>NC_056748.1:219947098-220232098 GCF_019279795.1 Protopterus annectens
TTGTCAAAAAACAATTCAACTTGCTCTAATACTAAAAATTGAAATTTTTCAAAATGAGTACAAGTTAAAGAATGCCTAGCTAGCGCATTTCGAGAGTCAGAACTTCTGATATCCCCACAATGTTCCTTTATTCTGTCTGACAGCTTCCTGCAAGTCTTTCCCACATAGAAAAAAATGACAAGAATGACAAGAATTATAACCTGCAGCATAAACCAAATGGCAAAGTATCAGCAAATTGAAAGGGTGTGTATATATATATATATATATATATATATATATATATATATATATATATATATATATATATATATATATATATATATATATATATATAGTAAGATGTACAAGACAGTGGTATGACCAGTACTACTGCATGGTACAGAAACCTGGGCAGTAAAGGCAGAGCAGATGAGGAAGCTAGAGGTGATGGAAATGAAGTGCCTGAGAAGGGTGGTAGGATGCCCACTGTGGGACAGGCAAAGAAATGAGGATGTAAGAGCAGAAGCCAAAGTAGCTCCATTTGCAGAAAAAATCAAAGAGAGCAGACTACAGTGGTTTGCACACATGTGCAGAAAAGGAAAAAGCCAATCTGCTGAAGAAGATTTGGGACAGAGAGGAAGAAGGTAAGAGGAAATGAGGACATTTGTCAAAGAGGTAGATGAATTGTGCAAGAGAAGATCTGTGACAGTCATGCATGAGTGTTGAAGTAGGCAGGAGTGTGGCACGGAATCGAGAGAGGTAGGGACAGTTAACACAATACCTAAACCCCATGCAGAAAACAGGGGGAAAAAGGGGGCTGATGATGACTATGATATGGATTGCTATAGATATAACCCCACAGAAGCTGTAGTGCCCCAGACATAGCCTATGATGAGAGAAGAGGAGGAGCCCACCATAGAACAACAACAGCACTAAGGAAAATGAAGTCAGGGAAAGCAGCAGGCTCAGATGAGGTCACAGGAGATATGATAAAGATGCTGGGTGGGACAGAGGAGAAATAGCTTCTGAGGATACTTGTAACAGTGTGGAGAGAAAGGCGTTATCCCATTTGGCTGGAGAATAAGCTTACTAGTGCCAGTGTTCAAGAACAAAGAAGACATTCACAACTGTGGGCAGTACAGAGGAATCAAACTCCTGTCACATTGCATGAAAGTATTAGAGAGGATGACTGATAAACGAATACGCACACTAGTTGAAAGTAAGATGGGAAATGAGCAGTTCAGGTTCAGATGAGGGTGCGACACAACTGACCTGATGTTTAAAGTGAGACAGCTGAGAAGAAGCTAGAGATAAGGAGAGAGTCCAACTGGGCACTCCTAGACTTGGAGAAAGCATATGACAAGGTCCCAAGAAAGGCAGTACTGCAGTAGTTCAGTGTCCCAGAAACATTCATACTATTAATGCAAGCTTTGTAAAAAAACCCAATAACTAAAGTACGAACAGTATTCGGTCTTACAGAGGGATTCCTGTGACAGTGGGTGTACATCAGACTTCAGCTCTGACCCCACTGCTGTCCATACTGGAGATGGTCTACATTAGTAACAGGTCAGAGGGAAGTTCAACAAAGTTACTGTAAGCAGATGATGTGACATTATAGGCAGACTCTGAGAAAGAACTTCAGCAAAGGATGGGGGAATGGAATGCAAAACTGAAGGCACATGGGATGAAACTGCGGTCAAATGAGACAATTGTAATGGCAGCAAATGGTGGAGTTCAGAAGATGCTGTGAATTAAGAAAGAAGGGAAAATAGTGGAACATGTTAACAGCTTCAACTATATGGGAGGAGTGGTTGAGCAAAAGGGAAGTCTGAATGGGGAAGTCAAAGCTAGAATCAGAGGGACTATAGCGAACTGGCATAGAGTTTCAGTTGTAGTATATGACAGAAAAATGCCAAAGAAGTTGAAAACTAAGGTGTACAAAACAGTGGTGCAACCAGTACTACTGTATGGTATGGTATGGAACCCTGAGCAGTAAAGGCAGAGCAGTTTAGGAGCTTAGAGGTAATGGAGATGAAGTGCTTAAGATGTAGTGTGCACACTGTGGCACAGATGAAGAAATGAGGAAGCCAAAGCAGCTCCAATTGCAGAAAAAGTCAGAGAATTGATTACAGTGGTCCAGGCACATGTGCGGAAAATCAGGAGACAATCTGGTGAAGATGATTTGGGGCAGACAGGAAGAAGACAAGATGAAACAAGGGCATCCAGTAAAGAGGTGGATGGCTTGTGTGAGACAAGACCTGCGACAGTCAGGCACGAGTGTCAAAGATGGCAGGAGAGTGGCACTGAATGAACAGAGATGGTGACAGTTAGCATGACACACTGACTCAATGTAGAAAATGGGGAAAAAGGGGGTCGATGATATATATACATATGAATGATCAAAAAGATAGAGCAAACACCACCTCATTCTACCAATGAAGTCTCAATAATAGAGAAATCAGAAATGTAATATTCTGTAGCTCAGCACCAACCCACATACATCTGCAGGCTGAGAAAAAATAGTTAAATGCTGAGCAACCCTCTGCAATCTCACACAATCTGACCAACATAGTCTAAAATGGCACACACACATTCAAACACACGTATGTACGCACGCACAGACATATGCACACACACACACATACACACACACACACACACACACACACACACAAATGCATGTATGCATACACAGACACACGCACACAAGCATGCAGACGTACACACACATATGCACATACACACAAAAAAACTAGTAGATTATTGTCACAATAAAGCACACAAATCTACAAATTCCCCACATTACAGAAAAGCACTAAAACAGATTAGTTGTTGGTTTCTACTTTGGTTTTCTGTTCAGTAAGTGTGTGACTAATCCTTGAGAAGTGACAGAGTCCCCCTTTGTTTTATTAACTGTAGTCATTTGATGGGGCTAGATATCTGCTGCTCAGAGTAGGAACAGCAGCAGGACTGGCACATAACACAATTATGCGGGGACTTCTTTAACTTTGTAGACAATCAGGATGCTTTTTCTTAAGGCATTAATGTATTTTGTGTAAGTCTAGGAAAATAAATATCAAAGGAAAAAGCACAAGAGCAAGATATTAAAATGCAACACACTGCGACACATCTACGATATGAATAGTTAAATGGAATGTACTGCAAACATAACACTTCTTTAAATCATAATGAATATAGAGGATTAGGACTTGGTTGTGTGAAGCTTGAGAGACAAATCTTGGCATCTATGTCAAGAACACCCAAGAATAAGTTATGATCACAGACCCAATCATAATGCTTTGCAGTACGTAGAACTTGATCTGCACCACATACTACTGATTACAGAAAGAAAAGTGTTTTGCCAGCTTTCAAAGCTATAAAGCACCAAGTTGCAGGTTACAGGAGTAACATGGTTTTAAGGGAGCCATGTGACACCTGTAAAACATGGAAAAGGAGGGTTTTAGTCCCCCCTGTGGAGGACTTAACTGTAGTCTTAGCGAATGAATCTACAGTCAAGTAACTCCATTACCACTGGTGTTTTTTTCCTCATGGAGGACTCGGTCGTCTGTGACCAAGAAGGTGGTTTGTTTTCAGACCAAATGGTAGTCTTTTTGGCTGTAGTAGTTATTTTAAGTTAGGCTTGTATACTGGTATGAAATTATTTATATATTAAAAAAGAAAAAAAAAAAGAAATATATATGTAGGAAAGGTGTGACTGCATAAAACTAATTGTAAAAAATGTTACTCAGTTGGGGTCTTAAAACTTCACATTCCTTTAAGTTCTAAATTGAAAGGGTCCATCACATACTTAGTGCAATTACAGGTTTGATACATAGCCATGGATAGATAGAAGAGAATCATATAGATGTGTTAAAAATATTCTATATGTTAATATCACACTTTAACCATGCTATAAGCTTCATCATTGAAGTGTTAGTAAGCTGTTAGTATGTGTTCCCCATACTGCCCATTTGAACCACATTATGAGAGGTGGTGTTCCTCATTTTGGATATGGAAGGTTGAGAGCTATTTTATGGTGTCTTCTTCTTCATACCACGCATGTGTCACCAGCCTGTTAGAAGTAAAAAAATTAATCACTCAATAAATAAAGACATTTTTTTTTAACCTTTACTTTAAGTTTTTGCACTACAACTTGTTGAAGGTAAGGTGAACATTTAGGTAGCAAAACTTGGATAATGGTATTGGCTAGTTATTTACTATAGAATATATACATATCAATATCTCTCTCTCTCTCTCTCTCTCTCTCTCTATATATATATATATATATATATATATATATATATATATATATATATACACGATTCTAGGTTATAACACCGACAGCACACAACATCGACAACAACATCACTGACACCACATCATCGACAGCTCACAAACACGACACCACACACACTCAACACATCATCACAACAACCAATAAACAAAACAAATTCCCTGACCAAAAACCACACACACAACACAAGCACACCTAAATCCTAACAAACAAACACTAAACCTTACATACACAACTATCCACTACCCTAACGAAACCCTAACCCTAAGGTCAGTCACTATCGCACACTAACCTAACCCGCTCCCTGACCCTAACTCACTTAACCCGCCCCTAACCCAAACAAATTCACTACTGCACCCTTACCTAACCCGCGCCCTAACCCTAACTCACTTAACCCGCCCCTAACCCAAAACATTCACTACTGCACCCTTACCTAACTCGCGCCCTAACCCTAACTCACTTAACCCACCCCTACCCCTACAGACCGCCAACATCGCACACTTACCTTACTCGCACCCTAACGTCCGTCACTACCGCATACTTACACATCCTTTCCCCATCTCGGTGTTCTCCACGTCGGTGTTTTCATCCGTCGATCTTCTCGCGTCGGTGATTTCGCTGTCGGTCTTCCCATCTGTCGACGTTGTAACCTACACCCATATATATATATAGGTAGATACAGATATTTTATATATATCTATTATAGCATAGGTTTACTATGACATTTATGAAATTCAGGGTAGCGAGTGACACATGGCCAAATCACTGTTTTCATAATGGCAGTGAATCTAACCAAAAGTGATCGCTTTTGAATGATTGAGTGACGTGTTACACTCGATCAGTCCTGATTCAACATGCTGGGAGATTGTGGTTCATTGGGTAACAGGGAATTATCCCATTTCTTCACTGCAGTGGGATCTCGGAGCTGGTATATTTAATGTGCAGGGAGTGAGGAGCATAGCCACCCTGCAAAATAGTAGCATTAACGTAGTATTGACTGTAGAGTGTAACATTATGTTCATGTGCATAGCATTTTCAAAATGGCAGTGAATCGAACCAAAAGTGATCGCTTTTGAATGATTGAGTGATGTGTTACACTCGATCAGTCCTGACTTGACATGCTGGGAGATTGCGGTTCATTGGGGAACAGGGAATTATCCCATTTCTTCACTGTAGTGCGATGTCGGAGTTGGTATATTTAATGTGCAGGGAGGGAGGGGGGCATAGCCCCCTGCAAAATAGTAGCATTAATGTAGCGTTGACTGTAGAGTGTAACATTACATTAATGTGCATAGCATGGGTGACTTACGTCACCTCCTGCTATGTCGAATATATCAAACCATGGTTTTCAATGTATTAATTTTCGCCCTGGTTTACTTTTTGGCATTAACAATTCAGCATTTCGGGTCGACATTCTAAACTAAACGGTTGATCGAAGCATATGCAGAATGCCAACAGCAAACCATATATATATATATATATATATATATATATATATATATATATATATATATATATATATAGCTAGATATACAGATATATAATATCTGGTCTTTTCTCTGGTCCACTGACTTTGTAGCATTTGAGGAGTAATTTATAGGAAGGCTGGGAGCATTTTATTTCTGGCTAGTCAGTAACAGCAATTTTAAGGAATACTGTTTTAATGGTTCATATATGGTAAAATCTACAGGGTCTCATCACACCATACCTCTCAAGTGTCCTGGTTTTCAGGGATGTCCCCAAGATTGGTGGAAGTTGCAGGTTTGCCCCTCTTATTCTCCAATACTAGAGTTTTCAAAAAATATATATAAATTATAGAAAATGGCAGTTGCACTTAATAATTACTTATTAGAGTCAGGGGACATTTATTCAGTGATATTAGTTCATATTTGCTTTGCTGGCAATGGCGTGAGTTTTCACTGCTAATATTTAATAAGGATTCTCATATTATCCTTCCTTATTTCTGGTTTCATTCCTTATTTGTTATTAGAGATAATCGTACCGCTGTTAGCAGTCTACTTTGTCAGTCCACAGTTGTTGCTAAATAGGTTTAATACAGTATGCATTTTAAGTGCAGACAATGCCAAGGGACAGTACAAGGCTGAGAGTTAAACAGGGCTGGGTGCAGTCACAACCCTTGCACCATCGCTAAGCATGTTGGTGCATGCTCCCTGGGATATAGTAATAACTCTGTAAGGTGCAAAGGTAATTTAGTGAAAGAAAGAGGGCAAGTGATGCAGGTTTGTACCTAGATTGCAGCCTCACAGATAAGCATAAGTATTTCCACTTTCACCACATCTGTGGACCTTATATATTAAAAAGGGGGGGTGCAGTTCAGTGAACAGAAGGCAATGCAGGGTTGGAGAGCTATGTGGACCAGCTGCTTCAAGGTTTTTTTTTTTTTATTACACGCACTCTAATGTTAATTTTGTTAGGGTGGGGCTTAGCTGTGTCTAGACACCCATCCCTCCCCTTGGGCTTTATATGGTAGTTGTTAGGGAGGGGCTCACTCAGTTTGGAAGTTATTGTTTGACTCAGAATTTTCTTTAGCTCATCAGGGAGCATCAATCCTGCACTGGTTGAAGACCAGATGGCTGTGGTTACTGCATAAGCAGATGAGCTGTTTCAAGAGTTGGGGAGCAAGGAACCCATTGCTGCATCCATTGCAAAAAGAGGTTGATAATTTACAAGGTTAGATGTGCAGCAGACAGCTGAGATACTAGCAAGGTATGGCTTAGAGAAGGAGCTGCTGTTAGCTCTGCCACTCATTTCTTATGTGCAGATGATCAGGGAAGCTCACCATATGGGGGGGGGGGGGGGTCACAACCTGACTGGTTTATGATCAAAAGTTTAGGAAGATTAAAGCTCAAAGGAAGGAACTTAAGTTGTACCAGAGACATGCAGATACACAGCTCAGTGCCATGTTTGAGAGGGCAAGGGGTCTTAGTCCTAAAGCAGGGTTTTAACTGAAAAATCTAAGACATGTTGGACATACAACACTGGCCGCTGTGTCTGGTCAAACTGTACATTTGCTCAAGCATTACCTGGCTTTCAGTTGTTGGCAGAAAATAAGCCAAACCAAGCTGGTAGTTGCTAGACCAAGCCTTGATGGCAAGGACAATCTCCTACAGTATACATGGGGAAATGGCTCCTTTTAGGGATTCAGAAGTTTTAGACAGTCATTCCACCAGGGGCAACACATTCCCCACCCCCATTAACCGGAACACATTAGTTAGGGAGCTACAGGATTACTCTGATAAGGAGGCAGCTGAAAACCTAAGACAGGGTTTTCAGATGGGGTTTTCTTTGTATTCTTCTTCCCCGTTCAACAATAAATTAGTAAAAAATGTGAAGTCTAGAATTCACAAGGAGGAATTGATCAACAATGCAATCAATGAGGAAATTCAGCTAGGAAGGGTTATCGCCCTGGTTAAATCACCCCGAGACCTCTTCATAACTTTGCTTCTAGGTTTAGTACCCAAGAAAAATGAGGGTGAGTTAAGGGTAATCCATCACCTGTCCTACACACAAGGTGCTTCTGTAAATGACTTCATAGTCAAGGATGATTGAAGGGTCAAAAATGCCATATCAGATGAAGCTGCCAAGATTATTAGATTGCCCCAAGACCCTTGATTGGCTAAGACAGACATAAAACCTGTTTTCAGACTCCTCCCCATCAGAAGGGAAGATTGGCCTGGATTAGGCTTTTCACTTACTGGGGTCTTGTATTTCGAAACACTACAATGCCTATGGGGCGCAGCTCCATGTGTGTCACTTTTGAGTCGTTCACCTCCGCAGTACAAGTGTTTTGCGAGTGCAGAGTGACAAAAGTGGCAGCAGAGCATTATTTGCATGATTTCCTAATTGAAGGGGAAGGAATATACACCACCCTATGGGGCTTAGAAGTGTTCATGAAGTTGTGCTTGGAGCTAGGGATCCCACTAGCAAAGGACAAGCTATAGGGTCTTGCAAAATGCATCACATCTCTAGGTATAGAAATTGACATTCTTTCTAAAGCACTTAGGTTACCATTGGAGAAAAAACAGGAAGTTATCTGGCAAGACTGAAGCATTTTTAGCCAGCAGAAAGTTTTGAGTGAGCCAAGTCATGTCCCTACTTGATAGGCTCAGTTTAGTTTATAAGGTGGTCCAGCAGGGCAGGACCTTACAGGGGATCTGGCAGACTTACTGAAAGGGGCAAAATGAAGGACCACTAGGTTCACCCTTCTAGGAGATTAAAAGATTATTTAAGGCTGTGGAGATTTTTTATGAGACAGTTCTGTGGCAGGATGAATGGCTTTCTGTAGATGCGCTGAATTTATTCACTGATGCAGCAGTCAGAATGGGGATGGGGGCTGTTTAAACCTAGCCCTGATAACTAAACAAGGGTCTATGGAGTTGGGCCTACCTGCTTGCTCAAAACAAGGTAGAAAACCACTAGGGCTACATTTCCTCCCTATTTTAATCAAAGGTTTAACAGTCTTGGTTAATGATTAGCACTCACTGTGCTTTTGGGCTTCTTTATTTATATGGATGTATGCAAGAGTGCTCAGGTTCACTGAAGTGGCCCACAACTTGTACTGGGGAGGGGGGGGGGGTGACAGTCACGCATATGCATGTTATTAAATGGCTTTCCAAGTCTAAGATTAATTCAAAGGGTAGGGGTAGATTTTCTTAGATAGTCATTCCATTTGCAGCTTGCCCCATTCATTGGACATTGGCTTTAATAAGAACAACCAAGGTTGCTGACTTTTCTTAAACCATTTTTCAATTTAGGAATAAGCAGTGAGCATCCTTGCAGGAAGCCAACAGGATGATTAGGACAGCTTTAAGCAGTCAAGGTTCCATAGGTTCATAGGTTCATAGGTTGGTACTAGGCTATCGGGCCTAGGGCCTACACAAGCCAAGCCAGAACAATTCCCTGGCAATTTCTTCCCACACTATTTACTTCCCTGGACCCCTGTCTAGCAGGACGACTGACGTGGTTCCCGGGGTGAATTTCCTTTCTCCCATCCAGTAATCAAGTTTCCTTTGAAGAGGGCCAAAGAGGTGCTCTGCTTGACATGTATGGGCAGTCTATTCCAGAGTCTGGGGAGTCTCTGGGTCAGGAACCTATCCCTCCAGCATGTTTTGTTTATTGTGATGGCACGATTTAGATCCCTGGAGTGTGTGGCTCTGAGGGATTGGGATTTCTTTAAGTTTAGCATGTCCAACAGCTCTGGGTTTGACATGGCCTCGTATGTTAAGCAGAGATCGACTCAGAGTAGACGATATTCAACAGAGTATAGCTGGAGTTTTTTTAAGGCGGTCAGCTTAGGACATCTGCTTTAGGTCTGTGATTCTTTTAGTGAGGTATTTCTGCGGACTTTCCAGTTGTTGCAGATGTCTTGAGAGGTACATACCAAACGGGGCATTGTATTTTATAATGGGGTATGGGGGATGAGTACAGTGGGACAATAACCTCCTTTTCTCTGGATGAAAAGCCCTTAGTGATGAGGTGTGCCACACAGAAGGATGTCCTGACTGTTGTGGCAATGTGGTTATTGAAGGTGAGACCACTGTCCACCTGTGTCCCTAAGTCTCTTATCACACTTTCGGTGTTTAGTGTACTGCCACCTATGTGGTAATTCATGAGTACATGTTTTTTCCCCAAAGGGGATAACTATACATTTCTTGGCATTGAGCTTGTGCCCATGGCTCTGGCACCAAGCATCTGTTTCTGTTAGGCCCTTTTGTAGAGTATCCACATCATTTGGGGATTCAATAATGGCATCCAGTTTGCAGTCATCTGCAAACTTTGTTAGCCAGAGTCCCTTAGTGTTGGCCTGTACTTCAGAGAAGTAGATGCCAAACAAGAGAGGTCCCAGGACTGAACCCTGAGGTACTCCACTTGTCACTTTTCTGGTGCTGGATTTGGAGTCAGCTACTTTTACAGTGTGGGTTCTGTCAGTAAGCCAGTTGGCAACTCATCAAGTGAAGTAGGGATTAATGCCCAGCTTAGTACGTTTATCTATGATTCCAGAGTGGGGGATGGTTTCAAAGGCCTTGGTGAGGTCCAGATAGGCTGTGTGGACTTCCTTACTCTCATCCACGGCTCTGGAGACTGATTCAAAGACATCAGTAAGGTTCAGGAGACAAGATCGGCCCTTCATGAACCCAAACTGGATGGGGTCCAGTGTTTTAAGATTGCCAATGTCTTTGTTTATAAGTTCCATGTTAATACGTTCCATGGCCTTGCAGATCAGGCTCGTCAGACTGATGGGGCTGTAGTTCCCAGGATCCAAGGTGGATCCCCCCTTGTGGAGTGGGATAACTGTAGCTGTGCGCCACTCAGTGGGCGCAAAGCCTGAGGTGAGATTATGATTAAACATGACACTTAGGTGAGGTGCCAGTTCATTTTGTAGTTCATTTAGTACACAGACCAGGATGTCATCTGGTCCCATGGATGCTGTTTTCTTAGCTTTGGAGAGTGTGTTTTTTACTTGTGTGACTGTTATTTGGAAATCTTCTAGTATTGAGATGGGCCATTTAGGGGGTGAGAGGGGGTGAAATTGGCACTGAATCGATCTGCCAGGCTATTGGCAATATCCTTGGGATCAGTATATATAATGCCATGCTGTTGTAACTCAGAGCAGATCTGAGCATTGCCATTTAGATTTTTGCCATAGTTATAGAATGCCTTGTGGTTGTCTTTGGAATCTTTGTCAATTTTATTTTCGTAACTAGCTTTGGAGGATTTTATGAGGGATCTCAGCTTCTTACTGAGGCTGGTAAGGGAGTTTATTGCATCCTGGGATTTTTCTCTTTTCTGCAACAGTGTTTTCCTTCTCTTCACATCTTTTTATATATTGGCAGGGCAATTAAACCAGCCAGGGAGAGTTGTTCAGTGGAAGTCTTGGAATGGATGGGCAGGTGGAAGTCTAAGGTTTTCTTGAGTTATATAAGGTAATGTCCTTTTTCTCCTACTAGATGCTCTGCTAATTTGGATAAATGACCATTCCTTAGTCTGTAAAGCGGCCACTAGATCCCAAGCAAGAGCTAAAACTCCATATCTTGGTTTTACCTCTTCTGATCGTTCCATGGAATGGGAAGGCACCCAGAGACTTTCCTGGCTGCAGCTTTTACCTCTTTTGCAAAGCCTAGTTGATAGAGGCCTCTCGTTGATTATTGTACATATGGGGGAAATGACCTAATAGCTATACCTAACAAATTATTGGTCAGCAAAATAATAGCAAACTTAAACATCTTACCGACCAATTTCTAGGACATGACAGTAGTTTGGTCTGCCATTATTCCTATACTTCACTGGACAGGGGCATGCAAGCCCACCACCATTAAGGATTCATGCAGGTTTGTGAACCACAAGATTGTCAAGGCTTCACAATGTTAATAATTTACTATAATTGAACATAACAATATTAATTTCCTGGACCCAGATTTTTATTTACCCAATGGTATTCCCCTAAATGAGTTGGGTTGTTATCCATTTAATTTGGAACTGACTCATTTCTTAAGGGAAAGCTGTGGCATTGGTATTAGGCAAGGACACAGTAGCTGAGTGATTATAAGCATCACAATATGGGGGGAACAGCATGAATCCATGCTGTCGGGCATAGGCCATAATGGTCTGGGAAGATTTTCCTCCCTGTATCCCCCTCTCTTTTGAATGCTCAAGAGGGTTGGATTTGAAAGGATTTAAAATAAAAGGGAAGACAGGAGGCAAATAGTCAGTCAGCACTAAAGAGACAATGGGTGTCCCCCCAGTCAGCAAAGTTTGGTCCAAAACAGGTGGTGGGTGCGCAGACCAGCAACTGAGCAGTCAATGATTAAATGATTGTTTTTCTTTTATGATCTGGCTTTGGTTGATGCTGACAAGTCATGTTGTTTTGTTAATTAAAGGTTTTTCAAAGCTAAGGATTTATCTTGTTAATGTATGATAATAAACTATCGCATCTGCAGCATGGCTTGGTGTTTATTTTGTTTGAAGGTGCATTGTGGCTCTTACTGACAAGGAGCACTCTCAGAAAGGCAGTGTAACTTAGTCTCTTATATTTACACTCATCTTCCATGACTCTCAACTGTCCAGATTTTCATAGAATGTCTAGATTTTTGCCTCATATTTTTGGTCTGCTCCTCATACAATCTGTGGTTTTCTGACAAATCACTGAGAACTGAAATCACTAAATAATTACATACATTTGAGTTTCAGCCTTCCTATCCTACAGAAAATCCAGGCAAACATAAATCCTGTTATTCTAGCAACTCTCTAAGTTTATAAAAGGAAGTCAGGGGGGCTTGTTACCAGCGCAATCAGCAAGAAGAATGAAATCATCACTGTTGTTTGCTGATCAGTAATGGCACATTTGACTGCCTAGAGTAAGACCTAATCTTAACAAGTTAAGCAAGGGGTGCTTAACATTTGTTAAGATCAGGTCTCGCACAATAGTAGAGCTTAACGGATTTGTCTTTCTTCTGGATATTGCAGACTAATCACCATGCTCCGTGTACTACAAGTGTATTAGCAGATTACCTCAATTCTTTCACACCATTCTACAGCTGCTATAGTGCAGTCAGTGGAATCAGGCAGGTGCATCTGATTCACGTTTCTGCTACATGAAAATATAGTTAACAGTAGCCTGTGATATGATACTCCCTCAAACCCTAGCTTCTCTAAGATGCAGGAAATTGTATTATTATGATCTAGAACTGCCAAGCCAACAATGTGTGATAGTAATATACTCCTGCATCTTTCTGCAATATACCAGTTTTAAAAACATTTATAGCATCTCTCTAATTGTTCACTTACAAGCAAATGCCCATTATACGCCCAAATAAGAACTATTTGTGCATTCAGAATTGCTCTAAAGACAAATAAATTGTAGTGATATTGTGGGTTTATTTTTGGCAGAAACTCAGAAAGCAGTATAGAAGACTTAATAGAGAACTATTGTTTCATAAATACAGGACTGTAATTTGTAGAGCTTGTATATTTTGTGAGTGTATGTGTTTGATGTTAAAGTTACACTAAGAATGTCTTCCATAAATTAATTTTTGTTTGTGGAAATGCAGTGCTTAATATGCACTGGTACACTAAGGTAAAGTTCTATATTCACTCAAATTCAGAAAAGAAGTAAATGCATGACAAGAAATTCAGCGCATGCATCCATCCATGGGTTTGTAAGTTAACTTTTCATTATTTCCTGCATACCTGAGCACTCAGTTCATGGAAGTACAGGTAACAATGCAGGTACAGGTATTTTAATGCAAATTACATTTTATAAGTGAAAAAAATTCAAATATCCAGTAAATCGTTGTGGCTTACAATATCCACATACCTTGAAAATAAATAAAATTTAATGTATCCATTTGTTTACTGTTTTAGAGTGCACTTTTCTGAAAATAAGCTTTCTTACAAAGATTCCCTGTTAGACTAACAATTCATAGACTAAGCATCATTATCTTTTCCAGAACAGCATTATAAAGTTAAGAAAAAGATATTCAGATAGGTAAAAGCTATGTAACTGAATAACACCTGTTTGTAAGAACGACATACCATTTATATTAGTGTGATACAAAAATCTTAAATAACACTTTGAGTACTGTTACAATAACTGTATTGTTAGTTACAATTCAAGTTATTCATACTCTTAAGACTGTTAACCACATTAATATAAACTTAAGTTTCACTTACGTAAGACAGACCCAGAGGAATAAAAAACAAGCAGAGTGTTGGACCTTATCTTTATGGCACACTCGCATCTGTTTTCATGTTCTGTATCACACAGTCCTGAAGAATATCCTTTTTATTTGTCAACAGTATCACACAGTCCTGAAGAATATCCTTTTTATTCGTCAACAGTTTTGTAGCTATTAGTTCAGCATAGTGAATTGAGTATCACTAACCTTCCAGATTCGCACATTAGTGAATCTGGTAAGGGGTATACAGTAAGTAAAGAAAATAATTTCACTGTTTACAATTTTACAGAGATAGAATTGAGAAAATAATTTTTTGATTTATTTATTAAAGGTTTGCATTTTATACCGTTCCGTCCTTTTAATTTAGCTGATGCATTGATAGACCTTAAACTTTTTGTCAGGCAGCTTAATTTAGCTTTGCACTTTAATGTTCAACCCCACACCAACACTGCACTGTCCAGAACTAGTACTTTTAATCCCCCCACACACCCTTCCCTCAAAGTATTTGAGGAGATGGTAGGAAAAGGCATAAAGAAGGTGAATTCTGAGGCATTGGTTACAACACCTTCTAATATGAGTGCAGATGAATTTTGTCTGATACAGTTTCTCAAGAAAGAGGGATGTAGGGTCATGAAACCCGACAAAGGGGGCGGGTTAGTTTTAATGTATACCTCAGATTATGAGGCGCATCTTTTTAACATGTTACAAGATTCGGACCAATACGAATTGCGTTCAAGGAATGAAATGCACCTTGCCTTTTCCAAGATCAATTTCTTACTAATGGATAATTTGTTACAGGGAGCCATAAATGAGAAATTATATAACTATCTTTATGTAAGCAGGCCTAGGATTCCAATAATTTTTGGAATCCCCAAAACGCATAAAGGTCTAGAACCATTAAAATTTAGCCCCATTGTGTCAGGAAAGGGAGGTATTCTGGAACCCCTAGGTAAATTTATTGATCATGCGTTAAAAAAATTTGTTTTATCCTTGAAATACGTGTGTAGGGATTCATGGGATTTCCTCAAGGGTATCGAAACACAATTTTTTCTCCCTGACCTTTTAATGGTCACTACTGACATTGTGGAGTTGTTTCCCAGCATCCCACACTCTATAGGTTTAGATTGGTTTAATGAAATCTTAGCTAAGGAAGCTGGTTTGAGTGCTGGTGTCATAAGTACACTAGTCAAATTCATGGAAACAATTTTAGAGAATAATTTCATCTATTTTAATGGTGAAATATATAAACAGAAGAAAGGAGTGGCGATGGGTGCCCCTTGTGCCTCTCTTTATGCCAACATAGTGTTGCACAAATGGGAACAAACTTACACTTTTTCAACTAGGTGGGTTGAATATATAAAGCATTACACCAGATATTTGGACGATATCTGTTTATTATGGAGTGGAACAGAAAATGAATTTCAAGAATTTTTTCAATACATTAATTCTACCACTTCTTTCCTGTCCTTTACATATTCCATTAGTAAAGATACATTGAACTACCTTGATGTAATTCTTCTTAAAGATTATTCGAATGACAAGTTTACGTCCAAACTTTATAGAAAACCCACTTTTTCCAATTCATACTTACACTTCCAGTAGTGGTGACCCTTTCTACCAGAAGAAAGGTATTGTCAAGGGACAGCTCATATGAGCTTTGAGGATGTCCAGTACTTTGGAATATTTTTTCGAGGAAGTAGATTTGTTGAAAAGGTTGTTCCTTGAAAGAGGATACCCAGAATCATTAATAGACACCTTGGCTAAAGAAGTTTCTAACAGTAGGGAGGATAGATACTTCCCTTTGTTGGGTGTGGGTCACACTTATGATGAGATTGCAAAGAATCAAGCAAACGCAGGTCAATACAACAACTATATCTGCACTTTTTCTGATAATTCTAAGCAAATTGAGGAAGTGATTTCAAACTATTGGCCAGTCCTGACACTCCATGATGAATTAAAAAAGATAGTCCCAGACCATCCCAAGTTTACTAGACGTAGGGATGTCAACATGAAAGAGTTATTTGAGAGGAAGCAGTCATATAGAACAATGAAGAGTAGTTCCAAACGAGGCACATACAAATGTGGGAGGTGTAAGCAATGTGCGGTCATTATAGATAAAGGTTCACTGTACATTCCATCTAGAAAGTTTCATTTTCGAGCAAACTGTTACACCAATTGTGGAACTAAAGGTGTGGTATATCTTGGTTACTGCACCAAATGTTATAGTTTCTACATAGGAAAGATGGAAAGAACATTGAGAAAGAGAATTTATGAGCATTTGTATGATGTCCTTAGAAAGAAGGAATCGAATGCTTTTTACAAGCATTCTATTACATGTCCGGGAATGGAATTGAAATTCATTGTTCTCGAACAAGTATTGGTAGATGGTAGGAGAGGTGACTGGGAGACTAAATTGGAATATAAAGAGCTCCTTTGGCAACTTAGGTTAGATGCTGGTAGATGTCCAGGTTTGAACGACATTAATATAAGTAGTGTTTTGAAGTTGAGGAAGGCCTGATTATAACTATGAGGCAACTAGTATACATATTTCAGCTGGTACAGGTATTTGTTTCAAATGGATGTGCTATACATTTGTGTTTGTACTTTGGGGAATTGACCTATTTATTTATTTATTTAATATGTTTTTATATTTTGTTGCATTTATTTTGTTAGTTAAATTTACCACTGACAATGCAGTAAGTATGATGTTAACTGGGTTATACCAGCATTTTAATCTACATTTCAACAGTCTTCATAGTATGTTTTCAACATTTTAACATTTTGTCCTTTGTAATTGCTAAACATTACATTTTAGAGATATTCTCAGATACAATGTGGTTTACACTGTAAGGTTTAATATTATTTTTAAGGGTTCATTTGTAGAATTTAAATTTGTTGTTATGATAGTATATTTTATAGAAGCAATGGCAGCTTTAAGATTTACACAACTGGTCGAGTCACATGACAATAGTTAGTTCTATTTAAGTGGAATTACTTACTGTGCATTTTTTATCTTGATAAAGCTTGGTATTGGACCAAGCGAAAGCGCTTGATGTACTTGTTGTTCGCTATTGTGTTTTAATAAAGTTTGGAAGTAATCCTGCGGTTCCTGTTCTTCTCATCGTGGATTTTTGGGTTATTAGTTTATCGGTTTGTTTGGTTTGTTTTGGGTACTGTTACAATAACTGTATTGTTAGTTACAATTCAAGTTATTCATACTCTTAAGACTGTTAGCCACATTAATATACACTTAAGTTTCACTTACGCAAGACAGACCCAGAGGAATAAAAAACAAGCAGAGTGTTGGACCTTATCTTTATGGCACACTCACATCTGTTTTCATGCTCTGTATCACACAGTCCTGAAGAATATCCTTTTTATTCGTTAACAGTTTTGTAGCTATTATTAGGCTCACATCATATAGTTATTTGTAACTTTGTGTTATGGAACATGAGCATATTTGTCCAGAATTTGCTGTCAGGTATCTATTTGATGAGATAGGCATGTTTAAACATCCCACTAGTAAGTTTGCTGTTACTTCCTTGACTTCTTTTAATACTGAAGCATGGACCACTGGTATCCATTTTTGTGTTACTGCTTTAATATTTTCAGGTATTCTACAATGCTTTTCACCAAGAATAATCTTGCATCCAAATGCCTCCGTGTCTTGGTCCTTCAGTCTCTCTTCAGCTATAATTCTGGATATATCGGTCTGTCTATCTGTCTATTTATTTATCTGCCGATATGTTTTGCTTCATTGCAACTTCATCATCTTTTACCACATTTTCTCACGGAGTCTTTTACATTATAAAGCTCTCATTCCCAGTATTCTCTCTTCATTATGAACATATATATATATATATATATATATATATATATATATATATATATATAGGGTAGGTTTCACAAATTTCTCTTAGCACCATCATGTTAGCATATACTAAACTGCTTAACCAACACTTTATAGTGTTTAGAAGGAAGGTTCTGAGTGGAAACCTTATGAATACTTTATGAACTGCAAAGGCATGCTGTGATAAACTGCAAGCTGAACTAGCACAGCCCTGAGTAACCCCTGCCAACGTAGGACACCATATACTGCAGAGAAGAGAATCCCATTTTGTCTTTTTTTCTCTCTTTAATAATCCCATCTTGTCTTCTCTTCTTAATAACCTAGACTATATCTCACTATATTATGTCCCCATTTACACAAAAATGAAAACTACTTTTGTTTATTTTTTTCTGACAATTTACTGACATTTTAAAATAACAGAATAATAATGTTATTAAAAATAAATATTACAACTTGACGAGGTATAGTTTGCATTCACCTCTGCTCTTTAAATA
This sequence comes from Protopterus annectens, assembly GCF_019279795.1. Classification (NCBI taxonomy): domain Eukaryota; kingdom Metazoa; phylum Chordata; order Ceratodontiformes; family Protopteridae; genus Protopterus; species Protopterus annectens. Next base: position 219,965,411 of record NC_056748.1, read on the forward strand.
CTGTAACTTGTGTTTGTGTAAGCCACAAGAAAAGGCAAAAAATGAAAAATATTGACATTACAGTTATATCAAGTTCTAAGTATTTTCTGGAATACAATATTGTATTGCTATGTGCTGACATTCAGAATTGCATCTGAATAGTAATATCCTGTTCCACTTCAGTACCATAACAGTCCATTGGCTCTATAGATAAAAAGTATTTCCCTTATACAGCAGTGCTCCATCAGTTTGACAGATATCACCTGTTGCAGCAATCTCTTTGCACTCAGGAGAATAGCTGGTTGCTTTGAAAACTGATCCAGAGATGTTATTTTTGAAGGCTTTATCTACATCTACTGACAGGATTTCAAAGTACAGTGTCACTTGCTCATATATTTATAAATGTTATTTTGACAATAAGGGCTCCTTAAATAAACATGTGTCACCTATAGTAAATTAAATGAGGATGGTATATAAGAATTGTAAGCAATGTTAAATAAACACAACACTGCTTGTTTTGCAAATGATTGACTGATTCTGCGAGGTTGCATAGGTAACTTTATAACTATAATGCACAATGACATCCGTACTGCATACATATCAAATTCTGTTTAAATTTATGTGTCATTCTAAGGTGCATGTGGTACAATAACTGAACAACTGAGAATCTCAGACTGAATCAGATTTACTACTTCTGCAGTCTTATTCAAAGACACGAATGACCTGAACTAAAAAGCCCTACATTTAACCATTCTGCAATGGACACGCATTCTATAGGATTTTAAGCTTTTAACAGTTTTTGTCAATGCAGCTCTCAGTTTACAAGACTAGTTGAAACTATGTCCACACTATCTAAGGACCACACTGCTATGCTTTTAATACAGCTTATACTGGGATTTTTTTTTTTATTTATAAGTGTAAAGAATCCCATGACTCTGGATTATTAAAAGCACATCACAGAAAACAACAGAATGTTGCATCTTGTTTACTGATTTGTCCCATATCATTTGTACAATATTGGACATTTTTTTCTTATGTGTATTCTGTGGCACAGACAAAAAAGATAATGCTGTGGTACTCCCTCAAATTGTCCTTCTGGTTTGCAGATGCTTTGGAGAAATTTGCAAAAACATCCAAAGAAGGCTTTGGTTATACACAATGCAGTGGCAGTATGATTTATCTTGACTGCTATGCTTTTACATGTAGAAGTCAGAATTCAATAACGGCCTTGTTGGCTGCTTGTTGTGTTTTCAGAAAAAAAGGTCTCTGATTAATGTAACAGAAATGTTTTCTCTTCTGTTTCTTTTTTAGAGACTTGCTTACCAAATGCAATGAAATACTTCATTATGTAGGCTTTAAAATACATTAAACAAAGCTTACAAAAACTAAGTCTAACTTGTATGAGGAAAAAAAGGCAGGCCAGTGTTAGTTCTTGATGGGAATGTCTGTCAACCAAGAACTAATGTGAGATACCGGACTATATGTTTAAAAAAAAAAAAAAAGGAATGCTAGGATTTTAAAAAAGTTTTAAAAAGTACTTGAGCACTGGTGACAAGTAGAAAAAAGCCTAGTGTCACTTTCCATTTCGGTCCTCAAAAATATCCCGAGGCAGAGAGATTTGAGTCATCATTTACCTTTCTTAACGAATCAACATTTAGCAGTTCTCTGCTGGAAGATTTAGGAATGAAATACATAGAATTTTGCTACTGCTGTGCTTAGCAGTATAGCTCTGAATGTTAAGTATATGAAAAATTAATGAGCAGGCCTAGTTTTAATTCACTTGACTTCCACTCACATAATATATATCCCAGCAAGTAACCTAACCAAGAGTACAAATTAGTTTCTCCAGAAAACAAGTATTTATGTGTAATAAAAATTCAGCAAAACAAATCATTCCAGCATCTTCTTAGTGCATTGTTTACAAAATTATTTGCAGATGGTTTTAACTGCAGTGGGACTGGAATGGGATCACTAATAGTAATACAGTAGAACCTCTATAGTTGATCACCTCCCTATATTGACCACATCCTTAAGTTGACCTAATTTTCATAGACCAGACATACATCACATGTATTCAATGGAAGATCGATCTCTCTATATTGACCAACTCTGTAAGTTGTATCTTGACCACTTGGACTGTGACACACAATATTAATTTACCCTCTATAACTTGACCAGTTGAGTCCACTCTACACCAAGGGGTAGAATGTATAGGCTTGGTCCCTTAGTTGCATTATTTTTTTTCTTTAGTACAAGTTCTTTTTTCATGTTTTATTATTACCATGTGTTGGATTAGGCCTAACGTCCTATTGTTTAGCATGTGTTGCTGAAGATTTTTCAGTGTGAAGGTCTGGCCTGAATTGTATGTACAGCCTACAAATACTGAAAAATTTTACAATTAATTGAGACATGATGGCCCACAGGAAAGAACTCAAAAAGCTGACACTGAGGGAAAAGGTTGATCTAGGAGAGAGATGGTAAGGAAAGCAGAGACATACAGCAGAAAAGGAGGAAAACTTCCCTCGATGAAGTAAATGAAGCAACGTTAAGCTGGTTCAAACAAATGAGGGCAGTTAACGCCTGAATCTCTGAGCTGACAATCCAAGACATTGAAAAAAAATGTGCACAGGAATTCGGGGTGGCAGATTTCCAAGCATCAAGTGGTTGGTTCAAAAAATTTAAAAACTGCAACATGAGATCTCCCAGGACATCTTGTGTGGTGAATCCAATGAAGTTCCAGAAGAAGGTATGGAGGAGTTCATCAAAAACTTCCCAGACTTCACCAGAGGCTTCGAAGATGATAATATCTTTAATGCTGATGAGTGTGGACTTTTTCAATGTGACGCCTGAGAGGAGTCTCATCATGAAGGGTGACAAATGTAAGAGCAGAAAACATTCCAAAGAATGTTTCATAATTCTGCTTTGTGCTGGCTCAACCGGAGAGAAACTAAAGCTCTTGGTGATTGGTAAATTGGCAAAGCCATGTGCATTCAAGAACCTACAGCCCGAAGACCTCCCCGTCACTTGGAGATCAAATAAATGCGCATGGATGACTGGTGCCCTATTTTAGGAGTGGGTAAGGGGTATTGACTGAGAAATGAAGAAGAAGAAACAGTCTATTCTACTGATAGTAGACAACTGTCCTGGCCACCCACAAGTGAATCATCTCACAAATGTGACACCGAAATTTCTGACCAAAGCATCATCAAAACATTTAAAATGGGCTACTGAGCCTAGCTCCTGCAGTGGATCATTACTAAAACACAAACCTATGGTCCGCTTGTGGAAGCAACTTCATTCTCTGCATCAGTTAACACTCTAGATGCTGACTTTGGATCAGTTCTGCTTAGAATAAAGTTCAGACAAAAATAATACAGAAGAAAGTTGGATTTGTCACTACCCAAAAGCATGATGTTTTGACCCCATCAGACAGTCCATCTCCCATGGCAGAACTTGAAGGGGTAGATTTTGAAGGGTTTGTTGTAATGGATGGCGAGGTGGCAACCTGTAATGAACCTGATCCAGAAGCAATTTTCCAAGCAAAGTGAGGATGACACAGAAATTGCAGAGACTCCAAAAGAAGAGGATGTCAGGCATCTGATAATGCAGCTGAAGTCATCTGCTGTGGAAAAATACCCAGGTATGCTGAGTGGTGTAGCCAGCGTTGAGAATGCTTTCTCCACTTACCTTTGTAATAAGAATAAGAAACAGACCAAGAATTACTCTTTTTTTCAGAAAGAATGATTAAACCATGAGAAAACAGTAAATGTATTTATTTTGTATGATACTGTATTTTGATTATGTATGATTTCGTATGATATTGTCTAATAAAAGCTGGTACAAATAAGTAAAGTACATGTACGTATCAGTACAGTAGGCCTAATTCCTTATGTTGACCACCTCCAGTTTGTTACAGTCCCTTGGGTGGTCAACTTACAGAGGTTCTACTGTAGTAATAGTGTAATAATAATAATAATAATAATAATACTGTAATAATCCTACAAGACAATGAAAGACAGATAAGTGTTTTCATTTCTTGATCTGATTTTAAATTCATTTTAAGTCTGTATCTGGTTTATCCAAGATATTTAAGCCTATATTAGTGATTCCAGTACATATCTGCATAACATTTTTGCTGTTTTAAGTGGTCTAACTCCTGTTATTAGGCTCTGGGTTTCATCCTTGTGTATTGAGTGTATGTCAGGCTAGTTCAGGACTTGTCTTTGTTTTTCCCTCTCACCCACCCTGTTGTATTTTTAAACACAGTGTATTTGTTGTTACTGCCCCTTAAGATGATTTGACAACATAATTCCCTCCCTCTCCCTTTTACTGGCTGATGAAAATAACCACATAACTATCATTTTACAAAATGTATCCCATTAAACTACTCAGCAGGCTAAAAGCCCTTTGACAAAAGTATTTAATACTGAGGGTACTGATACTGCCTGCACATATTTTAGCATTAAATTAGTGAGTTTTTTTCTATAATTCATTTACTGGTTCTTGTTGGTGGTAGAAGAAGGTTTCCAGGCTTGCTGTTTTGTATTGAAATTTAAATACTGAGTAGCAAGTCCACCCAAACATTATTCTAAAACCGAACTCCAAGCAGTTATAGTAACCTCTGCTCCCAGAATCATTTCTGTTGGCATGATGGACCAGCACTTCCCCACAATTTCTCTAGCCCGTCTGATTGAGAAGAGTATCTTGAGACAATGTAATAATTGTTTCATGCTGTCTGATGATCATCTATTACTCAAACAGCATAATATATATATCATATCTTTGGAAGAAAATATTTCACATGCAGTAAACCCAAGCACCAAAATCATCATCAGTACACCATACATATCAAACTTCTCCAAAGCCATCACAATACACATAATCCATCACATGCTGAGGTTCTACAGCTTAGCTTGTCTAAACATCAATGGCCTCCAAAATAGAACGCAGGCAAAAAGCACAATCAGCATATTAAGCCTACTTCCTCACATAGGACAAGAGTCCCAAAGTCACAGATGCTGAGCCCATAAGGCAGGCATCAACCGAACCAAACAATTCTGTTATCGGTAACTCCATTGGAAGACATACAGATGTTTCTCTTAGCAGGCTGAGCAAGGAAAGAGTGACGGTTAACTGCTTGTCTGATGCCAGAATCCATCAGATCATGCATGCACTTAAGTCCTTGAACAACAAGTACCAGTATGACTTTGTCACAGTTCAGGCTGGTGTCAATGACTCTTGAGATGTACTTCCCTGGATTATATAAGAAAGACATGATGGAGCTCTCATACTGTGTGTCTACAGCAGGTATGAGCTTAGCATTGAGCAGTATTTTTTCTCTCTCCAAGGATGTTACCGCTGTATGAGCAAAAAATAATTGAATTCAATAAATGGCTTATTTTTTTGTGTCATTCAAAGGGGGTCCCATATTTGTCTGCCTCTGAGTATACGATTGACAGACCATGCTGCTTCACCAGGAATGGCCTGCATCGATCCCCTCTACAGTTTCAATTATTTGAAAAGATATTGTCCACCACCATGGTGCCTTTTTTAAACAATGCCAACTTGATAACCCTACCAACATAACAAAACTAGTTAAGGAAAATTTTAAGATACAGAGATACATTATTAAAATGATACCACAACTAAACAACAGGTCCTACACAGATCGATTCAAAGCTCTGTCATTATACTCGGATCATACAGACTGCTAAGAGGTGACTTGTGTCTGGTATGCATGACTCTGACCACTTCTGATGGATTTACTGCACATCAGAAAATCAAATGGCATCAGAAATACTCAGTCTAGTGATATAAACCTCTTCTGCATCATCAACAAAATAGTTTAGAGGGACAGGTATGTTTCACAGAGGATACCGCTGCTGTGGAACAGACTACCCATCCACAAAAAACAAAGTTCATCCCTGTCAGTATACAACAGCAATGTAGATCTATAGAAAAGAAACAAAAAATTTACCACAGGACTGCCCCTGTACTAATAGACAGAGGCAGCTCCCAAGTGCTTAATGCCAAGCATGGGTCTCCTCAAATTATCTGTGGTATGATCACAGTTATTCTCATTATGAGTAACATATATTTATTGACCATGAGATGGGTAAGGCCATTCTATAGTCAAATGGGATAGGATACTTTGAGCAAAGAAGGGAAATCGGCTATGCTTAAAATGGCCCACAGGGGCAGCTAGCCTAATACTTACCTAAGAAACTAACTAATGTGAGATGGATAACATACTTTGTAATGGGTCCCAAAGATATGAATGAACACCATGGATGCCAAAACACACACACACACCACCACCACCACAAAAACATCATACAAGGCATCAAAATATATTTTTTTCACTTCATACAAGGAATATTGTCTCTTAGTAACTTCTTATCCAAACCATTTATATTCCCAAGGCTGTTGCACCCTGCATAATGAAATTAAAACAAATGAAGGACATGATACATATAGATGCAACTCCATAATAAAGCAAGTAACAGAGAGAAATATGTTACAGCCTTTTAAAACTGGCTACATTTAAGGGCTAGATATGCCCATATAAAAACACTGTTGTTCTGTTCAAAATGTAATAGTTATTTGTTTGCTTATTTGTTTTATATACTTTTTTTATACCCTCAGGTAGCCATATTTTTCCCACATTTGTTTCTCCATACTGCAGGTCCACCACTACCATTACAAAGCAACATTCACAAGCCTGATGGGATATCATGATCAGCTGGTTCTGTCCTTCCTAGGTTAATCTTTTCTATCTGCAGTGTCAGACCAATGCAATGATGAGTGCTGCTGTTCATCATGGCCTCAGTGCATGCAAGTCACATCAGTCTTGTCTGTGTAGCTTGAAAATACTCCTCTAGCCAAATACAAGGTGGCACTCAAGCAGGACTAGAAAATATCCACCCATAGCCACTTACTCTTATTCTTTTCTGGTCAGTCTGTCCATTGCCTGGGGCCACAGGTCATGGGCAGAGTCAGTGGTTTATCTTTTTTGCAGATTGAAGCAAGTAAATCTCAATGCATTATTTCTTATTGTCATAACAAATAAAATGTCTTTATTTTTAGAACAATTAGAATGACTCTAGATGTTGCATTATAGGTCCCATTTTTACCTAGATGGCATCCAAAAGTGGGAAAGTTTTAACATTTGATGTTTGAACTATTCTAGCAGGTGAACTTCTACAAGATGCTTTAAGCAGGAAAGAAGTACCTTTAATATATTGTCAGAAATTACTGAAGGATGCATTGAGAGGGAGAGAGAAAATAAATGGATAAGGGAAAGATGGAACAACATGAACAGGAAAAGATAAATATACGGATGGAAAGAGCTATAAATTAAAACAGTATACACTGTTCTGTTTTTGGACCCACTACACTTTAGTGGGTTATTTTGAGACTTTGTGGATACCACAGAGATTACTTGTTTTTTGAAGAGCTATAAATTCTTACAAACACAACATTTATTTATTTATCTGAGAAATGTTTAAGGTTACTGCATAGCTATTTGCTTTGTGATCATCATGAAAAACCTTAGGCAGGATTCACAAAGCCTCCATGTAAGAGATACAAGGCTTACACGGAGGCTGCAGTTAAACGGTGTGACGTCAGCATGTCATGCATATGCATGAGGGCATGCTGAATCACACCTAAGGCTAACACGGTCCGTGGAAGACAGTAGGGGCCGTGTCCGTAGGCCGAGCCCTGCAAGGGGACACGCCCCCAGAAGAGTAAAAGTGCCCAAAGTAAACACCCATGACAGAGTACATGGAAATGTGAATAAACACAACACAACACATGCACCCACAGACTATGAACATAAAATTATATAAATTAACATGTTATATTTTTTTTTTAACTGTAAAGATGTTTGCCCGTGAGTGTGCACGTTTGCGCGGGCGTGCCCGTAGCTAAGCCACAGTTAGCAGTCAGTGGAAAAGCATATAAGAACTAACTATGCAAAGTAAGCCAAAAAGCAATAGCGTACTGGTAGAGACGTCGGCTGAAGAGCAGGCAGGCATGGTTTGAGCCCCCACAACATCAATTTTTATTTTTAGTGAAATAAGCACGAGACAAGTCCCTGACATATATGTACACATATAAAATTATATTTTATGTAAAATGTAATGAAATAGGCCATTTATTTTGAAGAAATGTGAGATAACAAAATAATAAAAAATGCCAGATGTGCCTATAACTGAGCTACAGTTTAACAAGGTGAGTGCATCTGCCCATGGGTGATCAGTGGTTTAACAGATGTAAAATGAGTGCCCGAAGGTGAGCAGTGGTTAAACACGCTGAAACTCTGTGCCCCTAGCTGAGCTGAGCGTAATATGCATGCTGACAGCCAAATAAAGCTTAAACCAGCGTAACCCATTTGCTCTGAGCTGCACACCGCGCCAACAAGCTAACCGACGGGCAACGTTGAGCAAGCTGTAACAAAACTGCCTTTACACAGACACACCCCCTAGCCTGTCTAGACAGTCATAAAATATAAAAAGCAGTGGCCAGGTTCAAACCCAGGATACTATGCACCATAGTCAAGGTACTGAACCACTAAGCCATGACAACTGTACTTAGAAATGCAGTAATAGCACATATATAGGAATGAATAGAAAGTGGAGCATGACAAAGCAGGTTTTCTGAAGCTGATACAATTCCAAAATGGCCAATCACAGATAAGTGTGGGAAAAACGGCATATATAAGCCTCATAGGTGGGAATACACAGCATAAACGATTGTAGAACTAACTTGCAGCCGGAATGTCAGGAGTAGGTGAGGGTAGTTGCTATCGAGCACAGAGGTGGAGCGTTGAGGAGTCCAGATATATGGTCCACAATCATGAGGCCCAACTCATGCAGGGCCAGGTCCAGTGGGGAGCATATAGGGCTGAGGCGTGGGACCTGTTGGCTCATGATCTCACCAGTGCCACAGGGATTCCAAGGACTGGTGAGCAGGTCCGTCACCACCATGCGGACCTGAAGAGACGTAAGCAGGACCAATTGAACCTTTGGATCCAGGAGGCCCGGCAAATGCCCAATGCCCCACTACTGAGTAAGTTGCATTTAATTATGTATGTAAGAAATTAAACTAGCTGATATTATGGAGATGTGTATTCCAATATTACTTCATTTATATTACAGCTGCAGGTGTCCGTTCTGCGAACCGCAGAGCCTATGGCGATAGGCTGGTGTGGTTGTGCCATCAGGCAGGTCAGTAATCCTCTCCCAGTAACTGTAAAGAAATATAAAAGTATGACAGTTAGCAAAACAGTGCAGTGTAGTCACTAAAAGTAATAAAATGTGCAAGTAACAGTGTAAGAGTGTTTCCAAGTATTGCTTGATTACAAAAGTGTGTTGCAGTCTGTAATCCAAACAGAAAAATGAAAATGTCTGAAATAAAGATGCCCCACCTGTAATATAATAGTACACAACCTGCAGCAGGCTGAAAAGTACAGCTGCAGAAGATGAGCAAATCACATGTGTGAAATATATCCCTGTTGAAATACTGAAACATGACAAAAGTGAGACTGCTGGAAAGGATTGTTAATAACTACAGGTAAAACATGTCAATAAAGCCTAGAAGTAAGTACCATCCTGAATAGTAAAATGAAAACAAGTGAGAGAGTGTGAGAAAGAGTTATGAATCCACCAATAAAGTAGTAATAACCCCTGAATAAAGTATACTGCAGTCAGTACAGAATGAAATGAATGTGACAAGCAGAACCAAACTGCGAAATGTGTTCAAAGTGTTGCTGCAGCTGGAATGTGTATCCCAAAATCTGGATATGTTGCTCTCAGTCTGCAATATGCAGATAGTATGATTGTCTGAAATACCAAACATCCACAGTTGTCTATAGCTATATAAAGCAAATGTAGCAGGATGATGTAGCTGAACAAAGCCAGATATGAACGTGTATGAATAACAATAAAATGTATATTGATGTAGCAGTAACAGTCCTATCACCAACTTGAAGTAGTTATCATATAGGAAACTGTAGTTAGAACAGTAGTGTATATATATCTGCAGCTATTATAAATGTACAGCATATGTATTGGTATTTGAAAGTGTTAATTATATTTTCTTCACCCCACCCTATAACCACATATAATCCATTCCACGTGAAATTGGTATGTGCAATCACAATTAACACCCCTGGACATTTGTCCTGTTGGGTCATACATATTTGCATGTACGTTGATGCATCTGCCCTGTTCATACATCCAAACCTGATGGCCTGTTGCCATCAATCAACCCTGCATGTTGTTGGACTGTGTATTGCTGTTCAAATTATGCATGTGTTATGCTCGCTGTTCAATGGTGTGAATATCTGGGTGTTTGGTTAATGGGAATACTAATGCATGCTGTTACAACTAATTGCGAATGGTATTGTATGTTACTAACCCAAAGTGTCATGACATAATGCAAAACATAGGATGACAGGGAAGGCGGGTTCCAGCGGACCCACCTCTCCCACCTCAGCTGGCGAGTGCACCTGGCACTAGTGCCCAGTCTGGACCCTCCTCCAGTGGCCCTGTGCCACCTGCAGGTGGAAGCGCTGCAGGGGATGGGGCTCATCCCCCCTCTGCAAGTGTGGCTGGAGGAGAACCACCACTCACCCTCCGTAGCGTCCGGACTGTGGTGCGTAGGGAGATCCGGGACTCTGTTCTTGGGCCCCTACGCCAGCTTGAGGCACAGGTGGCACAACTTACAGGCATGCCTGTTGCCCGGCCTACACAGCCCCCAGCACAGCCCCATCCTGGGCAGTGAAGGAACAGTGGCAACTGCCCATGGGTGGGAATATCAGTTCCACTGCTGCCATCTGTGGGCTCATGGGCTCTGGATATCCAAACATCTGTCCCCGTCAATTGTGTAACCCCCCCACACGTGTCATACACCGCCCCTGTATGCGTCTCATTTGTCTTGTCTGTTGACCTACCCAACCTACCTCCCCAGCTATACCAACTTCCTTTACCTGACATACCACTCTCACCTGAAAAAAAAAAGGGCACTCTGTACCCACAAAAAAATTACGCCCCATACATAGCAGCCCATTCGGCACACATGTCTGCTGGACATGGAAACTATCAATTACAATTGGCTGTACAACAAGTATTATTGTTGTCCTGACACCTCTCTCAGGGGTGGAAGGTTTCAAATGTCACACCCAATTACAAACATATGCACAGCTGTTGCTGATGAAGAAATTGGCAGTTATGGGCTTTACCTACATCTCTCCTGCAAAACCCAAACTTGTTTCCCTACTGTCTTACCCTCTTTGTGACCCCTTTTTCACCACTTTCCTGTCTCCCCATTTTCATTTCTTTCAAAGAAAATAGCGCGGGTGTGCGCCAGAGTAAGCACTGTTAAGCGGTTGTAAGCGGGTGTGCGTGGAGCTGAATGCCAGTGCGCATGCGTGAGCTCCGCGCAAACCAGCGCTAACCCGGTTACAACTGCTTAAAAGTGCCTTAGTCACTCTGATTGACAGGTCCTGTAGTCAGTTCAAAAGCAAAATAAAATCCCACTGTCAGTCCCGAACCCAGGACCTTGGAAACAGTAGTCTGCATGACTTACCACTAAGCCATGACTGTTATACAAGAACATTGTGCTAAAATAAATATATCATGTAATAGTAGGAATGAATGTAAAGGGAATATAGGATGTGTAGTACACAAAGCATGTCATGTATATTTACTGTCTAATCTAGTGGATTTCTATAATTGTAGTGTGTGAACAGAAACAGCCATGCTAGTTGGTAGCTAGTAGGTAATAATGTCAGTTATTATACATATATAAATGTATGTATATTTATATATATATATATATATATATATATATATATATATATATATATAGCTGTAGGTGTCAGTGTACATACACACTTAGTACAGGAAACAGGAGAGATGAATGGAAAAATGTGAATCTACAACACAGCCTGAATCATGAGAGAGATACTAACCTTTACACTCACAGAACAGTGTCCACAGCATACCAGCATGGTCCCCGCCCTTACAATCTGAAACGGTAATACCTATCTCACATACCCTTTTATAGCACTGTCCTGAAATCACAGTGGGAACTGAAATCAGTGCACAACTGACTGCATGCAATTAGCAAATGCTGGCTTACAATTGGTGCAGAGGCCATCACATGGACTTATGCAGATACCTACAAAAGCATCCTGTACTCCCACTCCACACATGCAATACTTTCATTGCACCGTCTGGAGGCAGACAGAGAGAGAGAGAGAGAGAAAGAAAAAAAAAGAAAATAAGAACACAAACAAAAACACATGTAAGACAAACTAAGTTGAAGCTGTCATCAGTGTCAGTATCAAGCTGGGCTAGCAGCAGCAGGAAGCTATAGTAATGGTAACGCAACCAGCTGCGACAAACACAGGTAATGTAAAGTAACAAGTTAATAGTCTACATACTGTGAACCCTCCATATGTGTCATTGGTCTGTATCTATAGGTATGTCCATGTGATAAGTTGTGTGCACGTAGTTTCACCCAAAGGGGATGACTATACATTACATGTCATTCAGTGTTAGGCCATGATTCTGGCACCAGTTGTCCATTTCATTGAGGCCTGTCTGTAGGATGTGTGTGTCAGCTGGTGTAATGACTATGGCGCTTAGTTCGCAGTCATCTGGGAACATTGTCACCCACAACCCGCACATGTTTGCTTTCACATCTGAGAAGTAAATGCCAAACAAGTGGGGTCCTAGGACAGAGCCCTGTGGGATACCACATGTGACTGGCTTTGAGTCTGACATGGCTCCCGCAATATCGATATTATGGATTCTGTAGTTCAACCAGTGTGCAACCCATCATGTGACATATGTAGTAACATGTAAGCTGATGAGCTTGTCTATGATGCCTGAGTGGAGTACTGTGTTGAAGGCCTTAGGCAAGTCCAGGTAGGCTGTATGGACTGCTTTGCCCTCATCAATGGCTGTAGTGACTGTTCTGAAAAGGTCAACCAGGTTCAAAAGGCAGGATCAGCCCATCACAAAGGCAAACTGGGTGGGATCAAGTGTCTGCAGGTACCCAATATCGCTGTATATGCGTCTCATAATGAATCATTCCATAGCTTTGCAGACCAGGCTGCTTAAGCTTATGGGGCAGTAGTTCCCAGGGTCAGTAGAGGTGCCTCCTTAGTGGAGTGGGACCACTGTTGCTGTATACCAGTGTTCAGGTACATATCCCGTAGTACGGCCAAGGTTAAATATCAGTCTTATATGCGGATGTATCTCCTCTTGGAGTTCACGTAGCACACATCCAGGGATACCATCAGGTCACATTGATGCTGTGTGTTCTGCTTTGCTGAGGGTGGCCCTCACCTGGACATCTGAGATGATAGGGAGGTTACATTCAGCTGTGATAAGTATTTGTAAGTGTGGGGGAGAGGGAGGGGAGATACTTGCACTGAACCTGTCTGCCAGAATGTTGCAAATATCTGTGGGTTCAGTGAATGTTAAGTAGGTGTGTAGTAACTCAGAGCATATCTGAGGCTTTTGGTCCATATGTCTAACATAACTAAAAAAGGCCTTGTGGTTATCTATAGTGTCCGTGGCCATTTCCCTCTCAGAGTTGGCCGTGGATGTTGTTATGAGAGACCATAGCTTATTACCAGTGCTGACCACAGATGCCTTCCCTTTATGTGAATCTGCTATGTCCTGCAGTAGCCTCCTTCTATCGTTATACAATCTGCCTTTGGCTGGGGTCCACCAGACAGGATGCCTAAACTTTGTGCATAGGGTCTGGGTTAGAAATGTGTGTGCATGTTCCATGCATTCTTTGGGATGTCCGTGGGAAGCATTCGCAAAGGGGTCAGCATTGTGGGTTGTGGCTTCCACTGGCCCAGTGGGCTGCATGGATACCATGTCAGTCCTAACAAGTGAAAATCTGTCTATTCACATATATATCAAAGTAGTCTACTGTGCTGGGGTGGTGGTGGGATATGTATATCCAGGCCGAGTAATCTGTGTCCAGATCACACTAGTGGATGGCGTTCCACATACAGTACCTTGGTATGAGCCCCCAGAGTGAGGTTGTGCATTGTACCTGTCTCAGTGTGCTGACTGATGGGGCTTGCTACTATGTTGTATGGAATGTGGCAGGTATTGTTGCACAGGTGTTGGCTGAGCACTGATATCTGGCCATGTACATGTGTATCCACCAAGAGACACACACGTGCTACATATGGGAGTAGTAGTATATCACTACAGTTGAGTATCATGTATAGTATGTGTGCCATATATTGCTGACATAGTTTGCTGATATCCTGTTTGTGTTCTCTTTCAGGGACATGGCGCGTCAGCGAAATCCTGCCTACTCTGCTGCAGAAGATGAAGAGATACACCACAGCCTGGTGCGGGATTATGACATACTGTTTTCCCGCACCAGCCAGAATCAGCAGGAGAGAGCTGCACTGTGGCAAGACCTTGTCTGTAGGGTAAATGACATTGGCACGCATAATAGGACATATGAGCAGGTACGACATCACTGCAGTGATTTAATCAGAAATGTCCGTCAGCGTGCGTCGGATATCCACAGGCAACAGGTTGCCACAGGAGGTGGGGTGGCCACACATCCCCCCCTCACCAGACTGGAGGGGCTACTCCTAAGTGTTGTGGCTCCAGCCCAGGAACATCAACAGCAAGACACCTGCATTATGATGGAGGCTGGATCCACACAGCAACACGACATGGAGCATGCAGGTAATATGCCATATGTACACTTGACTGTTCTGTACACTGTTAGTTTATGCATGTGTAAAGTGTGTCCGTGGTATATAGCTGTCAACATAGTATGTAATTGTGCAGGTGTGATATTGCCAAAATCAGCAGCTGACATGTGAAAGGCAACTGGTGTACTACTGCACTGTATCATACGCAGTATCAATGGCACAGTTGTGCCCACTGACATTAATCCCCTCATTTCTGCAGGTCCCTCCGGTGTTACAGCAAGGCAGCCCATCCATGCTGGCGAGTGTGTTTTAACAATACCTATAATAGTCCTGATAGTGCTAGTAATAAGAGTGTAACTCAGTAGTGCTCTGTGTGTATACTGCGGGGTGTGCATGTGTGCCTGTGTCCATGTGTGCATGTGTGCATGTGTCCACGTGTGCATGTGTCCACGTGTGCCTGTGTCCACGTGTGCATGTGTGCATGTGTGCATGTGTCCATGTGTGCATGTGTCCATGTGTCCACGTGTGCACATGTGCACGTGTGCATGTGTGCATGTGTGCATGTGTCCACATGTGCATGTGTGCATTAGTGCATCACTGGTAACATTGTGTAGACATTGTAAACTGTGTTTCCTGTCTTCCTCCCACAGGTTCTGGTGCTGCTCTGGTGTCCTGCAGCAGGGAACCTGATTCTGGTGCCACAGGTACTGATAATGATGATATCTGTGTAATGGCACAGGAAGGTGTGTCATGGTCCATCATTGGTCAGCCAATTGACAGTACACAGCTGTCAACCCCATCATTGCGCACAGTCATCCTGCCAGTACATCCTATGTCACCATTGTCCCTAGGTGATGTACAGGATACAGTGGGCATTGACCAGGGTAATGTGGTATCTGTGGCACATGCTTCCCCACACAGCAGCCATGGGCAGGGTCCTGAGATGGTACCACACAGACAGTTGCCCATGGGTTCTCATGGGAGCATCCGTGGGCGTACTGCCTCTGGCAGATGTGCCCAAAGAGGTCTGTCAACCTCAGCTATGTTTCGGGCTGTCATGCAGGCACAGTTGCATATGGAAAGGTACACCAGACAGGGTCTGAAGGAGCTGAGAGCATGTCGCACATCCATGACTGACAGTATGCGTGACATCGCGGATGCTATCCGTAATTTCACCGATGTCATAGACAGACGTTGTGGGGACATATTACAGCAGTTCCACAACCACATGCCCATGAGCCAGGGCAATGGTGGACTGTTGCGGCGTTGACGTGGCCGTATGCCAGCAACAGCAGCAGCTGGCAGTCGGTGCAGACAACAGTCCCATGGACGCCCCCATAGTGCCAGCAGCAGCCCCAGCAATGCTGGGTCTGTGCTGTCATCAGACCGCCCCAGGAGACCACGTGCACATGGCTCTGGACAGTCCCAACAGGGACCTGTGTCCAGTCGACACACTCCCGCTTCTGATGACAGTACCCAGTCTGGCTTAGTACTGGATACAGTCCGTAGCACCCCTGCCAGGCACAGGTACCGTGTCTGTGCCCACATACAGTGATCTGTATGACCTGCCAGGTGCAGTCTGTGGCTGTCCTCAAACTCCAGTATATGGCAGCCATGAGGTGGAACTATGTGCATGCATACACACATGCAAAATGTTAACACCTAGGGCTACCACATACATGCACACACTGCACCAACAGTGCCCCACCCTGTACTGCTGTCCCTCACCAACACACATACACACACATGTCAATTGGTGGTATCAGTGGCAGACTCAGGCATACCTAATTCACACCCTGTGCATATGATGAAACTGTGCCACCTCCTGCAATCTCCAACATCAGTGCAGGAACAGGTAAACATGTTGCTGATGCACAGGGTGACTACATAGAAGTGTATTACTAGTATCATGTTGGTAACAGTACAGTGTGCTGATATGACTGTGTGTATATCCCAGCATGCCTGATGCAGTAACTGTATGACTGTCCTGAATTGTTATCTACACCCATAGTAAGTACCATAGTGTAACAGCTGCACATTATTGCATACTGGTGGTAAGGATGTCAACAGATAGCCACATACATAGGTAGCACAACGGAGAAGCTAATGCAAGTAGTGATACACAATGATGGACATGTACAGTAATGGTGGCATGTTGCCCACAACGACTATGCAATGTGGATGTTTGCACATGTTGATATGTGTGCAGTACCAATGTAATACAAATTACAATTAAATATGACATAATATCAGTTCTACCATGGACATCTGAGCTGTGCATTCCATGGTACATGTTGATAGTGCCTGCATATTTGCACTGTTACCTACTGGAAGTGTTACCCCTTCTTTGTTGTACAATGGACTACTTCCAGCCCTGCTTACTGTAGCTTTGTTTGCATGCATGTTTGCTTGGGGTTCCCTGGAACACTGCTTCCACCTGCAATGCAGAGTTACAGAGCTTCTGTGGATTCCTAGTGACATCTGCATAGCGTACTATACGTATGTCAATTTTCCACCTGACAGACCGTCACTGTCTGTCCTGTTTGCATGTATGTTGCCTGTGACACATTGCATATGACTTACCTGGCATTTACCCATGTGTGCAGTCATATATGCCAGTGCTATGAAATCAGTAGCAGTACACCCACACATACTCACCTTCAGTATGTTGTTGCCCATTGGCCCTATGTGTTGGTAATCACCATGGCAATCACACTACTATGGTAGCATGTGCAAAGGTAACCTGTGAATCACCTCTATGGTCCAGTTGTGGTTTATGTGAGTCATGTGGCATGTCACAGCTGCCACATGTATGCAGTCAACCCTCTCTCCTGGCCAGGAACGTACAACACATGTGTGAGATGCCACCACATAGCCAATCTGGGGACTGAGCACTCTGAACCCAGTACTGCCATACCCTGTCAGGTGGCATGACATACTACAGTGACTACAATACCAGTCTGACATAGACCTGCACTGACAGCAATCCGAACACACTGGGGCATACGTGGAGACTCAGAATAGCATCCTGCCTGAGCATCACACACCTCCGCAGCTGGCACACAGGCATACATTAAGTCGGAACAGAGCACATGCCACACATGGCACACACATCCTGTGTGCCACACACTCACAGCCTGTAGGGCTACACAACAAACCTGCTACAGATGTGTCAGGTACCTCTCTTGGCCGCTGCAGTGGGGTCCCGCTCAACAGGCTGTACATGGTGAAGGTCACAGTGATATGTCCGTGGGGCACTATGGTCCACCACAAAACACATGCATACAGGTCAGTCAAATGCATGGACACATATGACTCAGTCATTGTCCATGCCACTATGGATGACCTGAGACATACCTCCCTGGACTACATGATAGGGAACATAGAAGGGCTCTCTCAGCATGTGGCACGGGCCAGTATGAGTCTGACCTTGGTTGCCATCATACCCTCACCAGGTATGCTACCACAATATGTAGGAAGGGTGTTCTATGTCTACATTCTGCTCAATCTCCAATGTCATTCATAGGGTATCCAATGGCTGTCAACGTGTGCTTACATGCTAGGGAAGCCACAATGATTTGAGAGGGGCAGCTTGCACGTGACACCCATGGGCCATTGTATATTGGCAAAGCCCCGTGATACACACATAGTGCCTTTTGCTGCAGGACACGGATTACATAGCCACCTCCGTGGGTATCACACAGGATAGGACACTAACAGTGATGCTACACAACACCAGCAGTGTACACCGCAAGATGCATGCACTGGACACTGTCCTCAGCACGGTAAACTGCAATATCTGTGCAGTACCAGATTCCTGATTCACGGCTCACAGGTGCAACCCATCACTGCCAGGTTATACCTCATACCATGCCTGTCATCCCCTACACATGTGACACACATGGACAGGGGGGTGGTATCTCAAGGCACCACAGATACACAAACCTCCAGGTTGTTGGCACAGCACAAAGCATCAGGGCCTATCCATGAGCAGCTAACAGTGTGTTGGACTGCCTTCTTGTTCATAGCCTGGCACACACAACCCTCCCATACACAGGAAACCCACCTGTCCTCCCTAACAACACTGGCAATATGACAGTCTCTAGAAATGTCTTTATATGGCTGGACTGCATCCAGCCAAACATTGTGTGTGAGCATTACTGTAGCTACAACACACTAGCTGAAAGGTTCCCAGCATGTAGTCACTGAATTGCAGTGGAACAACATGTTACCACTCCCACAACAGGTGGGAACATGCAGCACCTGTTCATCGACTACATGTAGTCTATATGGCCCAGACCAGATGTGTATCCCCTGCTGTTGGTATTATACCATATACAACTCACACTGTATATACACATACCGCATGCGGCCCCTGCACAGTAAGACACAGTCATAATGTTATGCATTGCGAATACCATTTATCCACTTGAGGCACGTGTCAGACATGGTAACTACTGAAGGTCACAGGTATATAAGTGTATGTGTCACACACATACATCATGTGTGCATTGCCATTGCTGGTTTAGGCAATGGCATGCATTGTTATGAACAACAACCCACACATGGTCATATTGTGTGAAACAACCACACGTGACAGTTGTAGGTTTCCAAAACATACCTATCTGTGCACTGACAGTGGTAATAGACCCAGTAGCAGAGCGCACTATTGGCATTACTGGGCAATTAGCCCTGTTTGGCTGTACTGATAGTGTGGTGACATCCCCTGTGTTTACTGGGGGAATATGCAGCATCTGGTGTATTGTAGTAGTTGCCAAAAGGATCTGTTCTCTCACACTTGCAATTACACACACCCTACTAGCCCCCCACATACACTTGCCATTTGCAGGATTCATACCCCTTACCTAACTATGTCACGACACATGAGAGAGACGCATTAGCGAAGCGCACTATTCGGATTACTAGGAAGTTCCTCTTCTCCAGCTGTACTTATAGGGTGCTGACATCATCAGTGTTTGGAAAGGGTAATGTGCATCATGTAGTGTGTTCTCCTGATTGCCAAAACGCACATGTTTTTCATACAGAATTGCACACACACACACAAACTCCCCTCATCCAAACACGCACACTTGCCATTTGCAGGATTCAAAACCCTACCTAACTATGTTATGACACTTAAGAAAGACGCATTAACAGAGTGCGCTATTCAGATTATTGGGAAGTTTCCCTTCTTCAGCTGTACTTATAGGGTGCTGACATCATCAGTGTTTGGAAAGGGTAATGTGCATCATGTAGTGTGTTCTCCTGATTGCCAAAAAGCACATGTCTTTCATACAGAATTGCACACACACAAACTCCCCTCATCCAAACACACACACTTGCCATTTGCAGGTTTCATACCCCTACTTAACTATGTTATGACACTTGAGAGAAATGCATTAGCAGAGTGCGCTATTCGGATTACTGGGAGGTTTCCCTTCTCCAGCTGTACTTATAGGGTGCTGACATCATCAGTGTTTGGAAAGGGTAATGTGCATCATGTAGTGTGTTCTCCTGATTGCCAAAACGCACATGTTTTTCATACAGAATTGCACACACACACACAAACTCCCCTCATCCAAACACGCACACTTGCCATTTGCAGGATTCAAAACCCTACCTAACTATGTTATGACACTTAAGAAAGACGCATTAACAGAGTGCGCTATTCAGATTATTGGGAAGTTTCCCTTCTTCAGCTGTACTTATAGGGTGCTGACATCATCAGTGTTTGGAAAGGGTAATGTTCATCATTTAGTGTGTTCTCCTAATTGCCAAAATGCACATATTCTTCATACAGACTTGCCAGCACACACACTCCCCTTATCCACACACTTGCCATTTGCAGGATTCAAACCCCTACCTAACTATGTTACGACACTCGTGACAGACGCATTAGCGCAGCGTGCTATTCGCATTACTGGGAGGATTCCCTTCTCCTGCTGTACTTATAGGGTGCTGACATCATCAGTGCTTAGAAAGGGGAATGTGCATCCTGTAGAGTGTTTTCCCAGTTGCCAAAAGGGACATTTCCCTCACACAGACTTGCACACACACTAACCCCCCTCCACACACAATAGGCAGTTGCAGGATTCAAACCCCTACCTAACTATGTTATGACACTCAGGACGGACGCATTAGCAGAGCACGCTATTCGCATTACTGGGACGTTTCTCTTCTCCTGCTGTACTTATAGGGTGCTGACACCATCAGTGCTTAGAAAGGGGAATGTGCATCTTGTAGAGTGTTTTCCCAGTTGCCAAAAGGGACATTTCCCTCACACAGACTTGCACATACACTAACCCCCCTCCACACACACTGGGCAGTTGCAGGATTCAACCCCCTACCTAACTATGTTATGATACTCGTGACAGATGCATTAGCAGAGTGCGCTATTCGCATTACTGGGAGATTTCCCTTCTCCTGCTGTACTTATAGGGTGCTGACATCATCAGTGCTTAGAAAGGGGAATGTGCATCCTGTAGAGTGTTTTCACAGTTGCCAAAAGGGACATTTCCCTCACACAGACTTGCACACACAACAACCCCGCTCACCCACACACACACACACACACACACACACACACACACACACTGAGCATTTGCATGGTTCAAACTCCTACCTAACTATATTATGGCACTTGAGGGAGACGCATTAGCAGAGCACGCTATCCGAGTTACTGGGCATCTGTTCTGCACCTGCAGTATTTATAGGGTGCTGACATCTTTATTTCTACAGAGGTATGTACATCTAGTACTACCTGTCAGGTGGGGGATAGCATATATATGCATTTGCAGCCACCTACTTCAGGGTCAGATATGCACATCGCACTGGCAGGTTATGTTCTATACCATGCTTCGTGACCACAGGACCTGTAACACACAACACAACCAGTCCAGAACACCACTCCCACATCCAGGACACACACTTTGCTTCCCTGGGAACAGTGCCGGGATATGCAGGTGTTCACATACACCATTCCAGTTGTTAACATCAGGTACAGGCATATTGTGTGTGGGAACTACTCAGGCCTCTACAACATTACCCTACAGCCACTACAATTTGTGGGTCCATGTGCTATGGCAGAACCACTCACCACAGCCACATGGGGGGATACATATTGCACCTGTCCATCTGCAACATGGGTACTCACTGTTCCACACCAGAGATAGACCACCATTGTTGATATCTGACCATACCCACCTTTACCTGGACATCCATATCCCATACCCACCCCCAAGCAAGGTTGTCACTGCAAACAAACTGTATTTAGCACAAGCAGACTCTACACTTGTGAAGACTGGGGTGGAAGACTTCAAAGGACCCATGCTGGGGGACTATACTGGCCACTCTGCATAATCCTTGACAATTGCATTCTATGAGCATGTGTAAGGTTTGCATTGATCATGCTATCCCACATATACCCATGACTGCTCCACAACAGGACACCTGTCAGGTGTACACCAGCCATATATGAGCCGTCCAAAAGACAGAGTGAGCTAATACATTGCAGAGCTGTAGCCCACAGATGGAGGACATCTCTGAACAGTACCGGCACGACACTTCAATCCCACATAATCATCACAACACAGTGTTGACAGTGAAATTGTCCAGACAATGCAGATAGGGCTCCCCTCAGTCTGTTATTGATGCCCACTTACTGTTAGAGGTCCTCAGCAACCCTCCTCCAGCACACACCAACAACATGGATGTGGCTTAGCACATTCAAACCCTGGGATCTCCACTGTGTCCCTGCTTGACAGAGGCACAGCACACTAGCCTCACACATTGCCTTATGTGACCTACTTTACAGTGACACAGTAGCCTACTGTACTGGGGATGCAGATGCCAAGCACACTCTGGCTAAGCTGTCATTCCCTAGGGCAAACAGCCTAGTATTGACCTCTATACCCATATGTTTAATTGTCAGATGCACATTATTTGTTGCTGTTAGACTGTTTACAGGTCTTTATTGCCATAGCATTCCCTGTTCCTATGAACAACTTGTGTATCTGTGGAAGATGTTTGAATATGAGGGGGATCCACTATATCACTTATGTCTCTGTAGTCATTTACTGTGTGCACTGGGCAGATTGCTGTGTTGTGGTTGGTTCCTGGAATGACACGTACAAATGCCAGATATGTGTGGCCAACTGCTAAACGGAGATATGGCCTAAGTGTGTGAGCATGCCCAGTTCAGCCTTTCCATGGCATGTTGTCTGACATATGCCTCATTTATCAAAGTGTGCGAGCATGCCCAGTGTGAGCTTTCCATATGTTGAACTCTGCAGTCCACCATATATTTGGGTGAGTGTGAACTTAATATCTCACATTTATGGTTGTGTGTTGGGTGTCATGTTGTGTACTTACTGGCCAACTGCTTCGTGTCTGACCACAACAGGGATTATACTGTGCCTGCAGGGATTGCATGGGATACTTTGCATACAGTTGTCAACATCCTTTCATAATGACCTAACACTGTAATACCGTATAGTGTACTGGTTCAGTACTTTCACTGTGGTGGACAGTATCCTGGGCTTTAGTCCTATCACTGCTTGAAATCTTCATAGTGAGCACAACAGACTGTGTTTGGGCCAGTTGTGCACATATGACCATGTTGCATTATGTTCAGATATGGACTACCTAAACCAGGCTTGTCCAACATTGGTAGTGTATTCCACAACATAGGTGGACATTGGCAAACACTAGCGATGTGCCCTAGGCCATTTCTGATGCTAGTCAGAGAGTGTGTTTGTCCTTCGACACACATTGTAACTGGAGTATGCCATGACATATGTCATGGTTAGTATACTGTGCCTCTGTCTACCTGTGACATAACAGTGATACCCAGGGTAAACCTACCATCTCCCATCCACTCATCAAGATTCCTCTTGAGGTGTGTCGATGGGTGACTCTCTGGCTAACCTGTACTGGGAGTTTACTCAAGAGTGGGGGTGGCTTCTGTGTTATGGATCATTCAGTACAGCTTGTCCTATGTATGTCTGTGCTGGGGTTCAGGTCTCTCATGTGCATAGCTCACTGCCATTCAGATTGTACAAGGTGCAGCATGTTCATTGATTCCAGCTTGGACATGGCTTCATACATCAGGCACAGCTTGCCTCTGGGTGGGCAGTATGGCAGTGTGTGGAGCTGCAGTTTGTTTAATCAGGCAACACATGGCATCTGTTCATGCTCTTTGCTACTCCTGGTGAGGTACTGTTGTGGACTTTACAGTTGATGGAGGTGTCTGCTGAGGTACATCCCACAAGGGCTATTGTAGTTAATTGTGATGCTGATGAAGGATGACTGCAGAGCCACAGTGACCTCCCCTTATCTAGATCTGACAACCTTCATGATTGGGTGGGTATATGGTATGTTTCTGTGAACACTACAGCCACATGTTTGTCCAATGCAGGATATCTATCACGTTGTGTCCCCAGGTCTCTCATTACATGTTAGGTACGTAATGGGTTAACACCTGTGTGGTAATTGGTGGGCACTTACTGTATATCCACGGTGGTTGACTATACACATTTCTGCAATTAGCTTGCTGACATGGCTATGGCACCAGTTGTCTGTTTCTATGTGGCCCTTTTGTGGGTTGCTTGTGTCAGCTGGGGGTCAGATATGGTGGGCAGTTTGTACTCCTCTGCATACATGTTCAGTCACAGTCCTTCCATGTTGGCCTGTACCTATGGGACATATATACAGAACGAGGGAGGTCCCAGGACCAAGCCTTGTGGGACACCACTTATATCTGGTTTGTAGTCTGACATGGATGCAGCATGTCTGACCATGTCAGTTCTGTCCTTGGTCTGGTTTGCAACCCCTCTACTGACATAGGGGTTTATATTTAAGCTGGTGAACATATCCATACTGAACACGTAGGGTATTGTCTGGAAGCATTTGCACGGTCCAGCTACGCTGTGTGGACCACATTGCCCTCATCAATGACCTTAATGACTGTTTCAAATGGGTCAAACATGTTTAGGGGCAGGATCTGCACTTACGACAGCCACACTGGGTAGGGTCCGGTGTCAGTAGGTCCCCGATAGCTTTATGTCTGGGGTACATGCTGATCCTTTCCATAGCTGTGCAGAACCAAGCTTGTCAGGATCCTGGGGTGGTAGTTTGCAGTATCCATTCAGGCAACACCTTTGTTGAGAAGGACCACTGTTGTTGTACACTGCTCTTTGGGTACTATCCTGTGGTAAGGCTGACATTGAGCAGTAGTGTGATTTAGCATTCCATTCTTCTTGGAGTCCATGTTGGACTCAGCCCAGGACACCATCTCATACCTTTGCTGCTGTGTGTTTTGCTTTGTAGATGATGACTGTTACCTCAGCATCTTCAATGTCAGGGGGCCAGCAGTCTGCTGGGATAGATATTTTGCATTCTGGGGGGGGGGGTTGCACTGCATCTGTCAGGTTGTATGTTGGCAATATGTGTGTGGGTTTAGTATGTTGTTTGTAATATTTGTGTGATTCGGAGCATATCTGTGAATTCCCAACATGGTTCCTACCATCAGTTGAGTAAGCCTTGTGATTATCCTTAGTGTCCTGTACAATTTGTATCTTCATAAGTTCATAGGTTCATACTAGGCTATCCACCCTAGGGCATTACTAAGCCTAGCCAGAGTGTGTGTGTCTTTCACCGCCCCTTGCTATGTAAATATTATGGCCATTTATGATTTACTTTACTGTGCCTCTGTCTGGACATGACACAGTGAAGACTCCCAGTGTACATCTACGATCATCCATCCACTTGGCAATATTCCTGTTGAGGGTTATCAGTGAGGGGCTCTGCCTAACATGGAGTGGGATTCTGTTCCAGGGTGTGGGGAGCCTCTGGGTTATGTATCTGTCCCTCCAGCACATCCTATTTCATTATGTGTTGAGGTTGACATCTGTCACTCTCACTGCTGCAATGGCTTTGATTTCCTGGGGTGGAGCATGTCCATTACTCCTGTGTTGGACATGGCCTTGTACAACAGACATACAATGCCTCTGTGTAGGCAGTCTGTGACTGCATTCAGCTGGGGTGTGTACAGCCAGGCAGCATATGATATATATTTGAGACCCTTTATCCTCTTGGTGAGGTACCTTTGAGGTCTTTCTAACCACTGCAGGTGTCAGGTAAGGTACATCCCATATGAGTCATTGTACTAGATTATGGGTCTGAGAAGAGAACAGTACATGGGCACAATGACCTCTGTTGATGTAGATGTGAATCCTTCCATGACACGGTGTCCAATATAGACAGTCTTCCTAGCCACATTGGCATTGTGAGTGTCACATAACAGATTACTGTCGACTTGTGTCCCTAGGTCCCTGATTACTCCTTGCATACATAATGGTTTACCACCTATGTGGTAATTTGTGAGTACCTTGTTTGGTATTTGGTGGGGCATTCATACTTTCCAGTGTCTTCAGGATGTCTGGGTGGGGTTCCTGTGTGTGAGAGTGTGGTCTGTCGCATGCTACAGACTGTACAGCAGTTTTGACTACAGTTAGGTGCACATGGGTGGTCTTCACTGCTTCGTGCATTGTCAGTTACCTGGCCGTATGGGTGTCTGTGCTGCATATGGATACTCCCCCTCCTTTGATGTTTTGGTGCAGGTGTTGGGGCCATAACGCATGATATGAGGTATAACCTGGTAGTGCTGGTGTGCTGTCAGTAGGCTTGCAGAAGGTTTCTGTCACTGCACAGACATCGATGTTCTCCATACTGGGAAGTGCCTCAGGAGCATGCATATTGCAGTTTGCACATCTGGCATTGGTCAGCATTACCCTTATGTTTCTTACCACTTATGTTTTCTAGGGTGGTGGGTTAGTCTTTTCGGCCTTGCCTACGTACGGCTCTATGGAGGTGAGAAAAGCCTTATCCAATATCCAGACGCCCAGAGGTAACAGGTGCAAGCCATCCCTGGAACAGCAGCATGGCTTCTCATGCATGACATCTCAAGCAGACAGACATTAGATCCTCTTGGACTGACAGCTGTAATTGTGCCACCTGTTAAAGCTGATCATTCTGTGTTTGTACTGTGGCATCATTCTTGGTGGGGGTTGGATGCTGCAAACGGCCAGTGTCATACCGGCCTGGTACTCAGAGAGTTCATCCATGTCTCTTTTCATGTAGTCCAGGGAGGTACATCTCAGGTCATTCACACCAGCATGGACAATGACTGCATCATATTTCTACTTGCTTTGGGGTGACCTGCGTACTTGTGTTATGTGGCATATTGTAGCAGCCTACAGGCAGCTTACTGTACCCCTTCCCTTGTTCAGTCTGGTGAGTGGGACGGCAGTGTGTCTGCCTATAGAGACACCTATTACAACTATATCAGGCATGTTGTTTCCCCTTCTGGACTGTGACTGTTTGGCACACCAGCTTTGTGTACTATGTGTTGCATGTGCTATGTTTGGAGGTTGTGGTTGCTTGGAGGTCTGCTTTGGAGGCCTCTGTTGGTGTGGTGTGTTTGTAATTAGGGCCTCCGGGAATGTTTTTCTGTGTTTATGTGTTTGGTTTACAGTTGTGATAGGTCTATGTGGGACTGGGTTTGTGTGGTGTGTGTGGTTACCTTCTCCTCCTGACTAGTTTTGACAGTACTGAGTTGGGGGAGCTCAGCCTCCGGTTTGGATAAATGGTTGCATCTCTCACATATATTTGTATTTATTGGGGGGAGTTGAGGGTTGTCTTTGTACTTGGGGCAGGTTTAACATTGCCTCTGGATTCACAGATTCTACTTGTTGTAGCTGGCCTTAGTGGATTGTATGTGTGGACATATTTTATTGCCATACTACTGATCAGTGATTACTTCCCTTTTTATGTTTGCTCTATCATGTAGTAGCTTCCTCATTCTCTTGCATGGTTTGGTAATGGCTGGAGTCCAGCATGCCAGATGCCTGCGTGTATGGCATTGTGTCTTGTTGTTATTTGTGATTGCATAATCCAAGCATTCCTGGCTGTGTTCATGGAATGCCTGTATAACAGGTTCTGTGGTGTGTCCCATATTTTGCACCTGCACAGGGCCTTTAGTGGATTCCACATCAGTTTGGAGGGGTGCAACTTATGCTTTACACATGTTTTTCACTGTGGTTTTCTGGCCAGGGACTGTGGTCAGGATGTGTATATCCGGTGTGATTACTCTATGGTCTGGTCTTACCAGTGAGGGATACACTTCTCATCTTGCCATCCAGTACGCATGTTGCTGATTATCACATCCAGTATGCTTACCCCTCTTGTGGGAGTGGAACGTTGTTCCTGGGAATTTTGGTTTATGGATTCTAGGAACTTTTCTCCTACTGTGTTGGTGCTAGTATAATGCTCCCAGTGTATGCCTGGGTATTTTCAGTCAACCAATATAATGTGGTTTGGGGGGATTGATATATTCATGTATTCCAACATAGGCCAGGTGCAGTTCCTGGTGTTAGGACGGTAGTCTGCAGCAGGCTATATACTGGGAGGCAGTTTTAGCCACTGGTACTTGACCATGGCTAGTCCATGCTGCTTCTTGTTGTGGTAAAAACATGGGGGTGTGGTTATCCTTGACAATTATTGCTAGTCACCCTCCTTTTGTAGCTTGTTCCATGTTTTGAGGCTGTACAGCACAGTATGAGGTGTAACCTGGTAGTGTTAGGGTGCTGATGTGAGCCTTGACCCAGTTTTCTAGTACAGGACAGATATCAACATTCTCCGTACTGTGAGCATTTACACTGCACGCATCTTGCTGTTTAGACTTCTGGCATTGGGTAGCATTACATCTAGGTTTCTATCCCTTGTGGTACCTATGAAGGTGGGTTTGTGTTTTGAGACTTACCTATTCAGGGCATGCTGTGGGTACTGACAGCCTTTGCCAGTATCCATGGGGCCTGGCCTGATAGGTACACGCCACCCCTAGCAGGTGGTGCATCATGTCATGCTCAGCATGTCTTCCCAGGCTGAAACACATTGGCTCCCCTTTGACTACCTGCATTACTTCAGCCAGTTATTGCAATTAATCATCCCATTGTCATATTGTGGCTTCATGCTTGGTGAGGGTGGATGTTAGTCAGGGTCCTCAAGTGTGCATATAGTACATGGTGTTACATTACTTAACACATGGCATTCATGCCTCAGGTGGTGCTGCAGGGCTGCCTCTGTCGGATGCACATATTACACTCCCTGTACATGTTTGTGAGCAGGTCATGTCATTTTAGGCATCCCTGTTATTATTTGAGTGAGTCAGAGAGGGGTATCATTCCCAGGGTTCCTACTGAGCCAGTGTATGTGCTATGCGTTGCCTCTTTGCCAAGGCCAGGGCATACTGGGCACGCCTTTTTCTGCCTACTGGGGCAGGCTCAGGTTGTTCTTCCTCCGAGTCACGCTCTGCCTGTGATGGCCTTGGCAATGGTGGGGGGCTGTTTGGCCCGGCCCTATGCTGGTCCTGCTGCAGCTGTTTTTGCAAGATCATATTATGTAGCATAGCACATACCATGACAATTTGGGTACATGTAGTTGGTGAGTACTGCAAGGCTCCACCAGATGTGTCCAGACACCGGACCCATGACTTGAGCAGCCCAAACACACACTCTATTACATTACGTGTTTGTGCGTGTGCCTCATTATGGCGTTCCTGTTCAGGTGTGTGTGCGTTTCTGATGGGTGTCATCAGCCACGGCTCCAGTGCATAACCTGCATCCCCCACTAGGTGTCCGTGTGGGATGTCCCCATTGGCAAATGTCTGGTACAGCTGCGTCAAATTCCAGATGTGGGAATCATGGTAGCTCCCAGGGCAGCCAGCACACACATTCATTATTATGCCCTGGGCATCACACACGACCTGGCAGTTGATGGAGGGGAAGCCCTTGCGGTTAATGTAGGCCCTACCCCACTCACCGGCTGGTGCTTTGATGCATATGTGCGTGCAGTCTATTGCACCCACTACCTCAGGGTATTCCGCTATTTGCTGGAAGAGACGCATATTGCTGGCCAATACCTCACGGGCATTGGGAAAATATACATGATCACCGACATGTGCTGACATGGCATCCAGGAACTGGTGCAGTACCCTGGAGGCTGATGCCTGTGATATCCCCATCATATCACCAGTTGGTCTCTGGAAGGTACCTGTTGCTAGTATTCTTAGGCCAACACATAACTTGGTTTCCACTGGGATGAGTTCCCCTCTGTTGGTTCTGTGTGTGAGGCGTGGCCTGCACAGCTTGACAATTTGCTGTAGGAGGTCTCTGTCCACTCTATAGCGCTCTACTATCTCCAGCTCATGTAACCCGTGGTAGGTGACCCTGGGCCTGTACACTCTTCTCCATCTCCTCACTGTGGGTTGTCTGGTACCATCTGCATTGTCACCACCCTCAGCAAGTCACCTATGTCTCATTATGACAGCTATGGCAGCCCCTAGCATTTCTGCTCTGAGTTCAGCTTTTTCAGTTTTCACTTCTAATAGCTTACTCCTGTCTTGCAGTGTCTCTTGAGAGATACATCCTGCACTGCTGTTTGCAGAGTTTTAAGTGCTTGGCTGAGCTACTATTCTGCCTGTGTAATTGCCTGCTGCTAATTGTTTTCACCTGCTAGCTCCAGCAGTATTCCCTGCTAGCTTCCTACTAATTCTGTTGCTTCCTTTTTCCTTTATGTTTTCTCAGGGGGGAGCAGCGTGCATACCAGCAGAAACACGCTCACAGTGGCTTACATGCGCGCACACATGCTTACACGGTTCTGTATCTGCTTATTCGGGTTAAAACGCGCACACACCAGCGCAAACAGTGTTACAACTCTGCCAACAGGCTCCCACATGCTCAGTCTGCCCTACACGTGCGCACACTAGCGCAGTCTTACAAATCTACCAACACGCTCCCACATACTCAGTCTGCCTTACACGCGCGCACACTGTCCTACTCACGCCTCATGGTGCGCACATGTCCGCATGCACACCCAGCAAGAAACTTTGGTGTAAGTAACAGTGTACACCTTCCATTTCTTGACTTTCCCATGCTTATCTTGTGGCACTCCTCTTTCCATGATCTGTGTCTGTCATCTGTCATGTAACACTGACCTCCAATGAACTGCATTTCTTTCTACCATTCCCCCCTGTGATGTCACCTATCTCCTACTCTATTCCTCCCACTTATGTATCTCTTACACTAATCAGAATGTGCTCATTTGCTATGTGACTGTGAGATTCAGTATCCTAACCCTCATTTACATCAGATTGCCTACTAATGCTTAGTTACATGTCTTAGACTCAGCTTCCCCCCTTAGCAACCATTACACGGTGGCCATGTTGTTTTTGGTCTGCTGGTCCCTGCATTGTCATTCCATGTATTGCATAAAACCCACATTTGTGGGTTTATAACCTTCATTTTTATGTTTTATACAGCTCAGCCCATTTGTGCGGGGCTGCGCTGCGTTTAAACATCGGCGATCGCCAAAAAAAAAAATATATATTTTTTTAATATTTGCATTGGGGTACCTTGCCAATGGCCACATATTTGGCCATTGGCATGCTGCCTGACACATATGCACCCTTTATTTGGAGCTGACATGGCTCCATTGTGATTTTTGCAGAAACGTACTCAGTTGTCAACTGAGTACATTTCTGCAGCTAAAACGGCTCTTACACGGGCTGCTTTCTGTTTCGTGGATCGCTACTCTACCTCATGTGCATGCCTTTTGGCTGCAAGTGAGGTATTTAGCATATCCACGCCCAGTCCATGTAAGAGACGTTTTAGCTGGTCTCTTACACGGAGTTTCGGGCTGTTCCTGGATCGCGAGGCTTGCATGGAGTGTTACACGTCTCTTACACTCCGTGCAAGCCTTTGTGAATCCTGCCCCTTATAAAGTTATAAACCTCTGTAATTGGAAGAAACCCTACAACTCTCTTTTTTCGCGGTTTTGCGCACTGAGCAGCGCCGCCTAAACAGGTTTAAACTATTCCAGGCTCCACAAAGTCTGCTCTTCACTTTTTCCCGATAGAACTGTTCAGACTCTCAAAGTAATCACTCTATTTTCTTTCTATAGTCCTGCACTTTCTCAGCTCTTATAAGGAAACACTAACTAACTAAAGCACTACACCCTCCTTGACTTCTCATAAGTATTAGACTCCCGATTGGTCCTTCCTGATCAAGTGAAAAATCAGTTCCCTTCCCTAATCTGATCAGTAAAAAAAACAGTTCCTTATACTAATCTGGTATGTCCAAGGGTCAGTTTCAAGGTTACTCTCCAGTCCAGCTGTTGAATCTGGGAATTTTGAGGTAATGTTACAATTGCCTTATGTACACAGACAACCCTCTCCTCCTTCCAACAAACTCTAATACATGTGAGAGATGCAGTTACACAGCCAAACTGAAGGCAGAGCTCTCTCAACCCAAGACGCACAGTCAGTCAGGAGGAAAAGGTAACCACCCACACCACAAATCCAGTCTCACACAGACCTATTGCATCTGCATACCCAACACATAAACACACAAAAACATACTTGGAGGATCTAAATAAAAATCTGCCTAAACAGCAAAGACCTCCTAAGCAGATATCCAAGCAACAGCCACCCCTCAACAATACCCATAAATCACATATCTCACAAAATCAGTGTGCCTCACAGTCACAGCCCATAAGGCCAAACAACACACCAAATACACTTGTTATAGGGGACTCTATTGTCCGGCACACTGACGTCCCATTCACCAGAATGAACAAGGAAAAGGTCACTGTAAGCTGCCTGTCAGTTGCCAGGATCCACCACATAATGCAAGCACTCAGGTCACTCCAAAGCAAGTACAAGTATGACTCCGTCATTGTCCATGCTGGTGTGAATGACCTGAGATGTATCTCCCTGGACTACATGAAAAGAGACATAGAGGAGCTCTCTGACCATGTAGCCCAGGCTGGTATGTCCCTGACCTTGAGTAGCATCTTGCCCTCACCAAGAATGATGCCACAGTATAAAGACAAAATGATCAGTTTCAACAATTGGCTAAAGTATTGGTGTCATTCAAAGGGGATCCAGTGTCTGTCAGCCTGGGATGACATGCTCGACAAGCCACGTTGCTTCACCTTCACCTTCACGGCTTGCACCTGTCACCCTTAGGCTTTCGTATACTGGCCAATGCTCTTGCCACCCCCATAGTGCCTTTTTTAGGCAAGGCTCAAAGGACAAACCCACCTCCATAGACAACCCAAAGATAAAAAAACTAAAGGTAATGCTACTCAATGCCAGAAGTCTAAACCTCAAGATGCACACACTCGAGACTCTCCTCAGTATGGAGAAAATCGATGTCTGTGCAGTAACAGAAACCTGGTTCAAGGCTCCTGAGAGCACCCCAGCACTACCAGGTTATAACTCATACCATGCGTTTTGGCCCCAAAACTCGGACCGAAGCACAAAAGGAGGGGGAGTATCTATATTCATCAAGATACCTACACCTCCAGGTTAGTGGCACTGCACAAAGCATCGGAAACCATCCATGTGCAACTAACAGCAGGCAAAACTGCCTTTCAGTTTGTAGCCTGCTACAGAACACCCTCCCTATTACAGGAACCCCACTTGGCATTCCTGAGAACACTGGAGAATATGAAGGTCTCTCCAAACACTATGTTATTGGGTGACTTCAACTACCCAAACATTGACTGGGAAAACTACTCAAGCCCAAACACCCTCGCCCAACGGTTCCTTGAATTTATAAACTCTAACGCAATGGAACAACTGGTCACCACTCCCACAAGAGGAACAACATATTGGACCTGGTCATCACCAACATGGGGACTCTATGTTCCACACCAGAGGTAAACCCCTCATTGGTAAGATCAGACCATAAACAAATTTCCCTGGACATCCATATCCCGTCCCCACCCCCAGCCAAGGAAATCACTGTAAAGAATTTCTCAAAAGCCAACTTTGCACTTCTCAAGACTGAGGTGGAATCCTTCAAAGCCACAGGGCCAGAGGATAATACAGCCCAATCCACAGAATCCTTTACAAATGCATTCTATGAGCACCTGCAGGAATGCATGGATCGTGCTATCCCAAATAAAACCAAGATTCACTCCCCCAAAAATAGGAGACCGGTCTGGTGGACCCCGGCCATAAATAAGCTATACAACAGAAGGAGGAAGCTACTATATGACAGAGCAAAATCCCAAAAAGGGAAGGCATCTCTGATCAGTATTAGGAAGAAACTTCGATCCCTCATAAAATCATCAAAGGCCAGTTTCGAAAGAAAAATTGCCCTAGACACTAAAGATAATCACAAGGCCTTCTTTAGTTATGTCAGAAACATGAGCAGAAACTCCCAGATATGCTCTGAATTGTTGCATAACGGTACAAAATATACCAAATCTACAGACATAGCCAACATCCTGGCAGACAGATTCAGCGCAAACCTCTCCCCCCCTTCCCCCCCAAAGGAGCAAACGCCTATCCCAACTGAATGTAACCTCCCTGACATCACAGATGCACAGGTGAAAGCTGCCCTCTCCAAAGCAAAAAACACAGCATCTATGGGACTGGATGGTGTCCCAAGCTGTGTCTTACACGAGCTCCAAGAAGAACTGAACCCTCACATTAAGTCACTGTTCAAACTTAGCCTTACTACAGGATATGTACCCAAAGAATGGCGTACAGCTACAGTGGTCTCACTCCACAAAGGTGGTGCCACAACGGACGCCAGAAACTATCGCCCCATAAGCCTGACTAGTCTGGTTTGTAAAGCTATGAAGCATAGTATTATGGAACTCATAAACAAAGACATTGGGAGCCTCCAGACACTGGACCCTACCCAATTCGGCTTTGTTAAGGGCAGATCTTGCCTCTTAAACCTAGTTGATTTCTTTAAAACAGTTACCAAAGCCATAGATGAGGGCAAGGTAGTCCACACAGGCTACCTGGACCTCGCAAAAGCCTTCGACACAATACCCCACTCGGGCATCATAAATAGGCTTACCAGCTTAAATATCAACCCCTGTATCACAAGATGGGTTGAAAAATGGCTCAGAGATAGAACCCACATGGTCAGAATCGCAGGTGCCATGTCCGAATCCAAACCAGTTATAAGTGGCGTCCCACAGGGCTCAGTTCTGGGACCTCTCTTGTTCGGTATATACTTCTCTGAGGTTCAGGCTAACACGGGGGATTATGGCTGACAAAGTTCGCAGATGACTGCAAACTGGGGGCCATAATCAAATCTCCAGCTGACACAAGCATCCTCCAAAAGGGTCTCACAGAGATGGATGCTTGGTGCCAGAGCCACGGCCTCAAGCTAAATGCTAAAAAGTGCTTAGTCATCCCCTTTGGGAAAAACAAGGTGCCCACAAATTACCACATAGGTGGTAATCCATTAAGTACGGAAGAAGTAATTAGAGATTTGGGGACCAACGTAGATAGTAATCTCTCCTTTGATAATCACATTGCCAAAGTGGTTAGAAAGACCTTCTATATAGCCCACCTTATCACGAAAGGGTTCGCATCTAGATCAAGAGAGGTCATTGTGCCCTCTACTGCCACTCATCAGGCCCATAATTGTATACAATGCCCCTTTTGGGATGTACCTTACCCGACACCTGCAGCAACTGGAGAGACCCCAAAAGTACCTCACCAAGAGGATCATGGGCTACAAACAGATGTCCTATGCAGCTCAACTAAGGAAACTCCAGCTCTACTCAGTTGCTTTCCGCCTACTCAGAGGCGATCTATGCCTGACGTACAAAGCCATGTCAAACCCAGAATTAATGGACATGCTCCACCTCAAAAAATCCAAGTCTCTTAGAGCTACACGCTCCAGGGACCTAAACCTCAGCACAAAAATAAATAGGACATGCTGGAGGGACAGATTCATTTCACAGAGGCTCCCCTCACTCTAGAATAGAATCCCAATTCATGTTAGACATAGCCCCTCGCTGACCCTCTTCAAGCGAAATTTGGACGCGTGGATGGGAAATCGCAAATTCACCCCTGGGATCTCTCCTGTGTCCCTGCTAGACAGAGGCACAGTAAAGTAATCTTAAAAGGGTACCTTCTGTGACCTACTTTACAGAGGCACAGTAGGCTAATCTAATAGGGAGGCGGAAGCCAAATACACTCTGGCTAGGCTTATAAATGCCCTAGGGCAGATAGCCTAGTATCTACCTATGAACCTATGAACATATAAACAAGGGAGAGGATGAATGTATTTTGAGCCGTATATTCTACAGGAGGTGCAAGGAAGTGAAGAAATTACAAAACAAAAAAATATTTTGATGTAAGTTAAGGATTTCTGAATACCTTGTATTAAACCCCATCAGTAGATGAATATTGGATTAAACTTCAATATCTTAACTGTGTAGACATAAGTGTTCTTCAGGTGACTGAAAATACCTTTTGCATTACGAGTTTAACATGTATTGGTATGTCATAAATTAATAAATATGAAACTAAAATGCTAGTCACATTCTCAGAATGGTCACAAAGTCTATCAAAACTTTTAGCAAATAGAATCTATAGAACAAGACCAAGAGTATCAAAGATTAAAATTAGACAAGGCACTTTCACCTCTAACTCAGATATACTTAAGAGTCTTTCATGATATGTACTATGATTTATATAACAGTGCAACAAGTGGTTATCTGGACAAAGACCTAGTACTTTTCTGGGATCAAATAAGATTCCAACACTTTCATAACACGAATTTTTAACCAGCCATGTAAGCTCTCTAGAAATTTCAAACCTAAACTGGGTAAAACATCAGATCCTGACAGATTCCTATCAGAATTTTACAAATGTTTTGCACAAAAATTGGTAACAAATTTTAATATCCTTGTCAGCGAGACTTACTTAAATGGATGCTTATATACATATATATATATATATATATATATATATATATATATATATATATATATATAATGTAAACAAATCAAATACTATTGTATTACCCAAACAGAAATTAGATCCAGCTGATCTATTAAAGTATAGAGTCCCTTTTAAATGTTGTTGTAAAAATCATAACCTCAATTATTGCAAACAGATTAAACTCTTTTATTCCTTCTATTTCACCATATCAATCAGGTTTTATTAAAAAGAAACCTGCAACTTATCCTTAACACTATAAACCTTTCAAACTATAAAATATTCTAAATCTAATGAAGCCTTTGCATTAGCAATTGATGCACATAAAACGTTTGACAGTTAGTATTCAGTTTTTGTTAAAAGTTAATTGTAAAGTTAATTTCACTGACTCTTATATGTACTCTATAAAATCAATTTACAAAAGCTCTACCACACAAATAATATTAAATAACTGCACTTCAAAGCCAATTTTATTGTGTAATGGTGTACAAGGATGACTTCTTTCATCCTACCTGTTCAGTCTATATATTGAACCCCCATTACCATCAGTTGTTTAAAAACTTATTTAACACTTCTGTAGATTAATAAAACCAAAATAACATTAGCTGCATGTGTAGACTATCTTAGTATTTATTTTTCCAGTCCCAGTTCTGGCTTAGATGAAATAATTCATAATATAAATCAATTTTCAAAATGTTCAAATTACAGCCTCAGCACAAACAAGTTATTAAATTTTCTCTTAAAACAAAATCATAAATCTACCCCACTCTCCTTCCTTAATGATGTAGCAACTAGTCCCACAATAAGATATTTGGGGGAACAATATAACCAAAATACTAAAATCAAGTCTCAAAACAACATTTTCAAAATATGGCACTCTATCAAAAAAAATGAGAAAAACTAAATTTCCTGCTGCTTTCCAAAGTTGCTATAACAAAAAATGAAAATCTTTCCTAAGGTACTTTTTTGTTTATCTTCTTTCTATCCCATAACAAATAAAATACAAAATACTATTTCTACAACTTTAACCAAATTTATCTGATCCCCAACATTTCCAGGAATCAATTACAATAAATTATTTGCACCAGAATCACAAGGTGGTCTTGTCCTTCCCAATCGAACATTATAATATTTAATCATCATCTCAAATCAGCTTCTAAAAATTACAACATATATATCTAATGATAAGACCCGGTCCCCACTTTGGGTTAAGAGTTGGTCAAATTAGTGCAAATATAATCTAAATTTTAGCATATAGGCTTTATACTATTTAAACAATCAAATCTTAAAAAACTAAATATACATAAGTTAATCACAAAGTTGATTACATCCTTTCAAAAATTACTCAAAACTCTGGGCCTGTATGATGTAGCAATACTCTTTTAACCTCTGCATTTAAATCTCAAACTTAAGGGTGGCCATGGTGGTGCAGTGGTTAGTGTTGCTGCCTCACAGCAATAGGTTCTCTGGTTCAATCTGCGGCTAGGGTGCCTTCTGTGCGGAGTCTGCATGTCCTCCCTGTGGTCGCATGGGTTTCCTCCGGGTGATCCGGTTTCCTCCCACATCCCAAAGACATGCTGTAGGTGGATTGGATACTCTAAATTGGCCGTAGGTGTGTGTGTGTGTGTGTGTGTGTGTGTGTGTGTGTGTGTGTGTGTGTGTGTGTGTGTGTGTGTGTGTGTGTGTGTGTGTGTGTGTGTGTGTGTGTGTGTGTGTGTGTGTGTGCGCATATGTGTGCCTTCTGTGGAAGGTTGGGCACTGGGCTGGCAACTCAAAACCGTAAAACTTCACTACCAATCATGAGCGGAAAGGTGTGGCAACCCCTAACTGTGAAAAGCCGCAAGAAGAAGATTTAAATCCCAATATTAAACTAAATAAAAAAAATGTTAGAATTTACCAATTTCCCCTTAAGTAACAACTGTGTTATTTGGGATATAGTCTCTCAAAATTTAACTTCAGTAGAACAACTTCTGAAAGAAACAAATACTTGATGTGAAAGATGTAGTTACACTATAAAATTGGAGGCAAGACTCTCAAATAAGGACAAATCAAATGTCAAACAGGTTTGTTAGCACACACACTTCCAACACTAAATAAGGACATTACACAAACCCACTTATGTAGAAGTACTCACTAGTAACTTACCAAAAGATCAGAGGCCTCCTAAATGGAAACCACTTACACACAACAATGAAAAAACAACCACAACACATAATAACACATGCACACCAGTGTCTCAACAAATAAGCCCATAAGTCGTAACACCACAAAACCTAATGTATTGGTAATAGGTGACTTCATTGTGAGACACAAGGATGTTCCCCTCACCAGGCTTGGTAAGGAGCAGGTAGGTCTATATTAGAAGAAAGAAATTACTAAATTGTGCTATTTCGTCGACTTGTAAAACCCAAAGTCTGAAAACAGCGAAGTTACTGAACAGCGATTTTTTTTTTCCAGGGAAAAAAAAATCACTCTTCCAAAAAAAAAAAAAATTATAAATACAAAATAAAGTGGGGGGGGGCGAAGCCACCCACACACCCCCTCCTTAAATATACCAACTCTGAGATCACACCACAGTGGAGAAAACAGCAAAGTCACGAGAACCGCCCAGCGATTTTTTTCCCCCTGGGAAAAAAAATTGCTGTTCCGTAACTTCGCTGTTTTCAGACTTCGGGTTTTACGTATCGACAAAAGAACATTCGCTCTTGCGTTGCTTTGCTCTTCTAATATAGACCCGAAGCGGGTTACAGTTAGCTACCTGTCAGGTGTCAGGATCTGTCAAGTCGCTCAACCACAAGTACAAGCATGACTCCGTTATAGCCATGTGAGGTTGAATGACTTCAGATGTACTTTACTGAACTATATGAAGACAGACATGACTGAGCTTTTAGACTGTGTGTTACAGGCAGGTCTAAGCCAAGTTTTAAGTAGCATTCTACCTTCTTCAAAGAGGATACCACAATACAAACAAACAAAAAATGATTGACTTTAACAAATTGCCTTTGCTTCTGGTGATTAGTCCAGGGGGATCCAATATTTTCAGCCAGGGAAGAGATAGTAAACAGGCCATGCTACTTTGCCAGAGATTATCTGCACTGTCTCCTCTAGGTTTTTGGATACTGGTAAAGGCATGAGCCACCCCTACTGTGCCCTTTTTAGGCAGTGTCAAAATAAGCAACTTCCCAACATAAAATCCTCTCTAAATAAACTCAAGGTACTGCTGCTTAATGCTAGAAGTCTAAACAGGAAACTGCACTCCCTGGAAGCACTCCTCTTTTTGAAATATGTGGACATCTGTGCAGTCACCAAGACATGGTTCAAAGGTGTGGAAAGCACCCTGGCCCTATACAGTGCCTTCCATACATTCATACTACAAACTAGATAAGTAGACCTTGAGACTGGTCAAACAGTATGACTCTCTTGAACTACTCCATGTCAAATTAACTATAGGCAAAGCCCCCTACCACATCATAGCTAGCTATAGGTCTGCCACCACAAAACAGGAAAAGCATACCGCATACCTGGCCTTACTGCAGTCACTTGCCATACAGTTCACCACCATACTTATAAGTGATTTTAATTATCCTTCCATCGGCAGGGAAACATACACAACCACAAACATGCTGGCTCAGAGGTTCTTGGACTTTGTCAATGCAAAAGTTCTGGAACAGCTAGTCAGCACATCCACAAGAGGCTCAAATGTCCTGGACATAGTACTCACTAGCATGGCAGAGCATTGCACCCTCTCCTGTGTAATCTCCTCCCTACTAAGACTGGACCATAATTCAGTCTCGTTCAATATAATTATAAGACCAGATATCCCATCAAGCTCAAAATTGCTTAAGAATTTTTCAGACAAACTATCTCCAACTACGTGATTATATAAGATGTTTCAAAGCCACGTCAAACACAGATAACACAGACTTCTATGCAGAGGTGTACACCAATGCCCTGTATAAACACTTAAGCAGTTGTATAGAATTAGCTGTACCTGACTGGCTTAAAACCAGATCTTGTCACCTTGGTGGATCCCTAGTATAAAAAGGCTATAAAAAATGAGAAAGAAACTAATGTCCAAGAACAAGAGGGAACTGGCTCAGCAGAGGAAGAAATCTCTATCTAACTTAAACAAACAAATCAGAGATCTTCTCAAGTCTTCCAAAGCTAATTATGAAGCAAAAATACCCCCCCCCCCCAGCTAAGGTATTCTTTAACTATGTCCAAAAGTGCTGAACTGGTTGTGGATAGCACCACCCAAATTCAGCTGGAGGTAATAGCCAACCTGCAAGCTGACAAGATTTGGAGAAAACTTCACCCCTTGTCCCCTCCAGTCATCCCCCAAAATATAACAAACGGTTCACCTCACACAGGGCAGAACTAGCACAAAATAATACACTAAACAAAAAATAAAAATAAAAAACAAGGAAATAACCACACAGTGGTGTAGCAAAGTTCAATGCTTTAATGATGACTGAGCGCTTTCACCTCTCCATCTTAGGCTTCATTAGAGTCACAGAAAAAATACATCACTTCTTATATATACACAAAAAATCTCTCATGACATCACACTTAATGAGACTAAATCTTTTCATACCTAAATAAATATGTAAATAAACATTTAAATTCATATGCTGTGTTATACATTCCATAAAATATTGAATGTTAAAAGCAATCAAACCAGTTGAAACAATAAAACTATAAACCAGCCACTGTACAAATTTATATGATTGCAGCTTTCAATTTTAAAAGAGGGGCAATAGAAATGTTGTCATTAATACCAGGAAAATTTTTTGTATTTAGTCTTAGTTTCCATTTGGTCTCTCTTAATTCCAAGGGGTGAACCTAGCAGAACTGTACGGATTGGACGCACTCTCCAGTTTGTTGGAAACGCTGTCAATCATGACCTGGGGATGCAACGTTAACACATCCAAGTCCTGGGATGCAGTAATACCATTAGAAACCCCAACAACATTCTCATGCTGGCTCGAGGAGGAAGTGGCTAAACAAGCCATCAATTTAGATACAGTGTCTGTAAGTTCTTTGATAAGAACTTCCATAGTAGGCAGTACACACTTATAGGGATGATTATGAACCACTCAAATTGTTGCTCAAGACCAAGAAGGAGATCTGGATGAAAAGATCTACAGTTTGTTGCCCAATTTTACATTCAGTGACTGTTATGACTAATTCTAGGAAGACTCATGTCCAGCAACAAAGTGATGGTGTTGAAATACAACCATGATTGTCCCGAATTGGTGAACATTTTAAACACTGCTTGGGACAAAATCTTCGACGTGGAACTCAAACAGAGACTAGGTGACAAACCTATAGTTGTTTATAGTAGAGGTAGGAATATAAAAGAAGCCCTAGAAATTAAAGGGATGTCTAAAGGTAGCAGGCACGTTTCTAGAATGTACAAGTGTGGTTCTTGTAACCACTGTAAATTCATTAACGATGGGCCATATGTGGCGGTGGATGGTTATCCCCGCACACTGGAGTGTCCTGGTAGAGGAACATGTACAACAATGAATGTGGTCTATATTACAACCTGTATTACATGTTCGGCATTCTATGTTGGCTAAACTATATGCAAATTGAGGGACAGAATTGCCTAGCATGTAAGAGATATTAGGAATAGGAAGACCAGTAGTGCCCTCTATCAGCACTCAGCTGCGTGCCATAATTTTAAGAGAGTTTTTTATTTTTCATTATTGACAAAGTAGAAAAAAACAATAGGGGTGGCAACATTAGAGTTGCTCTGGAATTAAGAGAGACCAAATGGCAACTAAGACTAAATGCAAAAAAATTTCCTGGTATTAATGACATTTCTATTGCCCCTCTTTTAAAATCGAAAGGTACAAACATATAAAGTTGTACAGTGGCTGGTTTATAGTTTTATTGTTTCAACTGGTTTGCTTGCTTTTAACATTCAATATTTTTCTGGAATGTATAACACAGCATATGAATTTAAATGTTTATTTATATATTTATTTAAGTATGAACTGATTTAGTCTCATTAAGTGTGATGTCATGATAGATTTTGTGTGTGTATATATATATATATATATATATATATATATATATATATATATATTTATAGGAAGTGATGTATTTTTCTGTGACTCTGATGAATCCTAAGATGGAGAGGTGAAAGCGCTCAGTTATCATTAAAGCACTGAACTTCGCTACACCATTGTGCATTTATTTCCTTGTTTTTTATTTTTATTTTTTGTTTAGTGTGTTATCCCGCAAAATACACCTGCTACCATTCCTCAGCCTATTACCTCAAGAGAGCAGGTCATCTCTGTGCTCTCTAAGGCCAAAAACATGACATCAGTGGGATCAGACAACATCCCAGATGCATATTAAACAACTAAAACATGATCTATTAGACCCACGTGGATCTCTGTTTATCCACAGCCTTTCAGCTGACTATGTTCTGATGGAATGGAGGACAGCAACAGTACTCCCTCTGCACAAAGGGGGAACATCAACAGACCCTGGGAATTATAGGCCTATAAGCTTGACTAGTTTCATCAGCAAGCCCATGGAAAGAATCTTTGCTAGGCCCCTTACTATTTGGAATTTATTTCTCAGATGCCCAGGCAAACTTGGTCAGCCTGTGGCTGGCCATGTTCACTGACAACTGCAAACTGGGAGCAATCACCAAGTCCCCCAGCAATGTTAATACACTGCAGACAGGGTAAATGCAGACGAATGATTGGTGCCAAAGTTACAGATTAAAGTTAAATTCAACAAAATACATTATTATTCACTTTGGGAAAGTTGACATCCCTGTTAATTACAATATAGACAGCACCCCCTAAGTGTAGACCCAGTTGAACGTGATCTGGGTACTCAGGTTGACAGCAACCTGAACTTGACCACCACATATCCACAGTAGTAAGGAAATCCTTCAATGTGGCACATCTTATAATTAAAGGCATCAAATCTAGATTTAAGGAAGTTATAATTTTATTATATGTGGCTATTATCATACCAATAATAGAGTATGATTCTCCCTTTTG
This sequence comes from Protopterus annectens, assembly GCF_019279795.1. Taxonomy (NCBI): domain Eukaryota; kingdom Metazoa; phylum Chordata; order Ceratodontiformes; family Protopteridae; genus Protopterus; species Protopterus annectens. The sequence continues at coordinate 220,008,942 of NC_056748.1, forward strand.
CATGTACCTTACCAGACACCTGCAACAACTGGAGAGATCACAGAGGCTTCTCACCAAGAAATTACAGGGTACACAAAATAAGTCTTACACAGAAAGACTGAAAGATCTGTCAGTGTATTCTGTCTCCTACAGATTGTTAAAAAGTGACCTTTGCCTGGCTTACAGGGCAGTCTCTGGCCCAGGCCTGATGGAAAGGTTTCACATTTGTATATCAAACTGCACGAGGGTGAACAGGTCATGCTGGAGAGATAGATGCATCTCCCAGAAACCGCCAGTCCTCTGGAACAAGCTTCCAATTCATGTGAACCAGAGCTCCTCCTTGACCCTCTTCAAATGCAATGTAGAGCAATGGATGGGTGACTGCTAATTCACTCCTGTGGTAGTGCCCATGTCCCTCTTGGAAAGAGGAAGTTGGTATTAATCATATACCCTTATCACTGAGAATTTCACTCATCTAGCCACTGACAATTGGGGCACCTCGGGATAAATATGACTAGGCTTGTAAGAGCTCTAAGGCCGTTAGCCTAGTAACCTTCTATGAACCTATGAACCAAGAAAAAAAATAGCTGTACCTAAAGTTACCTACCAATTTTGAACCAATTACTAAACCTTGTCTTGAAAAATCATAAGAGTTAAAAATATTTTATACACAATTTATGATAATGCATAATACATACCTCACCCCAAGAAAGAAATATCAGTTTTACAAGAAGTTCTCACCTTGACGTTCCACTTGTTCAAAAGAAGAGGCAGATCTTCTTCATATTTTATGGTACTGCCCACATGTCAAGCAACTTTGGTCATGTCTTAAAAAAAGAATAGACAAAGCAGAATATCAACATAACATCTTGACATGGTAAATTGTCATTTTACCTATCCCTCCAACTACATTAGATTTATTAACACTAACAATCAGCAACCTTTATTTTAATAAAATTTTATATTACAGTAAAATGGGTGATTTTTCATTCTATCACATGAAAATAGTTCTATGACATGGCTGCTGAACACTTAAAGGCATGCAAATTGTTTCCAAAAAATATGAACCCTAAGGGGCTTATAAAAAAAGATGAATAAAACTAGTATACCTTTTACATTTACACCGCGTATCATACATTCTGCTACCCCTTTACCTTAAACAGTCTTGTTCATTCCTCCTTATGTTTTACAATTCTATGAGAGACATGATTTTTACACTCTTAATAAAATAAATCTAATGGTAAATATTTCATATTTGTAGACTTTGTAAATAGCTCTTTTTATACATTTCTTTGTTCCTTACATTGTTAAATGGTAAATGCATATGTTGTTTGTCATGGATTGTCCATTTATTAATATTTTAATATTTTAATATTAACATGTGTAAGTTCTTCTATAACTGCAGAACCACCCCTGTACATTTGCTCAGTTTCTGTAGTTTTATAAAATGTAGTTTTAAAAAAATAAAAATACATTAGCATGGATTGGAAGATATATGTAGTTTCTGTAATCAAACCTTGTTTTTTAAGGTTTTGCTGCAAGCACTGCCCAGGTTGTATTACTTTAGTTGTTTCTTAAACAGTTCTGTACTAGTATTGGTCTGTGATAAATGGAAACTATTAAAAACTCATAGCAGACACCAAGCTAAGGGAATAGACATGGTCCAAGGCTGGGAAATAACCTTCATTAATATGTTCTAAATAAAAAAAAACACACAGATCATTAAGGAAAATAGCAAGAGTCATATATTTATTGTCACACCAGTTACAGCGGAATGAATTACAAATGTTTGTTTCTTAAATCCAGTTCAATATGCCATTATTTATTTATAAAATAATTCAAGTAATACAATTAAGTGAGATGCACGTGAACCGAGTCATATTCTTAAATCCAGTTTAAGAATCCCTTGTCAATATATAAAATAATACAAGTGAGATAGAAGCTGGAGATTTAATTCACTGGTTAACATCAAATGTCATACTAAATAGCTTACTGTAAGCTATTACACTTTAAGATGCACTTATGAGTCACCTTAATGGCTAGCAGCATTGCAACACTGAGGCTATCTCAAATACAAGATGTGACAAAGGGAGATACTGCCAGACCAGCTAGATGGAATTTTGTAAATAATAGTATGTCATTGGTGGATATCAAAATGATTTGAGTAAGATGCTTGTGTTACAAATGTATTAGAACTGTATGTAATGTGCATATCTAACTGGTTTGTACAGACGTGTGTGTTGAAAAGATATTTTATAACATGCTTGTGTTTGACATGCATCCACAGTGTGCCCTACTGGAGGAAAACAGAAATGTATATGCACTACTGTAACTGTCTCAATGTAAATATTTTAACAGTGGAAACTGGAATATAGGCAGTTAACTTCAGAAAAATAACTGAAATGAAATTACTTTATGGCTACACCATATAAGATGGTATCTTTCAGTTTCAATGCAGCAAGGAGACAATGTCTAAAACTAGGGAGCTTTCTGTATTGTCTCTAGGGCAAAATAATTACTAGTCTTGAAATGTGAAGGAATGTAATTGTTTTATGACTTCCAGCATCTGCTAAAGATGTGAGGTCTATGTATTTTCACAGGTAGATGCTAAATACTGTCATCTTCCAGCAGTGGGGATTTCATCTGGGATAGAGTCAGATGACAAGAAATTTATGTCATTCTGCAAGCTATCCCAGCAGTAATATTTGATATATTAATTTGAGGAGTCTCTTAGACAGGGCATTCTGCATTTTGTCTTGACCTGACAACAGCCAGAAGATCCATTCACATCTGCCTTGCTCTGATGAAGTAGGGAGCAGTAAAATTCTCTTAGATATAGTCAGGAATATAGCAAAGCTTAGTTTAAATATTTTTCTTTATTTATTTGAGACTGTCCTGCAATGTTGTTTTAAATATTTCCTGTGATTTTGAACTGATGTCACTGTGATTATATGCTGAGCATTTTCTTGCTCTTTTATTATTTATTATTAAATATATTTAAACCTTTCATTGTGGCTGATCTGTCTAGACATATTTAAGTTTTGAGAGTACTTGCATATTTATTTGGTGACACTGAGTGGGCCACTCCTAATAGCCTTGCTCTTGGTCAAACTACCATTTGTAATATTAATATTAATATTACACAGTAAGATTGGACACCCTTTGTTAAGGGCCTTAAAGAAGCTGATAAGGAGATGTCTGCTGGCAGTGATAACTACCTTATAGTCTGGATAAAAGGGGGCATAGTAAACCTGTGCCAGCCTTTCCCAGGCGTGTGTGTGTGTATGTGTGTGTATAAATCAAACCTCAAAGAGTGTGTGTGTGTCAGCTACTTGGGCAGGGACATGAAGCACTGGTTGAACAGAGGGTGCTTGAGGTCTTGGCTTGGCCACTCAACTGAGATCTCAACTTTATAGCTATGCCAGTGGAGAGTTTTACTGGGGATCTGCAGAAAGAGAGAGAAACCAGCTCTGGGCTGACTGTAGTCTCTGTATGCTGTTAAAGGAAATTGCACTTGATACAGGGAGCTGCATCTGGAAATACTGTCTGTGTACTTGTCATCCTCCCAGTGTATGTTTCCCACTGATGCCAGAGGTGAGGATTGAGGCACCTTGATTAATGGTCCAATAGTGGGTCATGACACAAGACCTCTGAAGTAACTAGTCCTCTAGCCCCTTGCTGTCACCAGCGTTAGTTAGAAGCCCAGATATCTTATCATTATATGTTTTCCCATTGTAACCCCCTACTTTTCTTCAAAGCTCATCTCTGTTTATTGCCCAAGTGTAACAAGTAACATATCTAATTTCCCTAACCATGCTACAGATTACAAAACACAAAACAAAACAACAACAAAAATAATGAAAAGAACATGGTGAAAACAGAAAATCCATTTTTGATCCCTTATTTGACTCCTCTTGTTTAACAGTAGTTCCTCCCATATTCCATCCATCATTAACTCTGGCTTTATGATTGGCCAGGTTGGGTAGATTGTTTTTCTCCAAAGACCTCAATGCAGCTGATTCGTTCTCTTTTTGCACTTATGAAATCCCGTTTAGGTTGACCAGGCTGAATAGTCTCCCTGTTCTCGCAGACAGGGCTGGCCTTAAGCATAGGCCAACTTGGCAGTCACCTAGAGTGCCATGCTTATAGTGGCCGTCTTTCCATATCTGTTTTTTATTTTAGAATAATGAAATATGTTGTTTCTGTGCTCCAAAATAAATAAATTAGGCACCCTATTAAAACAAATGGTGCCATCAGTGTGATGGGCACCCCAGGTAGGAAGTACACCGCTTGACTTTATTGTTCAAGTCAACTCACAGAGCAGATACCTCCCAATGTTCAAATGTAGATGCGAAGCCATGCAAAGCAGTGTATGACAACATGCATTTGTTTAACAATAAGAAGCATGAATTTAGAATAGGGTCAGAGGTATATACTACTCTAACAACCAACAGGGCGGTAATAAGCCTAGCCATGTAATCCATCTCAATTGTGTCCCTATATATCATAGGCAATCATTAGCAGTGGTTATGTTAGGAAATTTCTAGAGGTTATGGGGGGGGTGTTAGTTTGGGCATTACTCTATGCCTCTGTCTATCAAAGACAGAGGGGCCAGACTGGGGGGAATTTCCAATTTTCCATGCATTGGTCAAGGTTGCACTTAAATATGGTTAGGACTGGACTCTGCTTCACATGTATGGGGAGTCTGTTCCATTGCATGGGATCCTCTGAGACACCTATCTGTCTCACTAACATGTCTTATTTATGTCACAAGCAAAACTTATTAAATCCTTGGATCTAGTGGTTCTGATACTGTTCTTTTTGAAGATGTGGAAAAGGTCCATCAGAGTTGGATCTGAGGATGCCTTGTATGCCAGGCATAGATCACCTGTCAGTAAGCTGTTGGAGACAGAGTACAGATATAGGGCTTTAAGTCAATCCATATAGGGCAATTTTTTTAAACGCTGGATTCTCCTGATAAATAACTTTTGTGGGCATTCCAGCAATTCCATATTACTGGTCAGGTACATTAATTTATTTAAAGTGACACCCCGACTCCATGTGCAAAAATGGGAAAAAGGGTTGTGAATGGATTTGTTTAATGGGAAAGTCTAAATGGGTCACAAGGGGCCATTTCCACTAGAGGCCCATGGAGAAAAGCTCCATAAAAATGTGAAAGACATTAAATGCACAAAAAAACGGTTCAAAATTATACATTTCAAAATATGTTACAAAGAGAATAATGAGAAAAATCAAAGTAAAACAGTTCTGGACAGTGTTCTTTTGGCAATTCACAGTAGTAATTAGCAACAGTCATGTGTTTAGTTTAATTGCACTTATACAGGGGAGAGGGAGATTAGGATAGATTCGTATAAATGGGGAGGAAATGATAGGAAGAAGTCATGTAAACTGGTAGAGAAGGTAGGACAGCCGGGTGAAGATGAGGAAGTGGTGATGGGTAGAGAAACGGTACAGACAGGTGTGGAGAAAAGAAGGTAAGATTGATGTTCAACCAGGGATATAGCATGAATATAGCCATGAGTTTAATACATAGTCTTTCAGATGATACTTGAAGGAAAGATAGTAAGTTACAGTTCTACTAGCCTGTGGAATATAATTCCATTTCTTAGCAACAGAGTAGAAGTAAAAGATATTTCCAATTGCTTTTTCAGGTTTATAGATGGTGAGAAGTTATTTGTCATTAGAATGAACGGGTCTGTTTGGGTGATAGGAAAGCGCAGGACAGGTATGGGGTTTATAAATAATTTTTGCAGGCAGTAGCTAGTTCTATGAAGTCCAGGTAGTGGGGTAGTTCAAGCCAATTCAAAATTTTAAGGGTCTTGTAGTAATGTGTATAGTATTGTTCATGGGCAGCAAATGTAGCCACTTTGTTGTAGCATATTTCAAGTTACGTTTTAACAGATATCTGCAAGTTGTTAAGGATAAGGGCACCATATGAGTGAAGGGGTTGCTAGGGTGGTTTTAGCAGAGTTCGTAAGAAAGTTTTTATATCTACAAAGCATGTCAAGTTTCTGGTGAGTTTTTAAATATATATATATATATATATTTTTTTTTTTTTTTTTTTTTTGAATATGTAGTTCAAATCTGAGGTTGTCATCAATTGTCACACAAAGCAGTTATATATGAGATACATTTTATATCTCTGAATTAAGTGAGATTTTAAAGCTGAATTTGTCATTCAGATGTGCATTAGGGATGAATAGGAGCAGTTTTTTTTTTTTTTTTTTTTTTGTGGGGGTTGACTAATAATTGGGCATTGCGAATCCAGTTTTCAACAGAGGTAAAGGCTTCTTTTGTGATTTCAAGAAGATGCACCAGAGTATCAGATGAGCATATTAGTGCCAGATCATCAGTATACTGTATAAGTGATGTGTGACTAGAAGAGGTACAGAGGTCATTATGAAAATGTTAATGACAAGTGGATCAAGAATTGACCCTTGGGGTACACCAGTGGTAACAGGGAGGTAAGAAAAGAATGTATTTTGCCATCTAACAGTTTCCAGTCTATCAGATAAGTATCTTTTAAACTACTGAAGTAAAGGAGGGGATAGCCCAAGATGGAGCAGTTGTTGCAGGAGTTTGCTATGTGAGATGGTATCAAAGGCTTTGGACAGATCTAGAAATATGGAAGAGATAAGTTTGCCAGAGTTCCCTTTCTTGTTTAAATTGTCTGAAAAGGAAAACAGTGCAGTAGTTGCACTACAGCTAGAGCAGAATCCATGCTGAGCACTGCGTAAGAGCAATTTGGGAGGAGATGGTTAACAAGTTGAGTGTGGATACATTTTTTAGGATTTATGAGAGACAGTAGAGAATTGCAATGAGATGAATGTTAGAGACATCTGTAGAGTTTCTTCCCTTGTTTAGAGGGCTAGTATATGATCGTTTTTCCAAAAGCTGGGACACGTGATTCCTGTATGGAGCTACAGATTAAGGGAACTACTGGGTAATATATGGCTTCTGCTGACATCTTGAGGTATTCAGGTGAGAAGTCATCATCAGATGTAGAACAAAGTTTGAGTTTAAGTAGAAGATTTTTATACTACCTATTGCTACAGGTTTTAAGGTCAACCTGTTAGCATTTGTGGCTAAGGTTTCTTTGGGTTCATATTTTTCAGAGATTAATGTGGTAGTGGAGGGGGTACATGTTGAAGGGGGCATTATACTCATTGATAGGTCTAATAAGAGCCAAATAAAGTGGCACTGTGCCTTCCTTGGACCTGGATGCCAGGCCCTTACTTATAAGTTGGGCAACATAGAATGATTTTTACTACCTTGGCCACATGTTAATCAAAAGCCAAATTACTGTCTAAATGTGTTCCTATAGTTTTGACAATCAGGTCAACTCTTAGAGGTAAATTGTCACTGGAGTAATAAGCCTGGGTGCCAGTTTTTCCAAAAGGCACTATAATGCATTTCTTAGCACTGAGTTTGAGTCCATGATTTTGACACCAGTCATATCTGCGTTAGACCTTCCTGTAAGCTGTTTGTGTCATGGAGGGAATGTATAATAGCTCCCAATTTGTAGTCATGTGCAAACATGGTCATAAAAGGCTCTCGACATTAACCTTTACCTTTGAGATGTAAATGCCAAATAGGAGCTATCCCAGCATGGAACCCTGAACTACTACACTAGTGACCAGTCTCTTAGTGGAGGTGATATCACCAATTCTGACATCCAGGGTCCTGTCTGTGATCCAACTGGCAATCCAGTGAGTTATGTAGGGGTTTATGCCCAGCTCAGTGAGTTTGCCAATTATTCCCAAATGGGGTATTGTATCAAATGCCTTAATCTGGTCCAGGTAGGTAGTATTGATCGTTTTCACCTCATCCATTGCCTTGATGACCACCAGGTTTAGTAGGCATGACCTTCCCATGACAAATCCAAACTGGCTTAAGTCCAGTGTCTGAAGATTGCCTATGTTTTTATTAATCATTTCCATGATAATCTGTTCCATGGCTTTGCATATCAGACTAGTCAGAATAATAGGTCTGTAGTATCTGGAGTTGGTTGACGGCCCACCCTTCTGAAGAGGGATAATCACTGCAGTCATATATTAGCATGGTACAAAGCCTGTTTTGAGGCTGTAGCTTAAAAGTGACTCAAGTAGTCCTGATAAGCCACATTTCATGCTATCTAGGAGACAGCCCAGGATATCATCAAGGGCCACTGAAACTGTGTTGTTGGCCTTAGTAAGCGCCACCAGGACTTGCTCCCTGATAATAGTTGGGGGGTATACTAGTAGATATTTCATGGGCTGGGGAGGCAAAGGGAAGTGGAGGTAAAGTTTGAGCTGAATTTGTCAGACAGCAAATTTGATGTCACTCTGCTCAGGGAAGGTTTCAGCATTGACCACCAATTCAATACACTGGTGTGTGCTGGCTTTAAGATATTGGATGTACCTGTATTAGGTCTTGAGATTGTCTTTAGCCTTTTAGGCTATATCAGCCTTGTTGGACTTAATTAGTCAAGTTAATTAAACTAGAGCACTCCTATCATTACAAGAGCTAAACTTCTTGATTTTAGCCATTACTTTTTTTTTCCTTTTGTTATATACCCTACCAAGCTTAGAATTCTACCACTGTGGTTTGTTTTAAGAGTTTGTTTTGGACTTCCTGTAGGTGCAGCAGCCTCTATACAGTCATTTACATGGCTGTACAGGGTCTCTGTGAGCAATTCTGCATAGGTTGCTGTGAACTTGGGAGGGGGCACTGAATTTTGACAAACTATCTCTTAATAACATGCAGTTTGCTTTAGAATAGTTCTTAACTGTTAGAAGGTTTGCTAAGGTTACAGAGTTGATTTTTATTTTGAAGGAGACAGCTTTGTGGTCCGACCTCACCAGTAAGGACGTGACACTGGTGACATGGGGGGGGGTGCAGCACTCTACTATACTGGTGAGTACCAGCTCCAGTATGTTTGAACCAATGGTAGGTGTGCACTATCTAGTCAAAGGTATTTGTATTAAGTCCAGGCATCATTGTACCTGGAAGTATGAGGCAGCGTATGTTTTCCAGTCAATACAGGGAAAGTTATTCTCACCCATGAATATTGTATTTGGTTTAATTTGAGCATCTCCAGGGGGTGTAAGTATGAGTTATAGGATTCTAGGGACATACAGGGTGACCTATAGCTTGCTAAGATATGGCATGGGACTTGTGTGTATGCTGATTTACACGTGGATAAACTCCAGGCCATTGTCCTTTTTAACCAATGTAGAGTTATACTTGTTGCTAATGCAGACTGAGACTCCTCCACCTTTTGTCCCTGTCTGTGCAGCTGATGGTCTTAATGTGTGGAAATCACTGAAACCTTGCACTGCCAGAGTATTTTCTGTGGATTTAAACCATGTCTCACTAACGGCACAGAGTTAGGAGAGCTTGTACAGTGTGGAATTTCTTGTTTAAGTTCCTATCATTAACCAGTAATACCTTTAGGTTTCTTGGGATTTTATTCATGTTGGTAGTTTTGTCAGTTTGACATTGCCTAAAAAAGGATCTAAGAATGTAGATAAAAGTTTTAGCCCATAATGCCTGGCTTTACGATAAAAAATCATGGACAGTCTGCAGAATTCTGGACAGCTGAGATGAGAGGAATGGAATGATGAGATTGAAGACAGAAGCAGTGAGATAAGTTTTATTAATATTTTTACAGTGACACTGGCAGTGATTAATCAGATATTTGTGGCTATATTTCTGGCTTTATGATTTGTGTGGAAAAACTTGGAATACTTTAATATATGGCAATTTGTTTGTGTGGAGGTGAAATATTATATAACCATCAGATATTGTGGTTATAACTGCTGGGTGGGGGTTGGTGTTGACTGGATGAAAGTAACTGATCATTTTGCCTTTTTCTCACTTAAAACTGTCAGTATCTGTATTTGTGAGAAGTAAGATGGACAGCTTAACTGGACACCTAATACACACCGGTAAAATAGGTGTAATTGCTAAGGCTGTCTGTGTAGGAAATGACTAGCGGCCTGCTGCTGTTTGCTTATTATTCTGGCTTTACTTCACATAAATCACAATAATCCTGCAATGTGCAATATTTTAATGTGTGGCAACTGTTTGGAATAAAGGTTAAATACATGTCCATCCTCTTTAATCACAATCAGATGTCTGAACTATACACAGAAGTGGCAATAACTGCTTGGTGGGGCTGCTTTGATGAAAGTAATTGGCCCTATAGTCACTTTCTTAGTTTATCAGTCATCTCTCAAAAAATAAAGGCTAAAATGAATCAATGAATACCCAAACATTCTGGAGCCTAGTAATCCCCCTACACCAAGGTTATATATGAGGATTTTGATAGCAGATTAGAAGTTGCCTCTGCCCTGAACACAACCTAGTCTAAAACCATCCCTGCTCTTAGGTGTACACAAATACTTTCTGTACTTGTTGAATGGGGTGGGGGTGGAGGAAAGGGGCCTGGGGATGATTTCATTATTGCTTTATATTTCCTCCCAAACCTCAGAGGTTAATATATCATACATTGGTCTGGAGACATGTGGTCATTGATCTTTAACTTTTTCTCACAAACAGAAGGGTATGCAGATGGTCACTATAGCTTGTATAGGAGCACTGTGCTGTCTAGAAATAGCAAGTTGGAAATATTATTGTAATCATTTTTTTTTCACACTCAAACATTTAAGGCATATATAGATGGCTATCTGTTGGGAGACTGTAAAGAAGCATGCTGTTTATATACTTCTGACACCAAATATGTTATGCGATATTTGGCTTTTTTTTTCAGTTCTATCCAAGTCTGACATCAGAAGGGTACACAACAGGTGGCTGTTTTTTCAGATTAGGGGTTAATAAGGCATGCTGTATATATGTATGATGGCAGCATCTGCTTAAAATATATGACTGTGGGCATGTGTGCCTTAATTTTCTGCCCAATATCAGAGAATACTTGAGAGAGAGAGAGAGAGACAGAGATACATAGAAAGTGACTATGTACTGAGGTGGTGTGGAAACAGGTACTATTCCCAGATATGATTTATGCATCCTCACAAGCATCCATCTTCTTACTTTATAGTACACTAGAGTTTGGTCATCTTTGTGCATTAAGCCTTGGATACAGCTTTTTTCTTCCTTGAAATAAAAAGTTAGATCGAATGTATTTTCTTTATGCATGATTTTTGCTCAGGCTATCATTAGATCAAAAGGTTAGAAAAACGCTTTAAATTGCAGCTCATAACATCTATAACCCTGTGGCTTTGAGTGCCTAGCAGCCTCCAGACCCCAAGCTAAATGTATTTATTACAGTGTAGTCATGGTCAGTTAGGGTGTGTTGAAAGAATGCTGGAAAAAGCAAAGTTGAAGAGTAAGAATGAATGTCTTTCCTTAAATATGGTTTTCATCAAGACTACTGTTTGATGAAAAAGTTGTTATAAAAAAAAATCTCTATAATGCATCTTAGAGCATCTAAAACCTTCATGTCTAGACCCCTGGCTGAATACAGTTATTACCAATGCAGTCATCAGAGTATAGTCTTGGTCGGTAAGGGTGTGCTGAAAGTATGCAGGAAAACAGTGTAAGACTATATTCCTATCTTTGGTCGTGTTTTTTGTTCAGGCCATCATTAAATGAAAAAGGTTGTTTAAAATACTCTAAAATGCATAAAGAATCCCCACGTCTTCTGGGGGTCTTGCAGCCCCCCTCCAAACCCCTGAATTAATGTATTTTTTCCTCTACAGTTATTAAAGTGCAGTCTTACCAAGACAGAACATGTTGAATAAATGAACAACTGCATGAAAAACTAAAGAGTAAACCATACTGAGAAAAAAATGAAAAAAAAAAAGTAATCTAATGAAGCAGACAGGAGGTGGACTTAACTGTCATTCTGCTTAGTGAAGCATGTAGAATATCTACGTTTTGAGGCTATTCTATTACCAGCCTCACTTAGAGTCCTGGGTCTTCTCCATTTTGACCTTGTACTGTCCATTAATGTCTCTTTTTACCAACAGTGAGTGGTTTATTCAGTCAACACATATCACATGTCCGCTTCCTCCAAGTCCTATCTTCAAATTACAAAATGAAGACAAACAGTTGCAACACTTTGCTGGAAACTAAAAACTGTTTAATGACAAACAGAGTAGCAAATCGACCAACAACTAAGCGCTTTCACCTTGGATTCCACTGGCATCATCAGAGTTGTAAAAAAAGCCAAGCATAACAGCTTAAGTACCCTCACAGGTAAAATAAACAACCAATCACATTCTTCATACAATTAATGCAAGACACTAACTAGTTTAACTAGTTAAAGACATGTCACTAAAAGTCAAGATTTTAAAAGAATAACTGTCATAGAAATAGTAAAAAACATGGTGAATACAGTTTAAACTACATTTTAACACAACAAAAGCCTAAGCCCAAATATAAATACAATTACTTATCAAAATTTATAACTCCAAAAGTGGAACATAAAAAACACTGATATTAGTTCAAATTAAACAAGCCCTTTGTTTCAAAATAGGGGCCAGTGATATACTGTCATAAAGTCCTGGTGAAACACTGGCATTTAACCTCATCTGCCATTTACTTTCCCTTGCTGCAATGTCACCACCCCTCTCATTTTGTTGAACCTTGTCAATCACAAACAAGATGAACCTTTTAAAGTTCACACACTTAATACTGTGAATAAAATTAAATTGTTCACGAATGAAATAAATCAAGAATTATGCAGCACTATCTTCAGAAAAACGACCTATTCCAATAGCTTGTTGTACTTCAAGAGTTGCCACCCACCACACCAGTTGAAAAGCATAATAAAGGGCCAAATGGTGAGATTATCATGCTTAATAAGCGATGATGTGAACTTTACCAATGAACTGTATGCTTTAACAGGGATGTTCATTGAGAGGGGATATCCATTGAGAATGTTGATTAAAATTAAGAAAGAAATTTTGGTAAAAAGAAACATCCTTTATCCCCATATTGAACACCACAGTTGCCCAGACACAAACCAGACCTAGAGATACTACAACAGATGTGATGGTTTTGGGTTACAACACAGATTCCCATAATATATGTTCGATTGTCAATAGATGTTGGAACACTTGTTTCTGTGAAGTGACCAAGGAAATTCTTGGCAACGAACCACAAATAGTTTATGGTAGGGGCAGAAATATTAAGAACATTTTAGAGGGGAATTTTAAAACCAACTCAAAACCTGGGTATCATTCCCTTATGATGAAATGTGGTGCCTGTAAATTTTGTAAGTTTATTAATGACGGGCCATATGTCACGGTAGGGAATTATGATTACTCTATTAGATGCACAGGGAAATGTAACTGCAACATGACCATGTTAGTCTATCTGGCTACCTGTGTGTCTTGTACATCTTTTTATGTTGGAAAAACTGTGTACAGGTTAAGGGATAGAATTAGTGAATATTTAAGGGCAGTAAAGAATAGGGATTCACATAATGCTCTTTTTGTTCACAGCAATAAGTGTGTGAACGTTAAAAGGTTCATCTTTTTTTGTGATTGACAAGGTTCAACAAAATGAGAGGGGTGGTGACAGTAAATTAGAAGTAGCAGCAAGGGAAAGTAAATGGAAGATGAGGCAAGGTTTCACCAGGACTTAATGACAGTATATCACTGGGCCCTATTTTGAAACAAAGGGCTTGTTTAATTTGAACTAATATCAGTTCTTTATGTTCCACTTTTTCAGTTTCCAGCGAAGTGTTGCAACTGTTTTTCTTCATTTTACAAGTTTGCTGCTTGTTAGCACTTGGTTTATCTATCTTCAAGTTAATTAGACAATGACTGTAAGAAGACACTACTGGTCCATGACCATGGCAAGGTTAGCCACTTGGCAGTGCAGACATTAGCTTTAGGTAATGGTCATTGTTGATGTGTCACACCAGATCAATGTACAAAATAGGAAAAAAAGATGTTGGGATGTCAGCATCACTGAGCCCATGAACCACCTAACTACAGAGGTTTGCTGTTCAGTAGGCTTTAAAATTCATATAATTGTGCTTGCAGTGTGTGTGTGTGTGTGTGTGTGTGTGTGTGTGTGTGTGTGTGTGTGTGTGTGCCTAGGACAACTATCAGCTGAAATATTCTTCTAAGCATTTCTAGATTCACTTTTGGACTTCAGAATAAAGGCAAAAGCAAAATATGATAAAGCTGACACACTACTAGTGGATATAGCAGCAAATACTTCTGAACTCACAGACATGTTACATGGCATCAGACAAGAAATAAACAAGTTAAAGGAGAGAGAGAATAGAAAAGGGAGTTGTAAACAATGAAGTACGTGATTCTCATGCGAGACAAAATAAATGTTTTTTCATGAAATTAAGAAGGAAAAGATAGCTCCAAACCCCTCCCATATGAAAAATATATCCTCAGGTAAACAAACAGCAATACATTTCAAGAAAGTGGAAGAAAATAAGGATCTAAGATGACTAAAGATATTCACAAACTTTAATTAATAAAGTACTTTCATCTCTTTATAAAATAAGCGCTGAGACATCAACAGGCTCTACATGATATATCATCTTAAAATCACTTGACCCCCATACTAAAATCACATGACCCCATTCTAAACGCAAATGGCCTTAAAGGGATACTTACCCTACAAGCAGTCAATCATATTTTTTTCCTTTTCTTTAAATAATTTTTAAAATCCCCATTATTTTTAGACCTTGGAATTCAAATGCATTTAAAAATACTTGATATTTATCCTCTGCAACATGATCCAATACATATAAAATAACTATACACAGTGCTTTGTCAGTTTAATGCAGTAATGAAGGTCTTTTGTTAAATGATAAAAACTGACCATGTAAAATCTCTCTCTCTCACACACACACACACACACAGATATATATATATATATATATATATATATATATATAAAACCACACAACACCGACAACGACATCACCGACACCACATCATCGACAGTCCATAAACAAACCCCATACACTGCACACACCACAATAACAATTAAAACAAAACACATCCCATTCCACAAACCACACACACCTAACAACTCTCACAACACACTACACAACCAAAATCTAAACCCCCCCTACTCAACCTACCACCTAACCCCCTCCCTAACCCTAACTCTAACCACTTGCCTACCTAGCTCCCTAACCCTAACTCACTTAACCCCCCCTATACGCTAACTAACCCCTAACCCTAAACCCCTCTCCTTACCCCTAACTCACTAAATCACTCCCCCAACCCTTCCTCCCCCCTAACCTAACACACTTAACCACCCCTATCCCCACAGACCGTCAATCCACACTACCTGCCCTGCACCCCCTAACGTCCGTCTACCCGCATACTCACACAGCCTTTCCCCGGTCTTCTGCACTGTCGATGTTCTGCCACGGTCTTCTGCGCTGTCGACGAAGTCAGGTAGAACCATATATATATATATATATGTATATGTAAAACACTATCTATGTGCTATGGACATTAATTCCTGCTCCAGAAAAGAAAGGAATTAATGGACTTTGCCTTTTTTGTAAGAGGCTGTCTCTCTTTGTTTGTGGTAATCTGATACTTAATTTGCATTTTTCCACAAAAAATTTGCAACAGCCATGTGTCTCTGTAGCTGTCACTTCAGCCATGTGACCCCAACAAACTGGACTGCAGGGAAACGTCTCACCACTTAATAGCCTTAACCCTTAAATTTCACAAAAGTTGGGATGGTATTATAGTCTCAAGGCTGGCATTTGTGCAGTGGTTATTTGGGAAAGGTGTCATTATGCCCACATGAAATTTCATTAATTACAAGTTATTTGTGCTGAATAAGTAAATACAAAGGGATTTTAAGAGAAACAACCACTTGCAACAAAAGCATAAGTAGTTTAACGTAATTATTAAGTAACTGTGAAGTACTGTACCAGAACATTAGTGCTCATTTAATTACAGAATTTTTCAGGTATAGTGAGCGAACGCAGATATGCGCAAACATGTTTGAAGCATTTAAGGCAAATGGTGTACAATGTAGCTTTTATTTTGAACTATAAAAAATATAAAGGGGTTTTATGTTTTATATAGGGGTATTCTTATGTGGACATCCTGTTGGTTTATTTAAAGAGGGGAAAGAAGAATATAAGGAAGACTGAAAAAGGGGAGCTATATCAAAGAGGGAAATACAAATGAAAAATATTAGGAGGGTTATGCTACAAGTGGCAGTAGAAGAAAGGTACTATGTTTTTTGGGGTGTGACATCGCCATAACAAACCCAGCTGCCATATAGGGGCTTTAGATATTTAACTGCTATTATTGCCAAGTTTGGTTTTACCAAAGTGTTTTGTCACACATATTTTTAAGGAATACATTCATATTTCATCTCCGTTGTGAATAAAATTCAGTTATGAAATCACTACTTTTTAAGTCGCTTAAATCAGTTTATGCTTCTGTGCTTTAATATTATCTTTACTTTTTTTGTAATTTCTGTACAAATACATCTTCCTGTGTGTGTCATTATGAACTTATACTAACTATTGAGTGTTTTGAGGTGATGGTGTGACAGACTATGCAGGATGGCCATGGATTCTGCTTCATGATTATGCATATTCAACTGTATTTGACTCCATTTTATCTTTTCCAATCACACAAAAACTAGAGAATTACTATGGTTGTTTCCTAATTCACAAGGACAGATGAGGTCTACTGCAGTCTCAGCAGCTCAGTGCAGCATGTTCATGACTACCCAAGACCCGTTTATGCTACTTTGTTGAATTATGTGCTAGTAACTAAGCCCAGTTTGCATACATGTGTAAATTACCCTAAATTTATGAGAATAAGTTTAATACCACCATATTAACAGCAATCACTCGAGACAGGTGGCAAATGGTTTAGGATACCGCAAAATTATTCAAGTAAGAAATAAATATCAAAAATATTAGAAATTATTAGGAAGCAGTTGATGTTAGATAACAGTGTTTATTAAGAGAGTAAGAAGTTATGTACTTTCCATAACGTTCCATGTTTGTTGTTCATCTCACCTACATTCTTGCTGGTTGGGTTCGGAGCCGTTTACGACTCTGACACAGCCGAATACTAAAGCTCGAGAGCTTCCACTGGCTCGAGGCTAACCCCTATCCCATGATCCTCTGGGCCACATCCCCAGATCTTGTTTGCAAAAGATTTAGACTAACCCAAATAACTACACCAGAAAAAAAAAAAAAAATATATATATATATATATATATATATATATATATATATATATATATACATACATACATACATACAGACACACACACACACACACACACAGATGTTTGGCATGAGACAAAAAAAGACTCCAAATCATCATAACTATGTATATAAGTATAGAATTGTCCACCAGTTCCTCCAGGAACACAGGATGGGGGTAGGAGGGTAGGACACAAGAATTTAGGAGAGATGGACAACAAACATGAACGTTATGGTAAGTACATAACTTCTTAATGTTATGTTGTTCTATCTGGCCATAATGCTTGCTGTTGGGGCAGTGTCCCTAGCACCTTTATCCCAAGGTGGCTCAAGAAAAAAGACTCTTCAATACAGTTGATCCAAAGAAAGACCTGTTCCGGGAGGCCACATCTACTTTGTAATGTGCGATAAAGGTATGAGGTCTCACCCATGTTGCGGCTGCACAAACAGAATCAATAGGAAGTCTGGCCTAAAAGGCAGAGGATGTTGAGACTGCTATTGTGGAATGTCCTCTTATCTTCCCTGGTAGTTGTTTATTATTCTTACTGTAAGAGAAGGAAATGCAATCAGTAAGCCATTTTGATAAAGTTACTTTGAAAATTGGCAGTCCTTTCTTTTTGTCAGAAAAGGACACAAAAAGCTGCTCAGATTTCCTGTGGTCTTTTGTCCTATGCAGGTAAAAATGTAACTGTCTATGTACATCCACCTGATGTAATTTATACTCTGCCTTGTTGCTGTAGTTTGGAAAAAACATTGGCAATTTGATGGATTGGTTTATATTATTCTCTGAACAGACTTTTGGAAGGAATGAGTGATAAGTTCTCAAGGATACCCTACCCTTGTGAAAAATGATATAAGGGGAACAAATAGAAAGAGCTTGTAATTCCGATACCCTTCTGGCAGATGTTATGGCTACTAAAAAGAGAGTCTTCCATTACAAATTCTTCATATCATAAGATGATGATGAGGTTAGAACAAGACTTAGGTCCCAAGGTAATGGGGGTTCTCTGATCGGGGGTCTGAGTAGGAAAGTACCTTTGAGGAAAGCTTTACATAACCTATGAGACATAATAGGAATTCCCATTTCTCCAGTATGGAAATTATAAATGGCTGCCAATTGAACTCTGATGGTAGCTGCTGCAGCTCCTTCATCAAGAGGTTTGGAAAAAAATTCTAGGATTGTAGTAATAGGAGCTGTAAAAGGTTCTATGTTCTGTCCCACAGCCAAGCATGAAAATCTTTCCCGTTTACTGGAATACAATCTCCTTGTGGACAGTTTATTGGAAGAAGCGAGAATATGACTCACTAAAGGAGAAAAGGACACCTGGCTAAGCATTGAAATGGAGCAGCCATGCTGCCAACTTGAGGGTTTGGCTAGATGGATGGAACTCCCCCAAAGAATGGGTCAAGAGGTCTGGCATTAGATCCAGAATCCAAGGTTCCTCCAGCAGATAGGTCTGAAGAAAGGGAAACCAAACTTGTCGAGGCCTGTAAGGAGCAATGAGGACCATAGTGCTTTTCAACAAGCTGACTTTCTGCAGTACTTTGGGAATTAGGAAAAGGGGGAAAGCATAAAGTAGTCCCTGGGGCCAATCATGAACCAGTGCATCCCTTGATGATTTCCCTGCAGGAGGAATGAGGGCAAAGTAGTTGCTGCATTTGGCATTCATGGAAGTGGCAAAAAGGTCGCAGCAATGTTGGCCCCATTTTTGGAAGATCTTTTCCAAAATCTCTATCTTCAGGGACCACTCATGAGGCAACAGACTAGCTCTGCTGAGTTTGTCCGCTATCACGTTGGATTTCACTGGGATGTGCATTGCTATCAGAAAACATTGGGAACTGATTGCCCATTGCCAAACTCGTTGTGCCTTCCGACATAGTGGGTAAGATATTGTTCCTCCCTGCTTGTTTATGTACTACACTACTGACATGTTGTCTGTCTGAATTGCAACTGTCCCTATCAGTAGAGAGTCCTGAAATGTCTGCAATGCATACAGCACTGCTCTCATCTCCAAAACGTTGATGTGCAAGTGGCTTTCATGTTCTTGCCATAGGCCTTGGACTGTTGTCTCCAGATAATGCCCCCCCCCACCCGATCTGGGAAGCGTCTGTGGTCAGTACTGTATTCGGTTGAGGAAGGACAACGGGGAGGCCCTGATACAACTGGTCTGTCTGCAGCCACCCAAGGAGATCTTTATTGCAAGATTCCGTGATGATAATCTGATGTGATAGAGGAAGATATTGCATTGACCACTGAGCAAATAGCAACCACTGCAGAACCCTCATCTGTAGTTGTGCTAGGGGGAACTAGAAGAATAGCTGCTGCCATGGTACCCAGAACTTGCAGCACATACCTGGCCTGAACCACCTTTTTTGACATCAAAATCCTGATTTGCTGATGAAGGGATGGAATTCTGTCTGGGGTAAATTTTGCAGTCATATTTCTTGAATCCAATTCTGCACCTAAGAAGGTGATATGCTGAGACAGCGACAAGGCAGAATTTTTTAAGTTTACTGTGATGCCTAGTCTGGTGCAATGTGACATTGTTTCATCCCTCATTTGTAGTAGTAGATGCTTGGTGGTGGCTGTGAGAAGCTGGTCATCTAGGTATGGAAATACATGGAATCCCTGATGTCTCAAGTAAGCCGTGACCTCTGCCATGCATTTGGTGAACACTCTGGGGGCTGTAGTGAGACCAAAGGGCAGGGCTTGAAATTGGTAATGACTGGCTCCCAGACAAAAGCAGAAATGTCTCCTGGATCACCTTTCCATCTTTATATGGTAGTACGCATCCTGGATATCTATTGAGCACATCCAATTGTCTTTCCCGATAAACGGGAATATTCACTGCAAAATCACCATTTGGAACTTTGACTTCTTCACTGCTTTGTTTAGCTTGCTGAGATCTAGAATCAGTCTCCAGTCCCCTGTCTTTTGTGGAACTAAAAAGAATCTTGAGTAAGTTCCGGATCCCATTTGGTCTGCGGGGACCACTTAGATGACTCTTTTTTCTAGCAATGAGAGTATCTCTTGTGTTGCATAGTCCTTTTCACCAGCTGGAATGTCTGGTAAGGACTGGTTTACCAGAGAAAGAATGGAAAATGGTATGTAATAGCCTCTGGATATAATTGTTTGTACCCATTTGTCTTGGGAGATTTCTTGCCAGGCATTTGGGTACAGTGACAATCGACCCCCAACTTCCTCCAGAGAAGAGCAGGTGGGCCTCCATTCAGGAGCGCTGGAAGGGCCTGTCAGTGAACGTATCTCTGTCGCCTGGATTCTGTGGATCCCCTCTGCCGCAAGATCAGTGTCTTCCATTATAAATTCCTCCTCTGCCCCTGGAGGAAGAGTCACCACGTACATCAGAGAAACCTTTTTTGGAATTGCAGAACCACATCTTTCCACCCTTTTGACCTTTGGGATAAGGTTTAGATGGGGCAGGATAAGGTCTAGATGGGGCAGGAAAAACAGACTCTAGTGGCAGATAAGGATTTTCCCTTCCTGCTCGCACCTGGTCAAAGTAGCTTTTACCTTTGGTCCAAAAAGGGATGAACCATCAAAGAGGCATTGGTGATGGAAGACTTGAAGGGTTTGGCAAAGTTCCAAAGGCGCATCCAGGAATGTCTTCTCAGGGAAATTCCTGTTGCTGCTGCTCTACTCACTCCATTAGCTGCATATGAAATCAGTCTCATGGAGGAGTTTACGATGGAATTGAGGGTGGAGAGCTGTGAGGATACTTCGTCTGCGGACCCCGAAGCTATGGTACCCTGAAAGCTATCTCCAAGTTCTTTCAGGAAATCTCTTTGAAGTATCATAAAATGGGTAAGGTAATTTAGCAACTGTAGGGTGAAGGCCACTGATGAAAAGGCATGCTTTCCATATCTGTCCATAGTCCCAGACTCTTTGTTAAGAGGATGAACAGACGAGGAGGTCTCTGATAGCTCCTTCTTAGTGGCTGTCGCCACCACCATCGCATCCACAGGGGCACCCTTAGTCAAAAATTCCTTCTCTGAGGGAGCAGTAATAAATTTTTTAGGCCTCCTCAAAACAGGCTCCACTGTATCAGGCGATGTCCAGACCTTACGGGATATGACGCCTAACAGTTTGTTGTATGGGGAAGTTACCCAGGAGGTGGAAGGATGAGACCTAAAAGCCTCTGGGTATACCAATCCATCCTTTGAAGAGTTGGTGGGCTTACAGTCACCCCTCTGTTTCAGGATCTCAAGGATGTCTGCAAAGGAGACATCCTCAGTGGGGGACTGTGGGGACCCTTCTGACTCATCCAAATCGGTAACAGAAGTGACAGACTCAGGAGAGTCTATATGCTTCCTCTTGCACAGTCTCTTCCGAGGGACTTCTTCAGAAGGGTACTCCGGAGAAGTTTCAGAAGAGACAATACCACCTGCAGGGGCTTCCTGAGGTTCTGGGTCTCTATGCTTGGGAGGGGGCGGTGGTGGTGAGATAGACACTGGCACACTGGCTCCTGGGAAGGACAAGAAGTTGGCTCCAAGAGTGAGGCTGTCTGAGGAAACAGCACTTTCTCCATCAGTTCAAAAGCCCCCCTGCCTCACTCCGAAAAGACCCTCCACGCTGATGAGACAGAAGGTCGACTCTGAGGCAGAGCAGGTGGCTCCAAAACTGAGGTAGAAGCCGAGCTCAACCTAGTTGAGGCACCGAGGGGTAGAGTTGGATCAGACTGTCTACTTTGACTCCCCTCCCTGGACCTGACTAGGAAGCGTCAGCTCCTAGACTCCTAGAAATCGGAAAGGGCCGAGGACATCAGAGCCTAAGTTGGAAATGAAGATTCTAAAGGTGGTCTCCATGCCGACAGTTCCACTACTATTGGGTCCATGCTCTCTGGCTTAGAAGAATCCAGGGTGATCAAAGGAGGAATCGATGAAGCAAGCATTGAATGGGATGGCTCCGATTCCTTTGGGTCTGGAGACTACAGAATTTTAGCCAGGGCTGGTGTTCAAAACAATCTCTTCACCACCTGCTCCACATCTTCATCAGATAAACTCCTGAAAGAATGGGTGGACAAAGAAGGAGATCTGCCTCTATACAGAATAGCAGATCTCAGCATCAGAGATATCAGCTCCAAAAAAGAAGACCATCTCCTCGATACTTCTGTCAGCTCAATAGACACTTTTGACACCGAAGAAGTTGTTCCAGGTCAATCAGAGTCGGGAGCCCTCAGTTCTGATGACACAATCTTTTTTGGTGGCTCCAAAACTGGAGCTGTCATAGCCAGTCTTTTGGATGATTTAGAGTGGGTTGAAGAAGGGGAAGAAGATTTGAAGCTCTGAAACTTGTCTAAAGCTTCCTGAAAAGTCCCTTTCAATAAACCCCTTGCCATTAGTTTATTTTTACGCTCATGGAGCACCCTGCTACTGAACTCATGGGTCATTTCCTGTCTTTTCCAGCCCCCTGCTATAAAGCGTGTTTTAGCGTGCTTTAGCGCGAATTAGCATGAATTAGCGCGATTTAGCGCAGAGTTGCCACTGTTGCACACTAGGGCAGCGCCGGTTAAGCAGGTTTAAACTATTCGGGCTACCTAAAGTCCACTCTTCAAATTTTCCCTTAAAACTACCTTCCTCGAACTATACTACTGATCTAATCAGTGTATCCTATAACTAAAAAGATCATCTCTACTTGACTCCAAGTAGACTTTTCTCTATCTGTTAAACCTAGCACTTGCTCCTACAGTACTTATTACCTTGATACAGCACTCTTGTCATAGATAATACCCCAAAAAGGCAAACCCCCATTTCTCAGTCACCCACGTCCCCCGGAATCTCTTTTAAAGTTTTTTGGTCTATTCCTTCTAGCATGTCAAGGGATCAGTTGCTAGTGTCCTCTCCTGCTCAGCTGGTGAACCTGGGAATATTGAGGCAATGTTACAATTGCCTCATGTACACAGACAACCCTCTCCTCCTCCCACAAAACACAAATACATGCGAGAGATGCAACTATACGGCCAAGCTGGAGGCTGAGCTCTCTCAACATAGGACTGGCAAGACCAGTCAGGAGGTGAAGGTTACCACACACACTATAGACCCAGTCTCACATAGTACCATCACAACCTCAAATCATACACATAAACACACAAAGACATACTCGGAGGCTCTGATCAAAAATCTACCAAAACAGCAGAGGCCACCAAAGCAGACACCCAAACAACCACCACCTCAGAACACAACACCTGCAACACATAGACCTCACAGTCAGAGTGTCAAACAGTCACAGCCCTTAAGGCCAAACACAATGCCAGACACACTAGTCATTGGTGACTCCATAGTCAGACACACTGACGTCCCGCTCACCAGATTGAGTAAGGAGAGAGTTACAGTAAGCTGCCTGTCGGGCGCTAGAATCCGCCACATAACGCAAGCACTCAGGTCTCTCAACAGCAGGTATAAATATGACTCAGTCATTGTCCACGCTGGTGTAAACGACCTGAGATGTACCTCCTTGGACTACATGAAAAGAGACATTGAGGAGCTCTCTGATTATGTAGCCCAGGCAGGTATGACCCTGACCTTGAGCAGTATCCTACCTTCACCAAGAATGATGCCACAATACAGAGATAAGATGATCAGCTTTAACAATTGGCTTAAACTCTGGTGTCATTCAAAGGGGATCCAATGTCTGTCTGCCTGGGATGACATGCGGGACAAGCCACGCTGCTTCGCAAGGGATGGCTTGCACCTGTCACCCCTGGGATTCCAGATATTGGCAAAGGCTCTTGCCACCCCCATAGTGCCTTTTTTAGGCAAGGCTCAAATTCTAAACCTACCACCCTAGAACACAAAAGGAAAAAACTAAGGGTAATGCTGCTCAATGCCAGAAGTCTAAATCTCAAAATGCACGCACTCGAGGCCCTTCTCAGTATGGAGAACATCGATGTCTGTGCTGTGACAGAAACCTGGTTCAAGGCTCCTGAGAGCACCCCAGCACTATCAGGTTTTACCTCATATTATGCGTTCCGGCTCCAAAATCCGGACAATACCAAGAAAGGAGGGGGGGTATCCATATTCATCAAGGACACCCACACCTCAAGACTGGTGGCAACGCACGATGCATCGGAGACCATCCAGGTGCAATTAACCATAGGCAAGACTGCTCTGCAAATTGTAGCATGTTACAGGCCACCCTCACAAACTCAGGAACCTCACATGGCCTTCCTGAAAACACTGGAGGGGATAAATGTATCACCAAACACCATCATACTAGGTGATTTCAATTACCCTAATATAGACTGGGAACACAACTCAAGCCCAAACACCCTAGCCCAAAAGTTCCTGGAATTCATAAACTCAAATGCCATGGAACAACTAGTCACCATCCCCACAAGAGGAGAAAACATACTTTATCTCATCATCACGAACATGGGAGCACAATGTTCAACACCGGAAGTATACCCCTCACTGGTGAGATCAGATCACAAACTAATCTCGCTGGAGGTCCTCATCCCACCCCCACCTGAAATAAAAAAGACCACAGTAAAGAACTTCTCGAAAGCCGACTTCACACTTCTAAAGACTAGTGTGGTCTCCTTTAAGGCCCCAGAGCCGGTGGAAAACAGTACTCAAGCCGCTGAATCACTTACAAATGCCTTCTACCAGCACCTGCAGGACTGCATGGATAAGGCAATCCCAAGCAAAACAAAGACTCTTTGTACCAAAAGGCAAGCGTCCAGTCTGGTGGACCCCAGCCATAACTCTAAATACAACACCTCCACTCCTTCAATGTTCCAAAAATTCACTGAGTATACAAAATAGGAACACAATCACTGCTACGTTTAATGAAACTCTTTTAATTCTGGTACCTCGGCCTTCGCCTTCTCCTGGAATACCCCAGCCATAAACAAACTCTACAACAAAAGGAGGAAGCTACTACAAGATAGAGCAAAATCCTTAAAAGGTAAGACACCTTTGATCACTATAAGTAAAAAACTAAGAGCTCTCATAAAATCATCCAAAGCAAATTTTGAGAGAAAAATAGCTAAAGACTCAAAAGACAATCATAAGGCCTTCTTTAGCTATGTTAGAAACCTGGGAGGAAACTCCCAGATATGCTCAGAACTAGTTCAAAATGATGTGAAGATTACTGATCCTACAGACATTGCCAACATACTGGCTGACAGGTTCAGTGCAAACTTCTCCCGCGCCCCCCCCCCAAAAGGAGAGATATCTATACCAAACAATTGCACCCCCCCCAAACATCTCTAACGCCCAAGTGAGAACTGCTCTCTCCAAAGCAAAAAACACAGCATCCATGGGACCTGATGGTGTCCCCGGCTGTGTGCTCCACGAACTCAACAAGGAATTAAACCCACAGCTAGGACAGCTGTTTAATCATAGTCTCATCTCTGGATACATACCCAGGGAGTGGCAGACTGCAACTGTGGTCCCACTTCACAAAGGCGGTGCCTCCACCGACCCTGGAAATTACCGGCCCATTAGCTTGACAAGCCTTATCTGCAAAGCCATGGAGAGGATCATAATGGACCTCATAAATAAAGACATAGGGAATTTGCAGACTTTGGATCCAACCCAGTTTGGCTTTGTCAAAGGCAGATCATGCCTTTTAAACTTGGTTGACTTTTTCGAAACAGTCACCAAAGCCATTGATGAGGGAAAGGCAGTCCATACAGCCTACCTCGATCTGGCGAAGGCCTTCGATACAATACCCCACTCGGGTATCATTGAAAAACTCATCAGCTTAAATGTTAACCCATACATCACAAGATGGGTTGCAAACTGGCTGAGTGACAGAACCCACAGGGTCAGAGTTGCTGGTGCCATGTCAGACTCAAAGCCTGTCACAAGTGGTGTCCCACAGGGCTCAGTCCTGGGCCCACTCTTGTTTGGCATCTACTTTTCCGAAGTATAAGCAAACACAGGAGGGTTATGGCTGACAAAGTTTGCAGATGACTGCAAACTGGGCGCCATAGTCGAAAACACATCTGACACAGATATCCTTCAGAAGGGTCTCACAGAAACGGATAACTGGTGCCAGAGCCATGGCCTAAAGTTAAATGTAAAAAAATGCATAGTCATACCCTTCGGGAAAAACAAGGTTACCCCTAGCTACCATATAGGTGGCAATCCACTGAGCACAGAAGAAGTTATCAGGGACCTGGGGACCCAGGTTGACAGTAGCCTGTCATTCGACACCCATGTAGCTAAAGTAGTTAGGAAGACCTTCTACATTGCCCACCTTATCATGAAGGGATTCACATCTAGATCAAGGGAGGTCATAGTCTCCCTATACTCATCACTCATCAGACCAATGATTGAGTACAATGCCCCATTCGGAATGTATCTGACCCGACACTTGCAGCAGCTGGAGAGGCCACAAAAGTTCCTCACCAAAAGGATAAAGGGTCTCAAAAATCTGTCCTATGCTGCCCGACTGAAAGAACTCCAGCTCTATTCAGTCGCCACCGCTTGCTCAGAGGTGACCTTTGCCTGACATACAAGGCCATGTCAAACCCAGATTTGATGAATATGCTTCACCTCAAAAAATCTAGATCTGTCAGAGCCACAAGGGCGGGAGACTTAAACCTCGACACGGCTATTAATAGGACGTGCTGGAGGGATAGATTCATCACCCAAAGACTCCCTATGCTGTGGAACAAAATCCCGGTATATGTGAGGCAGAGCACCTCGCTGGCCTTGTTCAAGAGAAATCTTGACCAATGGATGGGAGATCGCAGATATACCCCAGGGATTACCTCAGTGTCACTGCTCGACAGAGGCACAGCAAAATAATGGGTATAGTTCCCCACACTAAAGGGGTGGCGTAAGCCACAAAACTATGGGCTAGGCTTGTAAATGCCCTCGGGCAGATAGCTTAGTATGAACCTATGAACCTATATGGTGCAGGAGTCCTGTAAATGGATAGCACTGAGGCAAAGCAATCTCTTCACCACCTGCTCCACATCTTCATCAGCTAAACTCCTGGAAGAATGGATGGACAAAGAAGATCTGCCTCTATCCAGAAAAGGAGATCTCAGTGTCGGACTGATTGGCACCAATAAAAGAGACCATCTCCTCAATACTTCTCCAGGTCAGTCTGTTAGTAAAGTGCTTGAATTAGTACTATGAATGTGTTAATGATGCTGTACAGAATTTAACTTGCTGGACTGGAACTTTGCATGTCTGTATATGAATATGGGTGGTATGTCACCAAACCTGGTTTTGTACTCATATCTTTGATTTATTTGTGATGAAAGCAGGAGTGCTTTCATTGCTATGGTGTTTGACTGGTGAGTGGGTACAAAGTTTTAGTATGTGACGTTGGCATGTTGTTTTAGGTAAATAAATGACACAGCAGCAGGGAACCAGACAAAGAAAGGTCAACTTTAGCCATGAGGAGAATTGCATCCTCATTGCAACTCTTAGGCCATACAGCAAACACCTTTGTGACAAAGGGTGACCCAAAGAAGCTTAGAGAGGAAAGGCCTGGACCAAGTGGTTATGGATATAAATGCTGTTGGTGGAAGGAGCCACACATTAACACAATGCAAAAATATGACCAATGATATGGTAGGAAGTGCTAAAATGAAGGCAAGGCAGAATGCCATTGCCTGTAGCAGTATGGGGAAGGTGAGAAACACTTATTCTGTTAACACCTGATGAGGAGTATCTCCCTTTGTTGGAATGACTGTGACATAATTGATGATTGCACTGGAATGATCAGAGGTGGTGTGGACACTGGCTATTACCCACATCTGTAGCATCAATAAACATTTGCTCACGAAGGATGGTTTGGCTGCTATAACATATTTACATATAGAAATTAATTCAAGTAGCATGATTACTTGTAACACATAGCATATACTGTTAACAAGTGGACCCTCCACTTTTGCACATAATTACATTGTACAGAGGGTGCATGGCAAGTGTCCTCCTTACCTCCATACTCAGGATACATAAGTAAACATCAGTAGTAATGTATTTAACTAATTCTTTACAGGGTCAGAGCAGAAATAAACAATTCCACTTCTTCTTCTTTCGGCTTTTTCCCGGTTAGGGGTCGCCACAGCGGATCACCTTGTCCGCACATTGAATGGCAGTGGAGTTTTACAGTGTCGAGTTGCCAGCCCGGTGCCCAACCTTCCACAGAAGGCACACTCACATGCACACCTAGGGCCAATTTAGAGTGTCCAATCCACCTGCAGCATGTCTTTGGGATGTGGGAGGAAACCGGAGCACCCGGAGGAAACCCATGCGACCACAGGGAGGACATGCAGACTCCGCACAGAAGGCACCCCAGCCAAGGATCGAGCCGGAGAACCTCTTGCTGTGAGGCAGCAATGCTAACCACTGCACCACCGTGGCCGCCCAAATAAACAATTCCACTATAGCAATAAATTTAGAGGGCATCAGCAGCAGAATGGTTCATGATGATGATGATGATGATGATGATGATGATGATGATGATGATAACACAGTTATATTTATGAGACAGTCTGATGAAATTGGCAGACAGTCACCAAGTTTAATGGCAGAATCTCACACCCCACAACATATTGGTAACTTGGCAATAACCCCGGCTAACAAAATTGAGTACATGGTGACATTACACTACATGTTGTTCAGGGAGAAACCTCATGCACATCTACATCAGTGTCTCCAAACTTATAAGAACACCTACTGGAACGATGGCAGAAATTCAGAGGCAAAAATGTCCACAGAGACACATTTACAAAGGGGTAAAAGGTGCAGGCATATGTAACAGCTACCTAAAGAAACATGTAAAGCATTGGCTGCCCAGCAGCATATGTATTGTGACATTGTTAAAGCTCAATGCACTGTCACTGGGAGTCAGCTATAAATGGTTAGAGTCCTCCAGTGTGTACATAAGGATTTCCAGCACAACACTAAAATGGCAGAGAGTAGTGAAAACACCACAATCATACTGCTCTGTAGTATGGTGGCACACTAAACATCCATGTCGGCTTTCATTCGTACTCTGTTGAGGACTTAAACTCAAATAGGAGTCGGTTTTGGAAGAAGCCAATGATAGGGTACTATCCAGGCAATTGGAGGTGTATCACTTTGCATTGCAAGTCCTTCTAGCATGCAAGAACAAGCAGTACAAATTTCATGCAGGCCACATCAGCATTCATCCACATGAAACACAACCTCTCATTCAAGGTCCCACTCTGACAGCACTGTGAGATCTGTGTCTGCACAATCAATTGCATCAAGCACATCATGACTTCACAGCAAGTTGCCATCCAGCTCACATAACAAACCCTCCTCAAGATCATATATACCTTCACATACCCTACCTTTGCATAAAAACATTTGACCATGACCTATTGTGATTCAGACAGCAGATTTTGGGTAGCTATAATCTGACTTCTAGACAAAGATAGCAGTATTTAACTTGAAAGGCAATAAGTAATTGAAAAAAAGAGAAAAAAATACTGCAGAATATTTTAGTGTAGAATCCAACCCTGTAATAGGGCACTTTGCACCTGCATGCATTTTGTTTTAATAATGGTAGTTGCTATAATTAAAGTAAATATCTGTAAATAAAGGTGTACATCATGACATTCAAATTGCACCGATTTACATTTTTAATGGCATATCTATTATCAAGAGTTTCAATTCAGCACTTTCCAAGATGGCTGCACACTGATCAACAGCTTAGCTCTACCAATGTGAGAAAGAAACTAAAAGACAAGGGTCAGGAAGTTTTAGTAAGTTCAGTTACTGGCTAGTATACCAGGATAGAAGAGGCTGAGAGAGCCTAAAAGAAAATCAACTAGCTAAGGAGAAGAAATCATGCAATTGTTCAGCAAAAAGCAGCTCAAGCTCCAGCTTTGGTGTAAAACATGGCTTCCAGTAATCTACCGGAAAAAAAGTTAAATGCACTCAGAGCTGATTAAAATGAATGAAACACTGAAGGAGTATACCAACTTAAATATCAAAAGGCTGGAAGAATGCAAGAAGGTTTAAACACATACTCAGATGAGCTCATAAAACTGCAGAAATCAGAGGGCAAAATGAAGAAAAGGCTGGCTGAGTACGAGATGATTCAAAAAATTGTAGATTTAGAGGGCAGAGCACATAGGGACAATCTGAGATTTTCTGCCATATCAGAGAAACTGACTGTATTAATTTATGAAAGCACAATAAGCAACTGGACTGGTATTTGACAGAAGGATCTGTTAACTGAAAGGTATACTGTGCTTATGTTCCAAACCTGGTCATAAGAAAGCAGCCAAGACCTGTATTAGTAAAAATTGCAAAAATGGAAAATATTAAAATTTGGAGATGGCGACAGAGTGTTTATGGAAAATGATTATTCACTGTACACCATTCAGAAGAGAAACATATTTATCCCAGCAATCAGTGAATGTCGAGAGACGGGTATGAGATTCAAGCTGCTGTATTCAGTTGTCTTCAGAATATTTTTTCCTGGAGGATCAAATACTTTTTTGTTATGCAGATCGTACTAAGGAGGAAATACAAAAATTTGTCCAACAAAATGCAAAAAGTGAGCCATCAAAAAGAAGGGGGCTCTGCTTCTCATTCTTCTGATTTTGCCAGTGAAATTTTTTCCATTGTTCCAAAAGAAAATGCTTGAGAGACACAGGAAAGCACAGGAGTTGACTACAAGACTTGGGATTACCTTATAATTGAACTGGAGTCTGGAGCTGGGAGATGAACAGGAAGGTAACCAGCAACATGGAAATTAGTGAATAAATGTTACATTACAAATAATCGATTGCATTTGTGAAATATGGCTGTATATCAAAAAATGGAAAGAATGGAGTTTTCTTGACTTTTGTTAAACTTGTGCAGAAATGAAAGGTATTTGCCTCACTTCGTGTCATTACTGTTTCACAGTACACTAAGGGGAAGGGAAGAAGGAAACAGGTAAATAAGTAAAACGATTTCTATTCTTAACAGTATTTCTTTAAAACTTTTCATGGGATAAATTTCATGTTTTATAATAAAGCAATTTTAGTTATAGCTGTATATGATAAAGATACAAAAGTAAAAGATTTTCTTTCTTTCTTTTTTTAGTTTTAGCAAGCATAGGCATTACAATGCAAAATAAGAAAAAAGGTTAGACAATTGCATGTTTAAGCTGATAGGCTGTAATCTTGGCTTGTTGAGGTGGGGTGCAGACGTACACAGATCATAATATATGCAGAGCTGATATGTTTTTTTCTTACTTTTGCATAGCTGAATGTTGGGATTAAGACATTTGGCTTAATCTAATAACAAGTTTTAAGTGAACACAAATAAATAATTGAACACTGAAAGTAATGAAAACTTTTCATTTAGCAATAAATGTTTCAGCATGTCTTTGGAAGCCCACTTCTGAGGGCTACATTTTTTTCTGCATTTCCATGGAGACAAGCTGGTTATATGGCAATAAAAGAAAGACAAAGCACTAGTTTTTTTAAGGTTAAAAGTTAATGTTTTCTGAAAGCATGCAAGTTGTTTTTCATATCTGGGAGGGGAAGAAAGATAAAAATGCCAGTTAGTGCAAGTAGGCACGCAGGCAGTAACATGCATCTTAACATGGATAACCTCAACTTTAGGTTAGATAAGGACTGTCTTTGTAGCCATCTATTTGGGGCACTGTTCCTATTAGGAGGGTTAAACTTCATTATTGAAGAGGTACATAGTTCTTTGTGTTTGTATTCATTAACAAATTCTGAGGGTGTTGTGGGGGTGTTTTTTTTTTGAGGACTTTAATTAAAAGAAAAAGACATGTAAAATATGACAAGTTTAATTGGAGATAAGAAAAACTGTATAAAGTCTCAATCTGCTAAACATTAGTGGTGCATGTATCACAAAAGCTGGAAAAAGACATGTACATATGTCTTATATATAACAGGTGGGAATAATGACTTCTCATCATAATGGTGGCACTTTCCATATTATCTTGGAATGTGAATGGACTCACAGGTATAGATAACAAAAAACAATATGTATTTATGGTAAGAAATGCAGAATGCAAATAGCAATACTACAGGAGAAACAATTGAAAAGAAGTGAGCATGTAAATTTGATAAAGAGTGGATTTCAGGATGGATATTCAGCAGAACACCAGGGGCAAAAAAAAGAGTAGTACTTATCTTAATTGCTACAGGAGCTCCAATGCTGATAGAAAAGAAAAAAGGATAATAATGGTAGATTTGTGGGAGCAAGGAGCTACTGGCAAGGGATGAAGCTTATGCTGTCACATATTTATATTCCACCTAAAGCTATTATTATGGAACTTAAGAAAATATTGAAAGAAATAAACAGCTTTCAGCAGGAATATTACTTGTAGGTGGGGACTGGAATATGATTTCCAACAACAAGATGTAACTGGAAGGCCTAGAAGGGAAAATAAAACAAATGATGGTAGATATCTGAAGAAATTTATAAAAGTATTTGATATGGAAGACGTGAATTCAATAGCAGGAACTTGGGGAGAATTTACATATTATTCCCCAAGGTGCAATAACTGGGTTAGACTAGATACAAATTACATTTCACAGGAACATGGACATTTAATCGAGAGCTTTGACACACATCCAATGACTACTTCAGACCATGTGCCAGTAATAACTACAATACAATTGCAGGGTAATAAAGTAAAAATTAGACACTGGTGCTTCCCTGCTGTTAAAAAGAGATGAATTTAAGGAATGGGTAGTGGAAATTAGTAAGGAGTTATTAGAAAAGAAAGAAAGGACTCCAGAAGTTATAGTTAGTAAGTAGAATAAAATGAAAGTGGAGTTTAAAAATAGAGTAGAAATACAAGAAAAAGTTATGGTTAAGAAGTAACAAGTACTATTTAGAGGGGCTGACAAAGGTTAAAGTTTTTCAGAATAAGGGGAATCTCACAGAATAAAGAGAGGCAGAACTGCATAGTGCTGAAGAAAATTTAAGGGAGTACCTGGATCTTATGCAAGAGTTTGAAAGATTGCCGTTAAGCACCTGTTTTTTGATAATAACTTTAGAGCACAAACACTTTTAGCATGTTGACTTAGGAGGCAACAGAAAGTAGAAACTGTTATTCCCAAACTCAGGGAGCCTATAACAAGCAAAATAGGGTCTATGACACTGGATTGAAAACTGATTTCATTGAACGGCCATGAACATAGAAAATGCCGTTGATAGAAATCTGTTTTGTGGGAGGCTGCACCTCCACTCCCCACCCCCCACTAAAATATATATACCAACTCCAAGATCGCACTTCAGTGAGGAAAGCGCAAATTTTCCGATCTTCACTGTACCATGATCTCACAAAACCGATTTCTCTCAACAGCATTTTTGGTGTAAAAGCCATTCGATTAAATCAGTTTTCGATCCAGTGTCATACACCTAAAAATAATGAAAGATCCTGTAGGTGTATTAAAGATATTTTGGAAATTTTATGAAAATTAGTTTAAAGCAGAGAAATGGGGAAATCAAGAAAAAGCACAAATAGAAATATCTATGGAATACTTAATATGCCAAGGTTAGAGATAGATGAGGCTCAACAATTAACAGTTAAGACAGGAGTAGATGAGATAAAAGCAGTGATGTATAACTAATATGCAATAAAGTCTTCAGGAACAGATGGTACTCTGGTGGAAGCTTGGAAGTTAGGAGGGAACAAAGGGATAAAGATCTGGAAGGTTTTGTTTAACAGTATTTTGGGAAGCAACAATTAGAAAAAAAAAGCTGTGGTGGCTGTAATATCTAATGGTGGTAAAGACCCATCAGTTCCAGTTTTATTCATGCTCATTTCAATTTTAAACCATGATGGCCTCCGAAAGACATGCGGGAATGGGTGTGCCTTCGCTGAAGGTTGGGCTGGCAACTTGGCACCATAAAAATCGACTGCCAATCATTAGCAGACCGGAGATCCGCTGTGGCAACCCCTAACCGAGAAAAGCCGAAAAGACAAATAAACATTATAAAGTGTTTAGGTCTATAATGGATAAAAGAATGGCAAATGCGTTGCCAACATTTATAGTAGATGTGGATCAATATGTTTTTTGTGAAGAGGAGGCAAACATTTGACAACATTAACGGAACAAGGATGACCAACAAAAAAGCAGAATGGAAGAACATACCACTGTTAATGGGTATTGATGCAGAGAACGCATTCAACAGAGTAAGATGAGACTATATGAATAGGGTAATGGAAGTGTTTGCATTCACTGATACAATAAGGTTAATTAGGAGGATATATATGAGGGATCAGAGGGTAAAATCAAAGTAGAAGGTTTCCCATTAGAAAAGTTGTGTCTGAAAAAAAAACAAGCAGACATGTTCTATTTCATCTCTGTTATTTGCATTATAGTTAGAACCATTGGAAAAGAAAATAAGGGACTCAGAAATTCAAGGAAACAATTGTTATGGTAATCAAGAAAAAGCAGCTTTATTTTGCAGATGACATTATTTTGTACCTGATGAAACTAGAAAATGGTATCTCAGCACTGCAGAACATTCTCCAACAGTTCCAGGTTCTTTCAGGATATAAAATTAATGAAGATAAAACAAACACCTGTAAAAAATGTAACTACACATGAATTTGTTCAGCAATACCCATATTTATGGGGACATGATAAAATTAAGTATTTAAAAGTATGGGTTAAAAAGGATTCTGTTATGATACCTAAGGATATGTGGGAAGAGACTAAACAAAAAATAATACAAAAACTGAGAAACTGGAAACTCTTGCCTATTAGCATGGATAACAAGATACAAGCAGTGAAATGTCTTTAGTCCCTTTAATTTTATACACAGGTCAGGCATATTTTTATTAACCTGAGGAGAAGTTGCGGATAGTAAATTTTAAAGAGCTGAAGGATTTTTTTCTGGGAGAGAAGAGGGCAAGAGTCAAGTGGGATAAGTTCATCCTTCCAATAGAACAAGGTGGTTTGGGATTATCTTATTTGAAGGGATATTTTGGGCTACACGGTTAAGGATCTTGCACATAACATAACCAGAAAGTTACAATTCAAAGTGGAAAGGGATGATAATGAAGTCTGGGGGAGTTCAAGAAATAAGGAGAGAGTGTGATTTTGATTGCAGATCCTTAAGAAAAATAACAGACATACAGAATATACTTGCAGGTATAGGAAACTCTTGGAACAATCTCATGTTGATCGGGATTAAACACAGGAATGGTTAAGGAGAGATGAATTGAAACCAAAAGATGAAAGGTTAATGTTAGCGGCTGAAGATAGTGGACTACTTACACATTGGTTTACAAAGTCTCTTGAACATGTGGGAGAAACAGATAAATGTAGGTTTTGTAAAACAGAATTGGAAACACTTGTACAGCTTGTTGCTGGTTGTGATATACTAATGGCAGAAGGGCTGTATACTGAAAGGCATAATAATGTAGCAAGACTCTTGCATTGGGGATTGTGCAAACATTATAATACTGAAGTCACTGAAAAACACTACAAACAAAAGCCACAAAGCATCATAGAAAATGATGAAATGTATATCATATGGGATCATCCATTACCAACAGTTCAAAAATAGATGCAAGAAAACCAGATATTCATGAAAAGAAGACAAAAGTAGCATGATTATTGAAATCGCAATACCCAGTGACTACTCTGCCTTATGTACAGAGACACAAAGTCATAAAGTACTAGGATTTGCAGGCAGAAATGAGGGCAATGTGTAAGAAAGATACCCAAACAGTTCCAGTGGTAGTAGGAGCAATGGATCTTATAAAAAAGAATTTACAATCGTACTTGGGTATGTTACCAATAAATGTAACTCTGTACAAATTGCAGAAGGAGTCATTATTGGGCACATTCTGGGTGCTCCAAAGAGCACTTCTGGCTAACACCAAAGATTGAAACAATACTAATTTCATGAAATTTAATTATACCTTGACTTAGGAATGGTGTCCATTCTTGTCATGGTATTAGAAACCAAAAAGATTTGGAGAAATTTAAAAAGAGAGAAACCATAATATTATACGCAAAGTAGTAGAAAGTACACTAAGAGCTAAGCCAACATTGGAATGGAGTAAGGAGATTCTGCCGATAGGGATGACCATAATTAGGGGTACAAAGAATAGGCAAGAGGGGACTGGAATTTACAGGAGGAAGCTGGCAAATGAACCAAAGTATTGGGATCAAATAATTAGAGAGGGAAAGGTAATAGAACGGGAAGAGCACAAAAAGGGATTTGGGCTGCAGACTAGAGACTGCCTTCCCTATTAGGGACTGATATCAGAGTATAGGCAAAGAGAAAGGTTTAGGGGAATCCTAAGTGAAATATCTCCACTGGTTGATTTTTTAGTTGAATCTAAAGTAGAAACTGCTGTTAAAAATGTGATAATTAGTACAGCATATAAACTACTGAAATATTACTATAGGAATTAGATATAGGAGGTCAGAAAAGATTGGGAAGAGAGATTAGATAAGCAATACACAAAGAAATAATAGGACGACATATGGGTGGCTCCCAAAAATGCAACAAACTCTAAAAGATTTAGGATAATTGCTTGGAGTTACTTACATGGGTACTTTTACATCCCAAGCAGACTCCAAAGAATTTTTTTTTCTCAGGTATATGGCAAAATGTGGTGGTATGATGGGGAAGAAAGAGATACTTGGGACCATATATTTTTGGAGTGTAATGAGTTTGCAGATTTTTAAAATTCCCTACAGAGTATTCCATCAGGAATACTGAGTGAGCAAATGAGAGTCACTAAGGATTTTTTTTTCTTGAGCTGGGATACATGATCTGAATTGCATAGACACAGTAAGGCCTTGTTAACTTCAATTCTGGTGGCTACCAAAACAAACAGCAGTTACTAGAAAATGGAAATCAAAGTCTAAACCAACCATACTTGAAGTAGTGGATATTGTAAAAGAGATAACAAAAAAACAGGAAGTATAAAAGGGTAGGAGCAGATTCCATAGAAAAAATGGAAATTATGGGAACAATGCATGCAGAAAACATGTTTTGGAGGAAGAATAAGATTTAAGAAAAGGCAGGAATTGAACAATTTATGTAACATTGGGTTGATATCATATAGAAGAACATATATGATATTTAATGTTTGTAAGTCATCATCATTATCATCATCCCCCTTTTTTCTATTTTCTACATGGAGTTGGGGTGTTGACCGTTGTTATCTCTCTCAATTCACTGCTACTTTCCTGCCTTATTTAACACTCATGCCTGACTGCCACGGATCTCTCACACAATTCATCTACCTCTTTGCTGGATACCCTCATTTCTTCTTACCTTCCTCCTGTCTGCCCCAAATCTTCTTCACCAGACTGTCTTCTGCTTTTCTACACATGTTCATGAACCACCATAATCTGTTCTCTTAGATCTTTTCTGCAACTGGAGCTACTTGGTCTTATGTCCTAATTTAATCTGCCCACAGTGTACACCCTACCACCCATCTCAGCCCTTCATTTCCATAACCTCTAGTTTCCTCATCTGCTCTGCCTTTACTGCCCATGTTTCTGCACCATACTAGTACTGGTCATGTCACTGTTTTGAACACCTTACTTTTCAGTTTCTTTGTCCTTTTTCTGTCATACACTACTCCTGATACTCTACACCAGTTGGCTGCAACCCATCTGATTCTAGGTTTGACCTCCTCATTCAGACTTCCCTTCTCCTCAACCACCCCTCCCAGATACTTGAAGCTGTTTTCCTGTTCCACTATCTTCCTGTCTATATCAATTCTTAGCGTCTTCTGATTTCCCTAATTTGCTGCCATTACCACTGTCTTATCTGCACTTAGTTTCATCGCAAATGCCTTCAGTTTTACATTCCATTACCCCATCCTTTGCTGAAGTTCTTGCTCAGAGTCTGCCTGTAATGCCACATCATTTGCATACAGCAACTTTGTTGATCTGTCTCCTCCAACTGTTGGCTAATGTAGGACATCATCAGTATGAACAGCAGTGGGCTCAGAGCTGAACCCTGCTGCATACCCACTCCCACTGGGAATCCCTCTGAGACCAAACACTGTATGAACCTGAGTCATTGGGTCCATGTACATAGACTGCACTAATTCTACCAATGTTTCTGGGACTTCAAACCACTACAGTACTGCCTAAATTAGCTTTCTTGGGACCTTGTCATATGATTTTTCCAAGTCTAGGCATGCCCAGTTGAACTCTCGCCTCATCTTTAGCCCATTCTCAACTATCTGTATCACTGCAAACATCAGGTCAGTTGTGCTGCATGTTGATCTGAATCTGAAATGCTTATCTTCCATCTTACATTCTACTATTCTACTACTCTGTGTATATGTTTACCAATCACCCTCTCCAGAACTTTCATGCAATGTGCCTCTATTGTCCACAGTTGTGGATGTCCCCTTTGTTCTTGTACATTGGCAGGAATATGCTTACTCTCCAATCATCTGGGATAAGTCTTTCTCTCCACACTACTATGAGTACCTTCAGGAGCCATTTCTCCTCTGTCTTCCCCAGCATTTATCATATCTACTGTAACCTCATCTGAGCCTGCTGCTTTCCCTGACTTCATTTTCCTTATTGCTATTCTTACTTCTTCCAGGGTGGGCTCCTCTTCTTCTCTCTTCTTAGGCTGTATCTGGGGCAGTACAGAACTTCTGTTGGGTTTTCTTCATTTAGAAGCTGCTGGACGTATTCATTCCATCTGCCTTTGATGCCCAGTGGACTGCTGAGCAGGTTACTGCTGGCATCCCTTATCAAGGGTGTCTGAGTATCTTATTTATCTTTCTGTCTTTGCCTTGCAACCTAATACAGTTTCTTAGAGCCACCTACTGAGTCCCTTTCCAGAAGATGGTAGAGTGCCTCAGATGCCCTGTTCTTTGCTATTACAACTCCTTTCTTAGCTTCTTTGTTAGCCAATCAGTATTCCTTCCTAGCCGGATCTGTATTTTCTATCTCACACTTTTTCCTGCACTCCTCCTTTGTTTGTTTTTTTTGACGACTTCCTGGACTTCTGCATTCCACCACCAGCTTTCATTATGTACCTTATTTCTAAACCTGGTTCAGTCACATATCTCTTCTGTAGTCCTCATGCATGCTGTTTTGATGTGCTGCCATTCTTCTTCCACTTCACCTATTTCCTCCTCTTCTTGGGGTGTTAGAACTCTGAGTAATTCCTTGAACTGCTGTGCTTTCCTCTCCAGTCAACTTCCAGGTCTTCAGCCTGGTCTCTGTTAACCTTAGAGCCTTCTCTGACCATTATGCTGTGGGCCAACTGTTTCACTGGGAATGACTTTGCAATCACTAATTCTACCCTAGAGTCATTTCCTTACTAGTAGGAAGTCTACCTGAGTGGAATGTTGGCCACTGCTTGCTGTATGTGATCTTATGACTGTCTCTCTTTCTGAATCATGTGTTGGCTATCATCAAGCTATTTGCCAGACAGAAGCCTAGAATTGCCTCTCCTTTATTTCTGTTGCCTCATTCATGTGAACACAGGCAATGTTCATATCCTGTTCTGTCTGTCCCGATATGTGCATTCAAGTCACCCATTATCAACGCCAATTCATGTTGTCCTGCTTTATCTAGCAGGTGTTGCAACTGCAGTATGAATGCACTCTTTTCCTCAATATCACAACCCTGCTGTGGGACATAGGGCAGTATTCATAGTCTCAGCCTATCTTTACACTGGAGTGTGATTTCATGATTCTGTCACTAATTCTGATGCTATCACTTACTGCCTTCTGAAGCCTCTCTCTCTCGACACAATTCCGACACCTTTTCTAGCCTGTCCTTCTCCTGAGTAGTAGACTCTAGATCCCAATCCATGTGGCTTTGCTACACTTCCCTTCCATCTTCTTTCTTGGATACATAGGATGTCCAGCCTCCTCCTTTCATCATGTCATCCACTTCCAAGCACCTTCCTGTCAGGGAACCTACATTGAGTGTGGCAATTTTTTGTTCATGTTTGGCAGGTTGACTGGTTTTACATCCAGATTTTGTTCAACTGGGCTATTCGAGATTCGGCAACTGTTTGTAAATGTGAACTTGTTAATATAGTTTGTTTACTTTTATATAAATGTAAGTGTGCCTATGTCACAAGAGATAATTCAATAAAGATATTTCTTTAAAAAGGAGGTTCAATTCAGCAATGTTACATATGACGTTTAGATCATAAAACAAATATTATACAATGACCACCCCCATTAATATTCCAAAATGTGCATGCTGATTGGTCAGCATGCATGTTGCAAATCAGACTTATACTAATGGAAAAAGGTCCAGTCGCCCAGACTTTTTCCATTAGTATGTCTTTTTTTTTTTTTTTTTTTTACAGCAACGGAGAACGCAAGATCTCTGTTGCTTTTTAGAAACTGTCTCTCTGTGTTAAAGGAGTTTAACATAGCGAGACAGCTTTAAAAAAAGTAACGGAGATCTTCCTTTCTCTGATGCTTTTTTTAAAACTGTCTTGCTATGTTAAATGGGTTTAACATAGCGAGACAGCTTTAAAAAAAGCAAGGGAGATTCTCTGTGCTTTTTTTAAAGCTGTCTCGCTATGTTTAACTCCTTTAACATAGCAAGACACTTTGTAAAAAGCAAGGAGATCTTGCTTTCTCCGTTGCTTCTACCCACAGCTCTGATATACTGCGTAAGCATATGCATGCACAGTACATCAGAACTGCCGCAGAATACCAGACAGCTGTGGAAGGGCAGCACGGAGGCATTATACAA
Organism: Protopterus annectens; assembly: GCF_019279795.1. Taxonomy (NCBI): domain Eukaryota; kingdom Metazoa; phylum Chordata; order Ceratodontiformes; family Protopteridae; genus Protopterus; species Protopterus annectens. Next base: position 220,049,784 of record NC_056748.1, read on the forward strand.
TGCCATTATTTAAGAAAAATAAATATTTTTTTTCTTAAATAATGTCATTGTATGATAGCAATAACCCACTTCTGGGTGTGGGTAATGCTGGATTTACCCACGGTTGTCTTTGTTTGGCCACTCGGGCTTCGCCCTTGTGACCAAACCACACCAACCGTGGGTAAATCCAGCATTACCCACACCAAGGCATGGGTTATTGCTTAATTATACACTATTAAAAGAAAGAATACATAAAAATAGAAATGATTACATGAGTATCCTGGCATGTAAACTAAAACTAACACTGTTGTCACTTTATCCTCAGTACTACAAAAATGATTTATGACTCTGAGGACACAACTTTCTTTGTATGCGAAAATAAAATAATCTGATGTGCAATACCTGAAGAGAGAACAGTAAATCATTTTGAATGAGTACAACTTAAAACTAAGGAATCAAAGCATAATGCAAAAAAGCATGTGATACATTTTCCATTCAAGTGCAAGGTATGATCTCATGTTAAATACTGAAATAACACTTTTTATTAAATGTTCCACTTCAGGGAGTTCAGTACATGTATGCAATTTATTATGCAAACCAGTTTAAAATGTGTCTGTTCCTTATATGATGCCTTATAACATCACTGAACCACTGAGCTCTCATGCAAGACTTTTACAAACAATAATATGAGTATCTATTCTGAAAAATAAATGTTTAAAGATACGGGGGAATGTCTGATGAACAGTGACTGTAAACCATGCACAACACAGCATAGCCCACACATATCACTGCATGCATTAGTTATAATATGTGTGTTTTTACAAGTAAGGAAACACTAACCTGAATGTCATGGTCCATCATTCTGGACAAGGCACTATCTCTTTACCTGCACTGCCTTATTGCATGGCTCATCATTAGACATAGTAGTCATGGTCCAGCATTCTGGACAAGGCACTATCTCTTTACCTGTACAGCCTTATTTCAGGTACAAGCCTGCTGCATGGCTCATCATTAGACATAGTAGAACTGGAATTGGGAGCTGCAGTGAGAGCAGGGATCACTTTACCAGTAGACTGATGCATGATCATGTTATGCAGAATGCAACACACAGTAAACATCCTGTATAGCTGGGTCATACTGAAGGGCACCCCCCCCCCCAGATGCAGCCAGGTACTTAAATCTACTTTTCAACATGCCGAAAACTCTATGACAAAACATGTCTGTAACAGGGCTGTATTAAAATTATTTTCTACAGCGCCACTTGGATTTCTTACTGTTATGAGCCATGGCTCCAGAGGATAACCGCATCACCTGAAAAAAAGGAAAAGGGAGAGGGAGAAAACAATGAAAAAGTGACTTTGTATTAAGCAATACACATCACTATGAATAACTACTTAAAAGATATATTCCACTTATCAAGAAGATGACCACTGGGCATCCTATCATGCAGGAAGAGTAAGAAGAGTGAGCTAGTGTCCAGATATATGAATTGTGTGCAAGCACTGCCAAGATGCTTGGCAGAGATATTACCCCTGGCCAGATGGTGCCCTAATTGTGCAGTCTATCATGCCATGCATCTCAGGGAAATGTGCCACCCCATAAAGGGATGCATATTCCTGAGGTGACATAAGGAAATAGATGTAGTGAGATCCACATGTACCACGAGTACATCCAGGAACTACTGAAGGATCCTTGAGCAGAAGCCTGTGAGGTACACAGTGTGTCCCCAGTCTGTCTCTGGAAGATCCCGATAGCAAGTATAGTGAAGGTAATATTAAATATTAACACAGAGCCATTTCAGTACCTTCCAAGTTTCCACTTTATGGTCCCATTGTGTATTGTAAAAGACATCACCATATACATTTCATGAATGCAGTAATTCCCACTGTCTCTCAAAGACTCGAGTATCATACAAATCTTCATAAGTTTCTTCTAATTTATTAAGCATGTTTTCTTGTTTACTCATTAATTCTACTATAACTTATATGAACAAAGCAATCTAAACATATGTTATTTTTTACTTTAATAATGTTCCCCATATTATGGTGTTAAGTTTCATCCATCCATATAACAAATATTAATATGCAAATAATATCCACTTCTTTCACTTCTAAACATTCAATACAAATTTCCTTTAGTTTATAATACTGGCTATTTATAAGATAAAAATTTCGAATAACTATGCATCCTGTCTCGATATGCTTGTCATATATTTTATATATGACATTATCTTCTCTCATTTTGATATGGCTAAATCCATCACCCTACAGTTTGCCCTCCAACTTGAATAGATATTGCGGAATCTATGTATTACTGATTTTCTTACCATTTTCAAAAAACATTCTTCTTGCCTTGATTAATAGCTAAAAAATCCTGTACTAAATGTTAAAATACATGAAATAAAACCTATTTTCTTACCATGAAAATCACATTACCTGCATAGAGAAAATTACTAGAATCTAAATATTTTAAACAATATTTCATTCCCACTGCTTTGACATTAACATATTTTATTAAAGCACTTAATAAAAATCCAAAATAAAATGGAACTTGGGGAATACCCCTAATTAAGGCCATTGTTAATTTACATATTTGTATAAACTGAACTCATTACAGATGCAAGCTTTATTCTAAGTCCATAGATCTCTAAAACTTCAATAATTTGATCACACCATATGCCATCATATTACTAAACTCTTCTTCGACCTCCCACCATTGTTATATTAGCTTTCTCACTTTATCAACAATAATTTCTAAATATTTCCTTTTGGTAATCCCAAATAATTCAATATTACTATCTTTATCATATCCTTACTCAGCCTAATTTATAAAACTTCAACTAATAGCAACCAGTTAGCATTTGGTAAATCAGTCTCAGATATTTAATGTCCTCTTTTTTTCCCCGTAATACCTCAGTATACTTATTTCCTGTCTGTTTCTTGACTTAACCATTAATTTAAAACCCTAGAAAACAAAGATCTATTACCCTGACATACTTCATAAAAATAAATATCTTTAGTCATAAAAATAAATATCTTTAGTCAGACTCCATGAGAGGAGTGTCATTTTTTTCTCTTTAAATGTTTAAAGGTTAAATTCTTGCCTAATATCTTATACATTTATTTCTTTATCTAATTGCACTGCCTGCTGTTTAGCTAATTTTTCATCTTTCTGCTGCATACTGATCATCCTTGCACTTTTATTGGTCTTCCAACTCTCTCATTTTTCAATCTGTTTTCCTGCTTCTGTCATTCACTTATTCCTTAATTTCAACACCCACACGGCCTCTTTTTCTAGCTTTCTTTCTCTTTTTACCCCATACAGCATGCCATTTTTTAAGTTAGCCTTTCATCTTTAACTTATTTTTTTCTACATGTGTTCACCTCATTTATATGCACTGATATAACATCTTTTTCCAGATTCTTCTAAGCTTTTATTGCATTCACCTTCCAACCCCATCTCTAATAGCCTGAATTTTATATTTTAGTTTTATCTTCACCTCTGGAAAAATTAATCCTATAAATGTTAAACTATTTTCATTGCATTGTTATCATTCATAAGTTCATAGATGTGCACTAGTCTAATGATCCTATACTGGTTTTCCAAAAACTCCCATCCATAGCATGTAAGTTTTAATAAAAGAATATCTGAAAAAATAATGGGAGCCATGTATGCTATATAACATAATATTCTCCTACTGTCACAGTAAATTCTATACTATGACATATCCTGATCATACCTCTCAACCTTCCAGATTTTCACAGAATATCCAGATTTATACCTCATATTTTTGGTCTTTTCCTCATAAAACGTGTCATTTTCTGACAAATCACCAAAGGATTTAAGTCACTAACACTGACAAATATTTAAGTTTCAGATTTCATATTTTACAGAAAATGCATGCTAATGTAAAACATGTTATTCTAGCAACTTTCTATGTTTATGACAGCAATATTTAACATATATCCCTATTTTTGGGTCTTTACACCCCAATTATTTCTGGTTTTGTCATGATTTCTTGTGCTCAGAGGTTGAGAGGTATGACTCTGATTCAACTATGTTACTCACGACTATATGTTGTACTCCCTTCCTCTTCCCCAAACATTTCTACTCCATATACATTCACAAATGTCACATCCATTAGGATTGCATTTTCAAGTTGCTACGGTTTAATCCATTCTAAAACTAGTCAACTTTATTACATACATGCACTGATACAGCATCAAAACCTTATTTCACATCTTAGAGTCAAGTTTTGTGGCCCTGTTTTCTTTATCTTTTCTTATTTCAGAATGTTCTACCTCTAGGTGGTTCTTCTTCCTCAGAGTATCCGCGCTCTCTTTTTTCAGTCTAACATGGAATACATTTCCATCTCGGTGTTCTACAACAGAACCTGTATTTTTACATCACATACTTTAAGAATATCAGATTTCTCATGCATGACCTCTGACACTCCCCATCTCCTTATCACATTCAGTTTCTATATTAACTTTTTCATCGTTGTTATCTCTTTTCTATCCATCCTGAATAGTCCCCTTTATACACGTAGTGTAATTTGTTTCACAGTTAAAACTGTATTAGTATAATTTAGTTTACAGTTACACTGTCATAGCCCCTTGTTATAAATGCCTCACATGGGCTTTTTCATAGGTTCATAGGGGTATACTAGGCTAACAACCACTGGGACCTTTGTATGCCTAGACATGGATCCCAAATCTCTAACAAGTTCTGGTACCCTTAAGTACAAGCAGGACCATGGGAGATGAAACATTTACAAGCAGAGACCTGTAAGATGAATCATTTACAGACTGCCTGTGTTCATTAAAGACATAATAGGTGCCAAACTAGGGTTGATTTTCTTGTTCCCCATCCAATTGTTCCAAGTTACACTTGAATTGGGTTAATGAAAAACTCTGCTTCAGATGGATGGGGAGCCTGTTCCAGAGAAGGGGTATTCTCTGGGATACATACCTTCAGATGGATGGGGAGCCTGTTCCAGAGAAGGGGTATTCTCTGGGATACATACCTCCAGCAGGTCCTTTTTATATCAAGAAAGTAAAAGGTGGAAAGTAACTGAGTGTAAAAGCATAAATCACTAGAAAAATAGTCAGACACACTGGTCACCAAGAAAGTCCAAAATTACCAGACTGCAGATAATCAGTTGGTGTATTGGATACATTAAAGCATTCATTTTATATCTCTGCAGTCTGGTGATTTTGGACTTTCTTGGTGACCAGTGTGCCTGACTGAGTATTTTCCTAGTGATAGGCCCTATTTATATAACAGGCAAGGTTTAAGTCTTTAGAATGGATAATCCTGGTACTTTTTTTTGCGGCTATGCAGGAGCTCCATCAAGGTGGAGTCCACCAATGCATACTATGCCAAGCATAGACCTCCCCTCAACAGCCTGTAGGACACAAAATACAGGGATAGGGCATTGAAGCAGACTACATAGGACATGCTACTTACACCCTTTGTTCTTTTAGTGAGGAACCTCTGTGGACATTCCAGTTGCTGGATGTGCCTGGTTAGGTGCATACCAAAGGGGGTATTGTATTCAGTGATAGGTCTGATGAAGGATGAATACAGTGGAACAATGACCTCTTTGTACCTGGATGCCATACATTTATTTGTAAGTTGCACAACACAGAATGATTTCCACACTATTGTAGACAAGCGATGGTCAAAGGCTAGATTACTGTCTATGTGTACCCTCAAGTCCCTGGGTCGATAATTAGGAGTATGTTGTCAATATGATAGTTACCAAGGGTGGATGACTTCCTGAAGAATACTATTATGCATTTCTTGGCATTTGTTTTTAGTCCATGGCTCTGACACCAGTTATTTGTCTATGTCAGCCCTTCCTGGAGAAGATTAATGTCTGTGGTGGATTCTATGACTGCTCCTAATTTGCAATCATCTGCATATGTGGCCAACCAGAGGTTCGTGATGTTTGCCTTAGCTTCAAAGTAGTAGATGCCAAGAAGGAGCAGTCCCAGGATTGATCCCCGAGGGACTCCACTTGTGACTAAACTCGTTGTAGAAGCAGAGTTCACAATTCTAACTTTCTGGAGCCTGTCAGCCAGGTGGCTATCCACTAGGTGACATAAGGGTTTTACCTAACCTCTTGACTTTGTCAACAATGTCCAAGTGGGTATTATGTTAAATGCCTTGGCCAGGTCAATGTAGGCAGTGCAAACTGTTTTGTACTCATCCATTGCTCTGGTGACTTTCTAAAAGAAATCCACCAGGCTGAGGTCTATCATGTCATTATTGATTATTTCCATGATAATTCTTTATTTGGCTTTGCATATGAGAATATTGAGATGCATGTGTCTGTAGTTTCCAGGGTCTATAGATGGCCCACCTTTCTGCAGAGGGATGATTGTTGGTGTTGTCCATTTCCGAGGTATAAAGCCTATTTGGAGGTTAAGGTTAAATAGTGATTGTATACAGCCTGACAGATCATGTTTCATGCTATTTAGAAGGCAGCATGGGATATTGTTGGGGCATATCATTGCAATGTTCTTGCCTAAGAGACAGCACTGAGGATCTGTTCCCTAGTGAAAGTGGGGGAGGGAGCTCTGCACACAACTGTACATTGCCTTTGAGGTTATGAACATAGCTAAATAATGCCTTGTGGTTCTCTTTGGCCTAGGGGGGCATATTTACCCCAAATTTGGCTTTGGTAGACTTTATTTGTCCTCTTGAGTTCTTTGTTTAGTTTGATGAGAGAGCTTTTATCCTGCTGAATGCTACACTTTTTGCCATGATTTTCTTCCTTCTGTGATACAGAATACTGATTTTGCAATTCCACCAGGGTGGCTTTTTTTAAGTTAGTTCTGTACTTATTCCTTCATATGAATTTATCAAGTATCCAAATTACCCAACAGCAATATCATCAATATTGCAGAACAGTGTAATGTTCCACTGATCAACCAATGGAAAATGGTGGGAGTATGAACAACCTGCTTATGTTTCATTTTAAGGTCAACAGACATTTTGCAAACCCCAGCCCATATCACCATTTGAATTCCATCTTTTTTCAGTTCCTGAACAATGAAACCATTCCATAATTCAGTTTTATCTTGATTTCATTTCTAACACCAATTCTGAATGTAAATAAAAGCTCTCTTGCTCACAAGTGTAACACCAGTGTTATGTGGAGCAGAAATGTCAATGCATGACTGAAGGATCACATGCCAGTCAAGGGTACTTGCACAGCAGTACCCAAAAACCATAAAATCAGTAGACATCACTGCTTGCCATGTTAAGTCATATGACAGTGCTAAATGTCACTGCTAGGCAATAAGTGTAAATCTGGCATGAAACTAGAGTATATTTTTCAAAACAGCAGATAGAGTCCCTCCATAGAATGATGTTCCAACAGATTAAACATGCAAAAAATCTGTTTAGGCAGCATAAATGCACCAAATCCAAGTACTCATAAAAAAGTAATGCATATTAAACATTAAGCTGAGGTTGTCCTAAGTAGCCATCTGCCACCAGATGTGACACACACATCACAGCTTGTTTCTGAATTGGCGATTCTGTAAACTGTGCTGCAAGCAGAACCCAAGAAACAAAAGTTCTCTTGTACAGCAAATAAGAACAAGGCCTAATGCAAATTCTTGTTTTGAAAAATTACAAAAACACTGCTTACTTAGTACACCTTCCTGATCCTTTCACATTTATACTAAACTGTCTTGTAATGTTTTCTAATGCAAGGAGTTATTCAATGCTGTACTCTAAGACTCTACCATTAAGTTGCTTTAAACACAAGTACCACCAGTTAAGAGAACTGATGTTCTATATAATATTGGAAATGAAGGCAACTAGAAAGCTTGTTGTAGGTCTGCCTTTAGTAAAGTTTACAGTGTCAAACCTAAATCACTATGAGTTCACTGGACAGAGCCCAAACGAGGATTTTCCTATGAATACCAGAAATAAAGGCTACTCGTTTAAATATATATATATATATATATATATATATATATATATATATATATATATATATATATATATGTGTGTGTGTGTGTGTGTGTGTATATATATATATATATATATATATATATATATATATATATATATATATATATATATATAGGGTCCCTATTAGATCGATGAAAAATCAAAATCTCGAACGGCTTAGAAGTTGAAAATGCTGTTCTTCATAATTGCTATTGTGACATTGCGGTACAGTGAAGATTGGAAAATTTGCCCTTTCATCACTGTAGTACGATCTCAGAGTTGGAATATATATTTAGCAGGGGTTGTGAGGGGCACAGCCCCCCACAATAGCGATTTCAATTTCTTGAATTTCCGCTCATGTGAGCGCTCCAGATTTTGAAATTTCATCTATATAATATAGACCATATATATATATATATATATATATATATATATATATATATATATATATATATATATATATATATATATATATATATATATATATACATACATAAATACACACATACGCACACACAGACACACACATGCACTATAAATCTATAAATTGTATTGATACAGACCAATGCTTCTTACAGTGCTGAAGCTAGAAGTCATACCTTATAAAATGTTTTTTTTAAATCTTTTACTTCAACTGAGTTATTATCTCTTTGTTGTAAATATTACTTAACTCTCAAAAAAAAAAAAAAAAAAAACATTTTTGTGTTTAGATATTATATTGTTTTGCTAGTTCTAACCTATGACCTCACTTAATTAGTTAAGATATTTAATATTTGTACTTACATTTCTTCCCTTTCTATAATACAATTGTATTTCCTATAACTGTTTCAATCCTCTGGAGCTTTTCTCCCCGGGCCTCCACTGAAAATGGACATTAATCCAGCTGGACTAGCTCGGTCAACAAATGTAAAATAAAATAAATAAATAAATAAATAATGTGTATGGAAATATTTTACATCCAGCTGTCCCAAAGTATAATAAAATGGTGAATGGGAACTTCCAGTTATAACTGAAAAGGGATGCATTTACACAAAAAATGCACTTTACGCAGTAGCCGTAAAAACATACTTGCTGTTATGTTAGCCCAGTTAAAATGCATCTTCAGTATACAACATTTGTGAGATTTTGCAAACATTTTTCCTACAGGTATCAATAAAATTGTGCAGAAAATTTGACTTTTTACATTCAGATGTCTAATTTTTTTTTGACAAATTATACAGGCAGATAATCGACATTTTGCAGTCCATATATGTGACTATATCAATTGTATAAACAATGGGGAAGTGTAGCAGAATGCTATCCAGAAACACGTCTGGTATAATAGGCTAGTAGGTAACACATCTGGTGCAATATTTTTAGCTCCTCTCTGACAAACCTGATATAATGCTGGTGGTTAGTCTATGACTGTCATCCCAGTTTGAAATCCTAGTCTATAATCTTAGCCCTGATTCAATGGTACTCCTGCAATGTTAAAAGGCAATGGACTGGATTTCATTCTAAACTGAGAATTAACATGATATGATTGTGTTTAAGGCATCCACAAAAAAAAATCACAAGAAAGGAGGAAATGGTCAGTAAATAATGACACTAATAAATTAGCAATGGATCACTTCAATATACCAAAAAGTATGGAAATTAAACTATATCCAATTTAAAATCAAATTACAGAAATTGTGCTAGGTCTCCTTTACTGATATTGCAAGGCCACTGTGTCTTATGACCATTCCTACTTTGCCAGTACCCTTCCTCAGGCTGAGCCAGGCTAAGTCTCCTTCTCCAGAAGGGGCCATGCTGGTCACTCCTGGAGTAAATCTATGGAGACTCATTAAGTCATCTAGTTTATATTTAAGGTGAGGTAGTGAGTCACACTGCATAATATACAGGAGGATTTTATTCCAGTGATTTGGAAGGTGCTGGTTTATAAACCTATCCCTAAATCATTGTTTTTTATATGTTTGTGAAGATTTAGGTCCCTGGTTCTAGTACTGATGAAGATATTTAACTTGCAAAAAAACAGGAGGTCCAGAACAATTGAGCCTCTGTGTTGTGGTGAGATAGATTTTTTCCCCTTAAAATCTGTAGGACAACATAAAGGGATAGAGCCTCCAGCTGCTTTTGGTAGCTCAGGTACTTCAGGCCTTTGATAATTTTAGTTAGGATCCTTTTGTTTGATATGTTTAGTGAGATACATCCCAAAGGTACTCTCTTAGTTTCCCATTCCCTCATACTCAGTGATGAACCCTTGTGAAACAAAGTAGACTGCCAGAGCCCTATTACAGTTATGTCAGGTTATTTTTACTAACTACCATCAGCCAACAGGTTTAAACACACCAAATACTAGGATAGGAGCACTTAGAAAGTAAGAAGGATGTGGTAGCAGTGATGCAGTTGCATTTTTCAGGTGAGACAGTGGCAGCACCAATGTAGATGAATTTCCATTATTTGGTCATGTTAAATAACAGCATGAAGAAAGTTAACTTCCTCTTTTCTATTTGAAATTAAACCATTCTTTGTGAGGAAGAACAACATAATGGAAATTAACATAAAAGCTGTGATAACTATGTTGGTTAAAAGTATATTTTCTATTGATGTTAATAATCTAATTATTTGGATCAAGTAACCATACCACCGCATGTGAAAATCTTGGGTAAAATCAATCATCCTAGTTAATTTTTAGAATTAAAATATCCTCAAAATCATTTCAGGACCAAAGGAATAATATATGCTTGAAGACAAAAGGAACATTATCAAAAGTGACAAACCCACTATTGCTGAAAGAGAAAATATGTCAAGAAGTACTTCTGAAAAGATTGCTGAGAAATTATAATGAACACTTAGCTTAGAATAAATACATCAATAGATCTTTACAGGTATGAAAACCCTCCCATACATACATACATACATACATACACACACACACACACACACACACACACACACACACACACACACACACACACACACACACACACAGTAAGAAGAAATGACAGAGAAATTAGTGAACCAATGTAACATTCCACTAACTATACATATATAAACTAATACAGATCTGAAATAATGTTTGCCATTCCTCTGTGTCTGACGGGGGGAAAAAAGAAAGAAAGAATTAGGGCCTGTTATGAATAATTCACAACCTCTACTGCTTTGGCATACAGCCAGTTATTCTTGTAAAACAAGATATTGCAAATAAGATTTAGTTATTTCAATATCTAAAACCATTTTCTTCATGACATCAGTTTTCTTTAGAACATTATATAAGAAACAATACCAGATAATTTATTCTCTGACTCGGGAAATAGCATTCCTGAAGAATGGTCAAATAGGATAGTCACTGCACTAGAAGTTAATTTAAATAAAGCACACATTGGTGAAGTTATAACTGATGTTAATTAATGCTATAATGCAAGTTCATTTTTTCTATTCATTATTTAATGAATGACTGACTCTGGCTTCAGTTATAGTACAAAGCAATAATGTATTGTAAAGTTAAGCATATGTCTTCTTGTACATGAAGATTTCTAATATAGTCCAAGATTATCCAGTAGTTTACCTGTGCCTAGTGAACATCGTTTTGATATGAGTTAGAATGAAAATAAATACTTTAATGAACAAAGTGTATATACTATTGTTTTAACAAACATCACTTCCTATAAGAATAGAATGCAAGCCGCGGTGGTACAGCGGTAGCGTTGTTGCCTCACAACAAGAGGTTCTCCTGTTCGATTCTCGGCTGGAGTGTCTTCTGCATGAAGTCTGCATGTCCTCCCTGAGGTCGAGTAGCCTCCGAAAGACATGCATGAATGGGCGTGCCTTTGCTGAAGGTTGGGCGTAGGGCTGGCACCTCGGCACCATAAAAAAATCTAGTGCCAGTCATTAGTGGACCGGTTTTCCGCTGTGGCAACCCCTAACTGGGAAAAGCTGAAAAGACAAACAAACAACTTCCTATAAGAATAAAGCAGCTGATAAATATAAAATACATGTTTTAAACAGTTGCAGAGGTTTTATGACAACTTTCAGTGTAATGCATATTATTTTTCTTTTCATCTGAAAATAGCAATTACTTATAAGACAGCTTCATTCTGTCTTTCAAAGTATTACTTTCCTTTTCTTCTGAAAATGACAACTGTATTACAAGACAGTGCATCATGCATTTCATGGGCAAATTATAGAAAAGTGGCATTAGTGTTAATTTACTTTTATGCAGTTGAATAATTAGGCTTTGTTAATCAAATGTTCTTCGCCATGGATTATTGTTTGTGGAACTCTACCAAAGCATTTCTTTGGCCAAGATCCTTTCTCAGAATCTGAGAATACAGCTGAAGTCTGCTGGAATGTATTTTTGATGACCACATAGATCCCACTGAACCCCAAAACTAAGAGATGACATATCAACTAGAAAATACTTTGTCAGGGCACCTAAAAAAATTCCTGTTAGGAAATCCCTGGTATTAAGAATTGGTGATGGACGAGAGAGGCTGATGAAGACCACATAGAAACCATTGCTGGTTGGCTGTGAGAGAGATGTATCATGGAAAGATGCATACTGTGTACTGGAGCATTCAGAAGCAAATCTTTTCATGGATTAAATCTAAAGTTGGGCTAGTTTTAGGGAAGCAAAGTTGCAAGATGTAGAGATGAAGATATTTCCTGGTTTGATGTATGCAGCAATAAAATACTTTCTGCTAAACTGAGAAGGCTAGATGGCATGTGAAATACCATGAATGGTTTAGCTATTTTGTTAGATGTGGAAATTAAAGGCTGCATGCGTGTGCATGTATATTGGGTGGGGGCGGAGGAGGACTCCATAATTGCTTCTGAAAACACAAATGCTTTGCATGCAGTATCTAAGTCTATTGTATATAGACGGTCAATGAAGGGCTATAAAACAGGAATGCATTACCCATGATGGCACTGACCTAGCTACTTGGCCTGGACTTTTTGCTGGAAGAAGGAATCCAGAAGGATGTCAAACAGGGAAAAGTCATAATAATCTGTTTAATTAAAGAAACTCTTTATGACATATGACAAAAGCTTCTTTGTGAAAAGATTTGTTGCACATTCAGTTATGATACTCAAATCATTGTTTTAATTTAGTGGGGGAAATGTTTATAACTGCAACACTGAGACTTTTTTCTTAACTTATAGATGAATTTCGAGTACCCTGTGTGCCAAATGATAATATTAAAATTATATTTTTTCAGAACTGAATTTAAGATACTATTTTTCAGGCAAACATGAGCTTGTGTTTTACAAAGAAGATATTTGAACATTTTCAGGTTAGAGCAGGAAGATGGTGGTTATGTTGTGACATAAGTTTGTAATTCAGCAATTGAGTAATGGTTTTGGAGTGGGCAGAGAATAAGGGAACAATTTTATTTGTGAAGGCAGTGAGACAATGGTTTAAATCACAAAGGTAACCAAGTAAAGCATGACTGTAATAAGGATAATTCTATTATATGTGATATGCTGGAACATACCAAGAATACATGAGGGAAAATAATATTTGAGTTAGGAAATACAGATATGTCTTGAATGTATAATCTTAGGTGAAATGAAAAAAAATTAGAATTCTTCATCACATGCATGTCTTTATTTATGGTTTCAGTAAAAAAAGAAAAAAAAGACAGAAATATGAATCGAGCATGCTTGTAAGGGCAGAGTCTATATTTGAATGAACCAAGGTAGCCAATAAGGGTTACGGACAGTGTTAGAGAACCAGTTCAGGTTTTCATAACCCTAACTCTGAATTTACTTAAAAAAAACCTTAATGTAACACTACCACTAAACAAGTCAGGCTCAAACACTGAAACTCACATGAACAAACCTTACTTAACCCTTATTTTAATCCTGACCAGCCATCAATCACACAAACACATTTACATTTTTACTGGAGGTGGGCATAGTAGTTAAGTTGTTTATTTTATAGAGATAAAGTACAGGGTTTGACTCATCATGGGGAGGGTTTGGCATAATGGGTAAGGTCTTCACCTCATATGCACAAGGTACAACACTTGATTCTAATCTAGAGTTACTGGCTTGACTTAAATGGCCTTTCAGGTCACTTAGCCTAGTATCCCCCTGTAAATGATATATGACCTCCATCAAGAAATACTGTTCATTCTTACTAACCTTTTATCATACTATCTATCTATACCCTTTCAATACTTGCCTTCTCCATATTCTAGGGGGGGACTTGCATAATTTTTTTCCCTTAACATAGCAGACTGTACTTCTAATCTGTTTGTATTAGTGTTTGTCATACTAAATTATATATATTTTTTCTTTTATTATTATATCATTGGCGTCTCCTTATACTTCATTGCATCCTGTGTATTCTGCTATCAAATTGTATGCGTATATATATATATATATATATATATATATATATATAATGTATATATATATATATATATATATATATATATATATATATATATATATATATATATATGTATATATATATATATATATATATATATATATATATATATATATATATATATATATATATATATATATATATATATATATATATATATATATATATATATATATATATATATATGTGTGTGTGTGTGTGTGTGTGTATGTATATGTATGTATGTATATAAATATATGTGTGTATGTGTGTGCGTGTCCTTTTTTAATTACATATATACTATTGTTTTATTTGGTGTAACTTAAACTCTGGAGCTTTTCTTTCCAGGGCATCACTGAAAATGAATATTTATTACCCAGTTGGACTTCCCAGTAAACAAATTTCAATAAATAAATAAAGGAGCTTATGAGCTGTCAGCACTCTTAACTGTTATATTCTGATAATGCAGTTCACACTGTCTGCATTCTGAACTTTTGGTATTTTGAAATGTAACAAATGCATGATATTTGAGCAAAAATATACAGTTTCTTCTGGCCCTATGACATGTTAAGATAAGCCTATAATTATCTAAGTAAAATCAAGCACTCTAGAATTATACATCACTTTGACTACTATATAACATACAGATGTGGTGATACAACAGTTGTACAGGGGTCAGGGTGGAATCCAGCCATGTTTACAAAAGAGATCAATGTCTTAATGCAGGTTTAAATTAATACTCTGCTTCCTCCAGATGGACTTCATGCCTGTAGTAGGCCATAAGGCTCCCTATTATGCTGTTGCAGAGGCAGGTTGTCGAATGTGTCTTTGTCGAACTGAAAAGCATGAAAAGGCAAAATAGTGAAGCAGCTTTTCAGCAAATTCTTTCCCTGGGAAAGAATTAGTTTGGCCACTTTCGCTACTTTGCCTTTTCGGCACTATAGTGCGATCTCGGGGTTTGTATATTTAAGTAGGGGGGTGTGGGGGTGAAGCCTCCTACATTATGTAATGTTTTACAGCTTTTTTTTTTTTTTTGTTTCAGAACAGCAATTTTTTTCCCTTGGAAAAAAATCTCTGTTCTGAAGTTTCAACGTTGTAAGCTTTCGCTTACATGGGGTCAATTATGTGTCGTTCGCTCCTCTGAGCGTGCGATATCATAATATAAACCCGGCCATAAACATAAGACTGCACACTCCTTTTGCAGGCTTTAGGATGATACATAGAATTTTCTGAAAATAATTATAAGCAGGTATAAACTGCCAGTAAAAAGTAGAAGACATGATCCAGGCACCTCCAGATTCATATTCCTTTATTTTGAAACTAAAAATTGAGCACTTTCCTCTCTGCCAATGGAGACTTAATCAGAATAATGATTAAATAAACTGTTTAAGTGACATTATGTTTTCACCTAAATTATTCAAAGGAGTTTTAAATGTCTAGATATTTTTTAATATCAGATTTTTGCACCATCACTATTTTTAGTAAAGAAGTTAAATGCATTATTGGGCTGCAAAACAAGGGTCTATATTACAAGAATGAAGTTTTAAATATTCGAACACCATATGGGCAACACCAAATGGTAGAATATTTAAAATCTCACAAGTGTGAACAGAGATCGCCTTAGGGAATTTTTCCCTTTACTTCAACGTAGTGCAATCTTGGAGTTGGTATATTTAAGTAGAGAGGGGTGGGGGGAGCTGACTCCCACATGGGGGGGTGTAGGGGACTTGCCCCCCTGCTCAGAGTAATCAGGTAGGTTTTTCTTTTGTTTTTATATTTTTATTTTGGTTTCGATGTTTTACAGCTTCGCTCATATGGTGTTTCCCATATGGTATTCGAAGTTGTAAAACTTTGTGCTTATACTATAGACCCCAAAACAATATAATGTGACTTTGATAAAGAAGAAGAATAAAAAAGATAAATTAAAATGGAAACTAAAGAACATTTTAAATTTAGTGAGTTTAGAGTAATAACACAGAAGGTAGGATAATTTTTTGCTAAACTACACCATACATAGTTTTAAAAACATATTTAATGTATAAGTGTATCACTAATAATACATGTGCTGAATAAGAAAACGGGGTTAAGATAACAAAAAGTGGAGTTTTGAAGCCAGGTGGTTGAAAATGTCTTAGGAATCTCTAATTGCCACATGGAACAAGACATGCTGTAGAAATACTTCCTGATGAGGGAATGGAGTTGGAGCTGGATACAACTGAAAGAGATCCTAGAAATTAATTAAATTATGAAAAAATATTTCCTATGTACATGTCATTGCAAAAGTCTTAAAAATGAAATCAATGTTTTCAAATTTTGTAGACCAGTCAGCAGTAAGACAATGGATATGTTGTTTACAGTGATGGAGTGCTCTGACTACATCCAGTAAATGGATGGTGAGCTGTAAGAACCCATAAAAAGACTTGCACAGATGAAAACAAAATTCAAACCACTGAGGAACGAGTTCACTGAATTCATCTCACTGGTCTGAATGAAAAACTGCTGAAACAAGGAACTGTTTGCTTTTATAGGACCTTGATTAAAGGATTAGAGTGGTATGACTGAGGGTGAAACAGTCTGACAAAACGTTCTTGCATATTGGGACAAAACCAGGCAAGTGTAAGATCTCTATGACCTACAGTTACCTGCGTTACTACCTACTTATTGAAATAATAATTTTGGGAATCCTGGTACTCTCCTGAGAAATCTAGAAAAAGTTGCCTAAACAAGATTTTTCTGCAGGGAGTTATTAGATTTAAACCAGTACACCTCAGTCTTCAGACTGTACATGAAGAAAAAGATTCCAGTACCCATCCATTTCATTTTCAATTATGTTACTGTAGGGGAAACTGTAAAATAATTCACATAATTGGCCATTCGCGGTTTGTAGCTTTCGACATTTAGGGGTTGACAGCCTAAACATTCGATGATATAATATAGACCCGGGGAAACCATCCGGGAATTTAATAAACTCTACATATTTTTTTTTTTTTTCGTGTAGGCATCGTGCCACCATGCTTACACGGATGCAAACATATTAATATTCAGTAAGTGCTGCTGAGCAGCACAAGCACACGTGCAAACATGGAAAACTCCACGGCATGCAAATTGTCTCATAAGCAGGTGATTCTCATGCAAATGAGGCAGGTAGAGCGATCCAACAAGCAGACAGGCATCTGTTCAGACCCTGTGTCAGTGTCCATAGTGTACGTGGAGTCTAGATAGTCAAAAGGGGGGTGTAAAACTGTAGAGATGTGGACATAATTCCCCTGAAAATGTAACACCGCATGCACATATTAGCAAAACTATTATTCTGAATGTCAGAAAGATTAAATGAAATAAGTTAAATTAATACATATTTTTTGATAATCTCAGCATGTTTGAGCTACATGCCACAGTGCTCAAAAATGCTTAATAGAAAAACTGAAAAATAAAAATTAAAAAAAAAAATAGGAAAAAAAGATTTTTATACTATGTGACAGAAATGTATTATAGGACCTTGTGGGGTCCCTACAGTGGTGCAGTGCTGCTGTTGCTAAGGTGATAGGGCTAGTAAACTAGCTGAGGATCATCACATGTCAACAGCTGTGAAGAAATCATTCTATGCTGTGCAACTTATAAACAAAGGTATGACATCTAAGTCCAAAGAAGTCATTGTTCTACTGTATTAGGCATTCAATAGACCTATCATTGAGTATAGTGCCCCATTTGATATGTACCTAACAAGGCATATCCAACTATTGGAACGTCCATCGAGGTTCTTCACTAAAAAAATACAGGGAATAAGTAATATGTCCTATGCAGACTGCCTTAAGGCCCTATCCCTGTATTCTGTCTCCTCCAGGCTTTTGAGGGGAGATCTATGCCTGGCAGACATGGGAATTTTAACTGACATAATGCTAGGGGCTGCTGCAGCTATTCTACATCTGCATGTGCTAGATGCTGTAGTCAGTGTTGCTGGTGCTGCTGACAATAGGCCTAGGCCAAGAAGGAGAAGAGTGTTCAGACCCAGGGTAACCTTCCAGGAGCTACATGAGCTGGAGATTGTAGAGCTCTAGATGGTGGATATACTACAAGAACTCTCTGAACTCTCAACTCAGACCCACAGCCAACAGAGGGGAACCCATCCCAGTGGAAACAAAGGTATGTGTAGCCGTTAGGATACTTGCTACAGGTACTTTCCAAATACCAACTGGGAACATGATGGGGGTCTCACAGGCATCTGCATCCAGAATACTCCACCAGTTCCTGGATGCAATTCTACCACATTTCAGTGAGCACATATCTATTCCCCTTACCAGTGAGGTAAAGGCCAGCAGTATGCAACACTTCTAACATGTAGCACACTACCCTGAAGTACTGGGTGCCGTAGATTGCACTCATGTAAACATCAAGGCACCACCCGGTGAGGAGGGTTGAATCTATGTCAACCGCAAGGGGCAACAGTCCATCAACTGCCAGGTCACGTGCAATGCCCACAGGATTATCCTGAATGTGTGTGTTGGCAGCCCTGGCACTTACATGACTCCTATATCTGACACGCATCACAGCTATACCAGATGCTTGCTAGGGGAGACATCCCACATGGCCATTTATTGGGGGATGCTGGCTACGGCCTGGAACCGTGGATGATGACACCCATCAGAAATGCACACACACCCATGGAAGAATGCTATAATGAGGCCCACACACACAAACTAGGAACATCATAGATCATGTATTTGGGCTTCTGAAGTCACAGTTCTGGTACCTCATTATATCTGCTGGAGACCTGCAGTACTCTACAGCCACATGTGTACATATACAGTATGTGCTATGCTATACAATCTGATCCTGTGGAAACAGCAGCAGCAGGATCAGCAAAGGGAAGGGATACACAGCCCCCCACTAGTGCCAAGGTCACCACAGCCACCATCACAGGAGGACTCGGAGGAGGAACTCCTGCTGATGCCCTTATAGGCAGACATAGGCATGCTCAGTATACCCTGGCTTTGGCTAAGAGCCAACGCATAGCACATTAGCTGACAACCTAGGGAATGACACCTTACTCTTACTCACATACAGTATTTAAAATTGATGCCGGGCAACCCACATAACCTGCAACTATCCATTTACTGGCTGTGTACTGCTTGCATCAGACAGAGTTAGACCTGAGCTACAGTTCTGTCATCTGCTACATTCATAAGGTAAGTCTATAACCTTCACAGTACTTATAAGGATTAGTATGATATGGTATTGTATGTATGGAGCTTCTATATTTATGCAAGTAAATATAGTGAGCTATTTGGACAGAAGTAACACCCACATGGGACTACAGATACCCAGTCCACTATCATGTGTCCTTTAATATTCACTAGGCCTCATGCATGGAATATTCACTACATTAGTCAGGGGAGATGTTAAACAGTGGGGTTACAGGATATTTGGACTACTGTATATCCCAGCAGAGCATGTGGTGTTGTTCCCCCACCTCCAAAATGGCAGTGTTCCCATACAACTGTTTTAACAGTATCTCATCAATGGTATATCAGCAGTTAAGGCAATCTCAGAGCAATAGCATAGAAATTGATCATACACTATATGTCTCACTTAATGCATGAATAACAACGTACATATTTATGGTGTTGATTGTGTGATGAATGACTCCTTTCTGTCTGGCAGCTTGCGTGGTTCAGTGGACTAAGGAAGCTAGCATGGGTGATGGTGTTGATGGTTCTGATCTGGAAGTATCCACATCTTTAGGATGTGAGGTATTATTATGTTTTTTTTTGTTTGTTTTTTTTTAAACAGACTGTCAGTCTCTGTGTGGTGTAATATAATTACATCAGACAGCTGAATAATGCCGCGGACAAATTGAGTAAAGTGCAGTACTGCAGAAAAAGGGACAGGTGTCACTGTCTGTAACACAAAATCTTAGACTAGAGCGAGTACAGGTAGGTGTGGGCTGGCGTCAGTTAATAAGTACGGGCAATCCCACTGGGCATGCTCATACACTTAAACAGAGTGCAAATCTGTTCAACCTTCCTCAAAATGACCTGTTATGTACAGATATGTCTACACATGGATTTACTTCATAACACTGAAAGCTCAAAACACTGTAACTCAAAACACTGAAACCAAAACACTGAAACTTCAAAATCTTGAAAACTCAAAACACTGAAACTCAAAACACTGAAAACACATAATATACATATACTGAGTTTAAACAACATAAATCATAACACTTTCCACCAAGTGTAAAAAGGGGGGCAAGCCCCCCTGCACCCCCTCAGATGGGGGGGGTGCGCACCCTGCACCCCCTGCTACTTATATATATCAACTCCAAGATTGCGCTTCACTACACTAAGTTCAACCTTGGAGTTGATATATTTAAGTAGCAGTGGGGCTTGCTTTCACTTGGTGGAAAGCGCTATGATTTATGTTGTTTAAACTCAGTATATGTATGATATGTGTTTTCAGTGTTTGAGTTTTCAGTGTTTTGGTCTTCTATATTATGAAGTTTTCTCATTTTCAGTGTTTTGAGTTTTCAGTGTTATGAAGTGAATCCCTATACATACATACATATATGTATGTATACATATCTGTCTGTCACTATCTCTCTCTCCCATAGATAGTACATCTATCTCTATGTCTATACACATAGATATAGACCTATTTATAAAAACATACATCTCAGCCTCTCCCCACATATCTACATGACACACACACACACACACACACACATATATATATATATATATATATAGATATCTATATATCATACACATACAGAGCTATATTTATATATACACCCCTGTTATATACAAAAATATACATGTGGATGTCTGTATTGTACTACATACCCTGATAATGGGGAGAAAAGCTGCACTATCACACATCTATAATGTCACTCAAAGGATCCAAAGTAAGAGCTCAACAGTTAATAATGCACTTACCTACAGACCCCTGTGCCTGCTGGATGTCACCACACATTCAGCAACAGGTGATCAGGTGGTGTAATGTATAACGATGTCCATGCATGCTTGGACAGGGCACATTGTTCCTGCCCACAGGTTTGCCCATCCAAATTCAAATACCACATATGGCCAAACTGGTAACTGTGGCCACATAGTTAGGATAAATAACAGTTATCTGACTGCTAGGCTACTAGATGCAGATAACAATATGAAGCTATACCACTCTGCACACCACAGATGCTGTTCAACACAAGCCTAGTTTGTGTAATCCACAAGCAGTTTGCCTGCAGTCATATATAAAACAGATGTCAACTGTAGCACATGTGATAAGTACTGTGATCTATAGTGTGCAAGAATAGTAAGGTCGAGGTTCTAATATCATTCAATGCCACTTGGTGTGTGTGTGTGTGTGTGTGTGTGTGTGTGTGTGTGTGTGTGTGTGTGTGTGTGTGTGTGTGTACCCCTGCAAAACAACTAAGAATCCCTCATTGACTATCAAACTGCAATGGTTCTGCACTTTTTGGTCCTGTAAATTACTGCATTCTTCCTAACTGCCCTCTTCTACAAGGCCTGTTGATGGCATCTGACTTAAGACTATCAGCTGCCATTATAATGTCAGACTTAAGCTGTGGTGTGTGCAATACCTGTGATCTATAGTGTGTAAGACTGTACAAGTAGGGGTTCTAATCTCATTCCAGGCCACTCAGTGTGTATCTCCATACGACATAAATATGATAACTCAGTAACTAAGAAGTAGGGTTTTGTAGTATTTTGGTTGCAGCAGGTGATGTGGTCCTTCAAATGACTGACAACAGCTAGGCCTGTCATCAAGCATAAGATGCCCTAAATAGATAGTAATAGCAGACTTGAGGTGTAGTGAGTGTGTCAGGTACTGTGATCTGTAGTGAGTACCATTAGACTAGTAAGTGTTCTAATCTACATGCAGCCAACTTGCAGTGTGTGTGTGTGTGTGCTGTGCCATGCCTTGTAAACAGTAACTGGAAGTGGTGTTATCCTCAATGTAGCCAGGTTTGTGTGTATGGCTGTTAGGAGTATTTTACATCAGCTCATGGAATCATAGGATCTTTGACCTTTAGTAGCATAATGGCCCTATAGCCCTCACAATCCTAGCCAAGTTTATACCCTTATTTACACGATCAGTACATATTGCTCCTGTCCACAAGGGACACAGGCAAAACCCCTGTGGTGAAATGACGGTCACCCAGCCAATCATACAGATGGCATCTGATGAGTTCCATTGAGGTGCTCCATTTGCCATTAGGAAGGATTCTGTTCCAAAGGTCTATTAAAGTCTGCTATACAGATCTCTCCCACCAGCATGCATTACTAATGTCACATACCAGGTTAATGTCCTTACAGTGAGTAATCCGTGTACCATTCCACCTACAAATATGCAGCATTTCCAGTCAAGCAGGGTCACACATTGCCCCATTTATAAGGCAGAGATCCACCCCTGAGTAGTCTATATGCCACAGGTACAATGACCACTAATGTCAGATGAAGCCCATTGGACAGATACTGAAGACGTGACCACTAATATCAGATGAAGCCCATTGGACAGACACTGAAGACGTGAAGTTCCCTTGTGAGGAACCTTTGTCTTGTGTGTAACTGCTAGTAGTGCTTGGAAAGGTACATTACTAAAAGGCCAGTACACTCAAATATTGGCATGCTGAAGGAAGAGTACATGGAGGTTATGAGTATGTCAATTTCAGGTGACTGTGCCATCAGTTATGACATATGATTCCCGTCTTACCACTGGGGAGACATGGTAATCTCAGGCACATTAGTGTAAACTTGTTTGGCCAGGCCTGTTTCCCTACGTCTATCACTCCTGAGTATGTACATCAGATGTTGCGACTGATGTGCTGTTTACCAGGAACACAGGTGTTACCAATGGCAATTATACTACATATATATTTGCATGAAGTTTATGGCCAATAGTATGCCAACAGGAATTGTTCATCAATACTGTCTTGTAGGACATTAACATAACTCACAGAGTCTATGACCACTCACAGTTAACAGGCATCAGCCAGTGCTATCAGCCACAGACATTCAGTATTCACTTATCTCGTGGTTAAATGGATTCCAAGCAGTACAGTACCCAGGACTGAGCTCTGTTGAACACTGCTGCTCACAGATCAGCTATTGGAGGCAGATTTCTCTATTTTCAGTATGTGTGCTATCACTGAGCCACTTAGTGATCCTATAATATTACTGTTTATGCCTAAGTGGGTGCTTCTGTCAATGATTTTTGAGTGAGGGATAGAGTCACATGGCTTGGCTAAGTCCAGGGAGTTGTATACCCTGATGTCCCCTCAATCATGTCCTTGGTGACTGCCTCAGACATGTCCACCATGTTTAATAGCCATGAACTTTCTGTCAGAAATCCAAACTGTGTACAGTCAACTGTTTGTAGATCAGATAGATGTTTGCTGATCAGCTCCATGATGATTTGCCCCAAGGGCATACAGATATGGCTACTCAGGCAAATAGGTCTATAGTTCTGGTGGTCGGTGGATGCCCCACCTCTGCGCAAGGGGATAACAGTTGCTGTTGTCCATTCAGCTGGGATGCAGCCAGTGGTTACAGTATGACTGCAAGGAGTTCCCAATGGTGTTAGTAATCCTTGCTAGATCCCATGTAGGGCATATCCTGGGATGTTAGCATGTCCAATAGATACTATGTATCCCCCATAGAGAGGCCAGTTATGACCTGCTCTGTAGATATGGAAGGTATGGAACAGGTTATAGGAATGTCATGTGGTACACATGGTGGGGACAGGGGAGTGAAGTTGATGCAGAACCTATGGGACAACAGGTTAGTTATGATTACAGATCCATTATATGTGGTATCATTAAGTACAAGTTCACCGACAATCTGGGTCTGTCCTCTGAGGTTACACATGTAACTACACTGTGCATTGTGGTTTGGATTTGTGTGGGAAGGCTAATTTTGTCACATACTGTTTCTACATAACATGTTAACACTGTGCTTGTTTTAGCTAAGAAGGTCGTGCCTCCATTTTTGGGGATACTCTCACCCCAACTGTCACAAAGCAATGTCCACCTCTTACTGTACAGCTGGCTAATGGCAGTTGTCCACCATCCAGGTTTGCTCTGTCATGAGGAGTTCATGTTCCTCTTATCAGGTACAGCAGAGTCTATGCAGTTGTACTGCTCCTTAAATAATGCATGGGTGTAGAGCTCTGCATACTTGCCTGTCCCATCTGAAGGGGGAGGTACAGGCACACTATGAAAACCATCCCATAGGAGGTAATAAATTGCTTTGTTGAAGTATATTTCTGTATTTTCTGAAAGGGGGTGCTAGGTCTTACAGTTTTAATGTGACTAATCTGTGGTCAGATCATACCAGGGAGCACCTCACAGTAGGGGGCTGCAGTGGTCACCCAACCTGGTAAACACATGATGTACTACATTGGCTCCCCTTGTGGTGATGTCATGCCACTGGTTGCAGTTAAGGATGTGGGCTAACCTTTGGGCAAGTGAGCTTCAACACGACTAAGCAACACAGTTGGTGGTTACTTAATGCAACCCCAGAGCATGGTGTACTGTTATATCTTGATAGACACAAGTACATTCAAATAAGCACAACAGTTGTCTGGATTCATGGAACTGCTCCTGTAGCTTGGCAATGACTTAATTAGGAGCCATTCTAGTAATGAATAGCACATGCAGTGTCTCTGGGAAATCACAGTGTTTCACTAAATCTGGATGCGTATCTATCCTTACTGAATATGTATATACCACCTACATTACCCTGCACACTGTCAGTTTGAGGTCTGAATATGTGGAAGGATGTGCAGTCTAGTATGGCTGTGGTGGTGTCCACAGCCTTGAACCAGGTGTCTTTGACTGCACAAAGTCTGCATATTCCATGGTGGGGACACCTTCCACAGAGTTGGGTCTAGTGTTGCCATTCCCAGCATGTAGCAGAATAACCATGATGTTGTATGAAGATGACATTCAATGGAAAGTTTTTCATCCAGACAGTGCTAATAAGATGCACTGTGGGGGTGTCAGCAGTCTTGACCAGTAATCAAAATCCCATGGGTGAAAGATGAAGACCATCTCTGGCAAAGCATTGGTGTTTGTTGAGCAAGTTATCCCAAGCAGACATGTAGTGGGTCCCCTTAAAATGACACCATAAGCTAAGGCAATTATTGACGTCCATCATTTTCAGTGTGTATTGAGCCATCATCTTAGGTGATGGTCAAATTTAGCTGAAAGCTATGGGCATACCCACAAGAGAGATGGTGTCTAAGCTCAGTCATGTGTCTGCATACAGTCTGGTGATGTACATCCCTAGTCATACACATCTGCAGGAAATATGATGTCATCATTATGTTACCTGATATTCCTTGAGTTTTGGCAGTGTGTAGTATTGCGTACCATGTCAACCCACAGATAGCTGTGACTATTTCCATATATAGCTTGGTGAAATGGACATCCATGTGTCTCACAATGTAATCATCTATGAATAATAGGTTTTATTTTGTGTTGTGCTTCAGGTGTGTGACCAGTGAGACAGTGGTGCATGCACAATTATGTGTACTGTGCTCTCCAGAGATAGGATTTTCTGAGGTGTCTGTTCCATGGGAATGTGTCTGGTAAGAAGCTGCGCACATGCATGTGTGTGTGATGTGGGCATGGGTGGTGCAGGAGGTGAGCTGAGCATGTTAGCAAAATGGTCATTGCCATATGTACTGACTGCTGAGACACCATGAAATCAAGGTTTGAATTACAGTCACATCTGTCACACTTTGTGTTTGTGTGGCACAGGAGTAGAAGGGTGGGGACACATTCTGGATCTCATCAGCAGTCATTGATAGTGCCATTAGCCATATAGTCATGCGTGTGTGTACGTCACAGCATAGCATCGTTAGGCAGTGTCATGACAGATGGTGAAATGTAATGTATCACCTTTATGTAGGTCCCCTAGGGTAACACAGCACTTGACAGTATGCCATACAATGCTTTGCCAGCCATGTGGACTTTGGAGTGACCATAACCCTGTCAGCCTGTTAGCCTTGGTCCCAATACCATACCTACAAATGTGGCACTGTGCAAGTCCTGCAAAGTTAGGGTCATACTGCCACAACCTTGGGCTGACAACCTGAAACACTGTCTGTAAGCACACCTAGCAGTGAAGATGTGGATGCTCATGCATACACAAAGGACATTCAACTTTCCTGACATTACATTGGCCTTGCAAGCATACAATGTCTGTCAAGCAACCAGAGAGCAAACTGGTCGTTGTGTGACATGATGTGGGAATACAGATATGTGTTTCTGGTACATAACTGTACAGTATGACATACCTAGGACATGTGGGAGGTGGACACACTTTGGCCAAAGGAGGCCAGTCTTCTGCAGTAGGCCTCACAGCCATGTCATACAGATATCCACCATTAATCTGCTGAAGGGCAATATGCATGAACTGCTGTGAAATTATCACCTAAGATGGATCGCTACTGCCTGGGTTGCTTGTTTCAACAAACCTGGACATCAATGTCACTAGATATTGTACATTATATTGTGACGCTACAGCTGTGTCCTTAATCACCATCTGGTCAGTTCCCTAGTGACATACCAACAACCCTTGTATGGAAGGCAAAATACATGCAAAAGCCAACTGATTTCTCAGGTTGCTAATCAAGGCATCTACCTGGAGAAAGGTATATGAAGTCTATAGAGCCTTTCATAATGTGGGACAATGTGGATGAACAAACAGGCTGTGTCCTGCTTCTCATCATGAGCTTCGGATTAACATTTTGCATTTTGACAGAAAAAGTATAGGAGCATGGTATCCCATGAGAGAGTGGTTGTGGTGAGACCAGCATTAGTAGTAGCCAGGCACGAGCAATTCAGGGAAATCCCCTGCTTTCCACATTCTTCACAAGGTAATTGTGTCCTTTCAGTACACATCACCCGAGTAGTGTCCAACTGCAGAATACCTGTGTATAACCTCCCACCTTACCTTCACAGAGTATACATGTTACGCTTTCATCCATTGTTTCTCTGTGCTCTGTACAGACACCTTAGATGACTCTTTTCTTAGAACATGATGGAAGTAACTGCAATACTTAGTTGCACAGAGGACAACTAGCATGCAGTGTCAAGCAGTGTCCCCAGGTCTCTCTGTCATCTGATATGTAAAGCCATGAAAGGAGTTAGCATAGATACGATCAGTAACAATGTTGTACACCTACTGACACTGGACCAAACACGGTTTGTTTTGCTCGAGGGCAGATCATGCCTACCTACCCTAACTGGTGATCCTTATTGAGTGTTACACTATGCAATGGATGATGGGACTATGAGTCACTCCAACTACCATGGCCTGACAAGATGTTTGACAATATTATGCCAGCAGACCTTGCTGAAAACTGTGTAGGTTATTTACAGAGTGGTATGCCAACTGGTGGATAGTCAAGTGTCTGATAGTCATAATCTGGGAAGATAGCATTGGGCAGACCTACGCTACAATGATGCCAGTCACCAGTGGACTTCCCTCAGACATCATTAATGGAGTACTCCTTCTAGCCATTCCTTTCTCTGCAGTTACGGCCATTGTCAGTGACCTCTGACTGACTACATTAGCAGGTGATTGCATATTAGGAGCCGTCACTGAATCCCGCAAAAAAACAACAGTTATCCAGAATGACCTGAGACACACATTCATTTGTTGTCAGAGCCACTGACAAATAGTAAACGCCAAGGACTGCAGAATGCTATCCTTTTGGAAGTCATCCACCCCTGGAAAATACGGTTGTATCTGTGCACCGCACACAGCTGAGCCATTACTAATGGATTTATGGACACAGAGTAAAGTAGCCTTTGACTTTCACTGGTCGGTAAGATGTGGGGATCCATTCAATTATGTACAATCTATACAGAAAGATATGGCATGTAAATCCCAGACTATCACTGTTATAATGTATTTGGCACTCATCAGACCTATTACTGAGTACAATGGTACCTTTGCTATGTCACTACACAGGCATATCTTACAACTAAATCAGCCATACAGGTTCCATGGTAAACTAATACACATTGTAGATAACATGTCCGATGCAGTCCGTATCAAGACTGTATATGTGTAGTCTGTCTCCTATATGCTTTGGAGAGGATATGTATGTCTGCTATGCAGGGAGGTGTCAGATCCCACTGTGTACCTCCTGCTTATCCAAGACAGGACTAACACATGTATTACCTGTTCTACACACCTACACTGTCACTGTGGTATAAATAGTACATGCTGGAGAGACATATATACAACACAGACTACACCCTGTATGTAACAGGCTCCCCATGCATGTGAAGCACATGTCTGCTGTAATGCATATCATGTGCAAGTTACACAATGGGCTGCAGAACAAGACAATCATAACTGGTGTAGGACAAATGTCTGTAATGTACACTGGAAATTTATAGCTGGGTCATATGCATCACTACAGCTTGTAGATGTGTTAGCTCCAGAAACCCTGGTGACACTTATCAAGGGTATCAGACCTTATCACAGATTAGGGATGCATGAGTACGCTGAATGATGCCATTGCTTGTTACCCTGTTATACACATATGTTATACACATATGGAGCCATGCACCTATAGTGCTGTATCTTGCTGGAGACATTTCTTCTGTGCTGACATTCCATCCTGTGCTGTGACATCTATGGATTTATTGCTGCTGTGTGTATCCATAGGTGTCCTTACAGACTCTAGAAACTGACCCGTAAAGAGGTCCATGACACACCTTTCATTGTGCAAGTATAAAGCCATTACAACATCATACAACACAAGGTACACAAAATTATGTGGCTTACTCATTACAAATGTCAGCATACGATATCTGTCAGTGACCAGGACAAGTGGCATGGCAAAGCAACACTGCATTACACAATTACATATTAATTTATACAGTCACCCTGTGCATCAGACACAGCTTCATTTCCCTGCACTGATGACAAGGATGACAGGGATGAGGCACATGTATCATCACTTACACAGGGTGTTTTGTAGGGGTGCAGGAGACCTAGGCTGACCCAAAAGGTTGATAGCATGTGGGTGAGTCAAGAAGGGAAGCAGGCAAGATGGACCATGGAAATGTGCCATGGGTGTCTATAGATGACCTGAATTTGACAGTGGTGTGTGAGTGTGTGCATGAACACAGTTAAGCTCAGTGCTAGCCCTACATGTGTTTATGTTGGACAGCTCTGAACTGTGCACGGTAGCTGACAGTTCCTTTATCCCAGTTTTTCTATTACACAATGCGCTGCTCTGCTAAAACATGCTTAATAACGATAACTTGCAATTACTATGTTATGCTTAAACCATCTGTTTTAAACAACAGTTCTGTGGCATGGCAGGTTAATGCAGTGGTCTGCAGGTGTGATGGTCTTGGGTTCCAAGTAGGGACAGGTGTTTATTGTGTATGTGTTTATTATCATTTAAAACACATATATCAATATAGCTTCATTTAGCTGAACTTACCGATGCTGCATGAAGTGCAAAAAATCTTTAAAGAAAAGGAAACTGGAAAGATAGGACAGTGGTGAAATGGGACGCAAGCAGGGTAAAAAACATAGTGAAAGGCATGTAGGCATGTGGAGGAAGGGTGTAGGAAAGAACCATAGCTATCCATTTCTTGTACAGCAACAACTGTGCACTTTGATAGAATTTGTATGTGAATTTGAACTTTCACCCCCAGAGAGAGGGGTGAGGACAACATAACTGCATTGTCAAGCCAACTGGACCAAATTTTGTATGCCCGGTTGACACATCTGCGAAATGGAGAGCTATGTAGTAGTATGTCTTTTGGCTTTTCCCGGTTAGGGGTCGCCACAGTGGAACTCTGGTCTGCTAATGATTGGCAGTGAATTTTTATGGTGCCGAGTTGCCAGCTCGACACCCAACCTTCAAAGAAGGCGCACTCATTCACGCACGCACCTATCTGCATGTTTTTGAAACATCACTCGACCATGGGGAGGACATGCAGACTCCACACAGAAGGCACTCCAGCAGAGAATCGAACAGGAGACCCTCTTGCTGTGAGGTGACAACTCTAACCACTGCACCACCGCGACCTCCTGCATGGGACAATAATTTTTTTTTTGTGGGGGGGGACAGGTGTCCATTTTTTTTTTTTAAAGTGAGAGTGGAATGTTGGGGAAGGGACATTGGTATGTGTGGGAGAAGTAAACTGGGAAGGTGAGGAAGGTTTTGCAGACAGACTAGACAGACAAGGCAGCAGACAGGGGTGGTCTGTGACACGGGGGAGTGAACACCTTGGATGGGAAGGGTGTTGTTGAATCCCAGTCTCAGGTGCCTCCACAAGGAAGCAGTATGACTCAAGTCCTCACCCATGAGACTTTCAGCACTGCTTCTACACTGTCCATGGGGCAGCAGTGGTGGAGGCTGGCTCTAGGGCAAGGCTGCCCCAACAAGTTGGCAAGCATGCCCTCCATCCAGTGCAGGCAGTATCCAAAACCAAGGAACAGTCCTGTGCACCAATCCTGGCAGTACACGGGTGACAACACCCCCCTACACCACCGCTCCCAGAGGAGGGCCCAGCCCCAGCTTGTGGGGCCGAACTACCAGATGCTGCAGGTAGTGCAGGGGCAGCAGAAGGGGCACCACCAGGCTGGGTCCCAGATGCGATGGGCCCGGTACCATAGCCGAAGGAACCTAAAGTAGATGGATCAACTGGGACCGGCCTACCTTGTCAGTCTGTATTAAATTAGTTATAACAATAAATTAAGGTTAGTAATAACCAAACCAATTTTAGTATTAACATAATGAAACATAACACTGAATAATCCGAATACATATTAAGGTATATTATGTAGAACACAACATTAAATAACATAACAGTAAGTATGTTAACAGCAAACCAAAATGAAATAATTCATAAGGCCAACAAAACAGGTTAACAGAATATATTAATATTAAATCATAATAATAAATAACATCGATAAAATTAAAGAAGATAAGTGTTGGGGAAAGAGAGAAAAACATACCATTAGTGAATTCACAGATTATATTAATACACAGACTGCTAATACATAAGTCTACAGTTGTGCAGTGTCAGTTATGAGTACAGTGACTCAAATTATTCTTTAGATGATGTAGCACAAACATACCTCTCAAGCTGTTAGCATAGGATAGTAGGGGCCAAGCGCTAACAAATGCAGGTAAACAACTACATGGAACTGTTTCACATAATGTGCACATACATAACTATCAAGGTGTACTGTAAACAGATTTTCAGATACATTGCATTCCAAGTAATCATTTATCTGCTAATGACGTCCCAGACAGATTGGGCAGTTGTCATTACATTATGAAAAATCATGACAGTTGAGAGGTGTGTTTGAGTACATTAAGTAAACCAGACCACCATCATGTCTTAGTTGGCAGGCATGGGAGCAGAACCCAAAAGCTGTGACTGTAGGGGACATGTGCACATAATGTAACAATTAACTGCAGTGACATTGGAACAGACGTGCAATGAATACAGCATAACTGCAGTTATTTGAACACGTTACTTATGAAACCACAGACCTGGTTTACACTTTAATGTTACTGCTCCTTATAATTTGTGAAGTATACACATGATATGGGCTACCCATATACTTTGCTCTTGGAGTGGGAGGAATACAGAGCATTACTTGACTGAAAATGTTCTGCAGACAGCTCTGAATCATACTGTGGGTTGTGCAACACATTTATCAAGCAATTACTTTTGCATTCTTTATTTATTTCAGTTTTGCAGCTGACTGCAGTAACATTAGAACACACATGCAGTAAATGCAGCCCCACTGCAATTATTAGCACACATTAGTTATCAAACCACAATCCTGCTTTACACCTTATTGCTTATTGTTATTGGTACTGTTTATTGCACTACAGTTATCAAAAAATATCTGTACTTAGCACACTCATGGTGCATTCTGGCCAGGCGCCCAGCATGAGATTGGACATTGTGATCCCATTCAGCTGCAGCTATTGGAGGAAAAGCACACCATTATGCAATACCAGTTTTGTATACATTCAACTTGTATTTTAGTAAAGTAGTAAGAATCATACTTGCACATCTGTGGTGCATGCCCAACTTTAGCCTCTTAGACCCAGGTGTCCAAGGTTCCCCTCTTGCTTTGCTTCAGGTCATCATAGTGGTGACAACACTGCAAACCAGTGTGGGAGAATGCCAGTAGCACTGGTAAGATCTTTGGCCAACCGATCCCAGGCTTCAGCTTTACATTCTGAGCCCTGGTAATTGCCCTGCAACAGCTGGGGTACGTAGCTCTGGACCAGCAGTCCAAACACTTTGGACTCCTGCACACCCCACCTCTATGCCGGGAAGTGCTCTCCCTCACCAACACCACCAGGCATATCGGCAGGTTAATAAGACTACAATGAATGCTGCAGAATTCCTGCCTATTGACCTTAAACGTCATACTATAACATTCAAAAAAGCACCATGTTGCTTAGCATCACACAAACCAGCTTAGCAGAGGTGAGCATCTCGGAAACTCACACAACCATGTTTTAGTGAAGCTTAGCAACGAGCAAACAGGAGTAGCCATTAACCATATTTAGTCAGTTCTTAGCACCATGCAGCTTTTCCAAATGTAACACTTATGTTTTTACATTAAACCACCCTTTAGGTTACCTCACACATTTCCACAGCAATAAATCTAAAAAAGTATGACTGCTGAGGACTTGAACCTGAGACCTACAACACTTTACTCTGTGACTCCGTTTATCTACTTGGATAGTAAGAAAACCACTATACCTTCACATATACTACTAAGTTACCTGTTAGTGTCGCTAAGCACCACGCCCTCACACGTCCATTCAAAAAAGTAAAAACACATAGACAAAAAACACAGTTATATCTGGTTTCTATTTTTAGAAGTCTGGCAGATGTCACCTGTCCATGTGTAAGCTGAGCTCGGCATTGCTGTGCTCCGCACAGCGCAAACGGTCATTAAAAGAAAGCAAAATAAATAATTACACCTGGTTTCTATTTTTATATATCTGGCAGGTGTCAGCTGTGTATGTGTAAATGTAGTTTGGCACTGCTGTGCTCTGCGCAAATGGGCATTAAAAAAAATAAAACACAAAAAGACAAAAATAAAAAAAAATTACAATTCTCACATATGTCTACACTAGCAGGGTACATTACAGGGATTCTTATCCTGTACATAACATCTGTCCAGGAATTCCATGGACAATCCACAACCATAGGACAGCCTCTACACTACTGCCTACATGGATTCAATATCCACGTTACTATGATCTCCCTCTGCAGTATGCCATGATTAATATGCATGGCATGCTGCCAAGGGGGAACTGTGGCTGTGTACACAGGTACATTCCGTTCCTGGGGCATGACTTTTCTTCCCTTTTAGAAAGCAAATTACATCTTAAAACAGTTAAGAGCAGATATCAGTCTGGGATCAGATCTGAGGAAGGAGAGGGAGTGAAAAGCATTTGTTGAAACCAAAACCCCAAATGGGAGAAATGAAGAGAGGAAAACTTGGGCTGTTAAGACTGTTTTGCTGGAGGCCATAGTCCCAAGAGGAAGAGATCTTTGTGAACACATCTGCTCACTAATTAGGGACTGTCTGTACAGCAAGCAAGCTTGGAGTTAAGAAGTACTAAAAATAGTTAAGTTAGTTGATGAAACTCACAGCACTATAGTTCATTGTACATCTCTTATTTTGTACACTTTTGTTCCCACTGTAACAGATGACAACTATTTATATAAATATACAGACATCAGATTGAGCCAAACACTCAACACAGAAGGAATAATTGGCTCATCTTTTACAGAAACAGAAATAAATGTACCATTAAAACCCATATTTACTCTCTTAAATTTTTTAAGAAAGCTTGTGTTGATCTTAATAGTTATTTATTTATTTATTTTGGTTTTGCTGCTTCTGTTTATCCTTAACCATCATTTTATTATAAGTAGTTACTAGGAATGGCACTGCAAATATCAGTAAAATACTACTAATTACAGTGAAAGCAGATGAAAAACAGGCATTAATTTAAGACAGAACTTGTTAGAAAACTAAGATAATACTGTATGATTAGGACCAATATAATACTATGGAACATTCTTTCAAAACTACCAGCCAAGTAACAAATATAACCGCAATTAATTCAGCATTACCCATAGTTGTAACGTGTTTCTAAGACAAAGTTGTACACAGATATGCCATTTTCTGAAGTTACACAGTATATTTCTAAATAGACTGAATGTTTTGTGATGGGTATTCAGTTGAGTATATGCTGCAGGGTCAAAAATTTCTGATGAATGTGAAAGAGAAAAAAAACCTGTATGGGTCACTTGTGAAGTTCACAGAAGTAGTAAACGAACATCTGTGAAAAGGTATCACAGGTCTGAATTTATACAATTATGATAATGCATAATTTTTCAGAGACGTCTTTAAAGGAATAATAAAAAGTCAATTATGGCGAAAAACTTAAAACTTGATACATTTTGTTTGCCCTATCCTTGCCATGACTTTTTTTTTTAAAACTACATCCCGTTACTTTCTGAAAAAAAAGAAAAAAGTTCTGACAGCTATTACATAAACTACAGTTAGACTTAAGGTAATTACAAACTAATTGGGAAATTAGGGGGAAAACAAGGTTTTTTCAACTTCTAGGGTGCTGAAAGGATAATATTTTTTCTCTGTCCCTAAAAATTAAATTATTTAAAAAAATGTTTATGACACAAGTTGTCTATGTAATCCAAAACAAATTAATAAAATAAGCTGTACCCATTCTATAATTTAACATGTCTAAACAAGGCATTAGTTATATTTCTGGTTTACAGAACTGACAGTGCATGAGATGCAAAATCAAACATACCGGAACTGAAATAAATCCAGTTTTAAATTCCATTTTTTTTTTCTTTTTCAGAGGAGAAAGCTTAACCATTGATTTTATTAGTCGTTTTCTATGTGATCTTATCTGACCTCATCCGATAAGTGCGTATTCAAAGCATTGTATATTTTTAGCACAAAGCCTCTAAAGTATCTGTGACAAAGACAAAAGCACAAACACTGATATTACTGAAAAGGATGTAGACAATAAGCTTCAAATATTCCTTTCCAATTAGGTTTGATGCATGTTGTTCTCCGGGGTGATGTTCTACCTCAGTTAACAAATGAAAATAAATAAGTAATAAAGAACTGTCAAGAGGTGCAAACAGCTTAGGTCTGCAAGCAGAGAAAGTAATGGCAACAGTACGGAGGTCACAGAAAGATGGTGGGAAAATGTTAGGAGTATAAACGTTATCAATGCAGTTGTTCATCTTCAGTTAATTAAGGAATAATGATCACAATCTAACATAGTCACTACTGGAAACTTGATAATTATAAAAAGGAAAAGCTTGTGAGAAAGTCACCAAGAGCACCATGTATACCGTGAGAGCTGTAAAAATTTAAATCACCTAGAAATAAAGAGTTGTGTCTAAAGTTGAAAGGCCAAGTTGTATTTATGATTTGCCTGATTCCTAAACAATAATAAGAAAGAGAGTATAAGAATATACAATTTTGAGCATGGAATGCCCAACACATGACATTTGCATATAATACTGTAAAAGTGCTATGATCAACAACATTGGGTAACACAGAAATTGTCGACATTACTGAAAAAAAATCACCATCACTAGCTATGTTTTGTTCCCTGATACAGTTTACTAGAAAAGACAGAAGAAGGCCTCTAATGGTTAAAACTCATAAGCAACTCACAGGTTTTCTTTCTGATTTATACCACATGACGTAAACCTCTATGCCATAAATATAACATGGTTAGACTACAGAAAAGAATTTGATAGTATCCCACATTTATGGATAAAAAAATGCATAAAAATGTATAAGATAAACTCTACACTGATTGGTTACATTATAGTAACCAAGAAACTGGCAAACCATTTTGCAGTCAAGCCATGATAAGGACAAATCAGTATTCCAGGGATAAAAATTCAAAGTATGATATTCCAGGGTGACTCCGTCACCACTGCTCATTTGTCTTGCCCTTAACCCATTAAGCTGTCTACTTAACAGTTTAGATCATGGCTACAATTTGACTCACAGAAAACAACAAAGTGTAAAGATTTCACATTTTCTTTTTGTGCATGATTTAAAACTGTACAGTTCATCAGATGAGGAATTTAAAGTACAACTGCAAGTGGTCAAAAACGCTCTCAGATGATATAAGAATGTCATTTGGTCTTGGTAAATTTGCAAAAGCAATCTTTGAAGAAGGAAAGCTGCAGCACCAAGAAAACATCAGCCTGGGACAGGAATGTGATATAACAGAACTTGAACACGAGGGAGTATATAAATATTTAGGAATTCATAAAGGATCAACAATAAAAGATGAACAAATGTGAATAAAACAAAGAAATATTTTGGAAGACTAAAATTAATACTGAATACAGCATTGACATCTAGGAACAAGGTCCAAGCTATAAACCAATTTGTTCTTCCTGTCCTAACTTACAGTTTTGCATTGACTATCTGGCCCCGAAACATGTTGGATCTGTTGGGTAGGAAAAGATGGATGCTTCATGCTTATCAAATAATTTATAAAAATCAGTGTATACCAAGACTATATATTCCATGTTCTGAAGGAGGTATGAGCCTCCTCAAAATTGAATACATGTATAGATCTGCAACTGTAGGACTGCATTCATATCTGCTGACTTCACAAGACCCAAATGTAGTCAAAGTTTTAAAACTTGAGGAGAACAAGTCTAAGATAACTTCTCTGCTTAGTTTAGCAGAAGTGTATCAGTGTCAAGTGGGAATGGAAATCAAACCAGACGTAGATAAAAATCAGGCAACAACTGAATGCGCCAAAAAGCAGAAGAAAGAATATAAGGTGAAGGAGCAGGTGAGAAGGCAAGAAATGTGGAAAATGCATAAACATTTGCAAGTATAGAAAACTCTATGAAGAACTTCATACTGATCAGGATCAAATGCAGGAGTGGTTAAGGAGAGGTGAATTTAAACCAAAAGTCAAAAGGTTAATATTGGCTGCCCAAGATAGTGGACTATGTACACATTGGTTTACAAATTCCATTGAACATGTGGAAGAAACAGACAAATGTAGGTTTTGTAAAACAGAATTGGAAACAGTTGTACATCTTGTTGCTGGTTGTGATATACTAATGGCAGAACCAGTGTATACTGAAAGGCATAATAATGTAAAAAGACTGTTGCACTAGGGATTGTGCAAACATTATAATACTGAAGTAGCTGAAAAACATTGGCAAGATGAGCCACAAAGCATTATAGAAAATGATGTTTATATCACATGGGATCACCCATTATTAGCATTTCAAAAAACAGATGCGAGAAAACCAGATATAGTAGTCCATGAAAAGAAGTCAAAAAGTAGCATTTATCATTGAAATTACTACATCCAGTTACTACAGTGTCTTACATACATAGACATAAATTCATAAAATACCAGGATTTGCAGGCAGAAATGAGGGCAATGTGGAAGATACATACCCAGACAATTCCAACAGTAGTAGGAGCAATGGGTCTTATAAAAAACTATTTACAATTGTACTTGGATATGTTACCGATCTATGTAACTCCACATGAATTGCAGAAGTCGTCAATACTGGGTGCATTGTGGGTGCTGCAAAGAGCACTTCTGGCTAACATCAAAGATTGAAACTATACTAATTTCATGAATATTAATCGTACTTTGACTTAGAAATTGGATCCATTCCCATCATGGTATTAGAAACCCAAAAGACTTGGAGAAATTAAAAAGACAGAAACCATACAGTCAGCATGCATGGTTATCTAAAGAAAATAAAGCTACATAGATTCATGAGAAAGCTAAGGAAAAGTACGGCTTTATAAAGTTAATGTTGTAGAAAATGTCTGTCGGAATGACCAGATATGAGAATCAAAAAGTTACAAAAGTGGTGCTTTGACAATATTGTTAGCTGGTCAAGATAAAATGGTTATGCTGCAAGATAAAAAAGGTATATCAAAGTTAGGGCCTGAACATTTTCAACATGCAAATGGTTATTGTGAAATATTACTACTGCAGTAGAAAGACCTTTATGTCTGTCTGCATATCTTGACTTGGCAAAGGCTTTCAAAACAATCCCATACTCAAGATTACCGATAAACTTAGCAAACTGAATGTAAACCCCTTTGTTATAAGATGGATTGCCAACTGGCTCACAAACCAGGCGCACACTATCAAAGTGGGTGATTCCACATCAACCAGCTGACCTGTCACCAGCGTAGTACCATAGGGGTCAGTGCTGGGCTCCTTACTGTTTGGTATATACTTCTCAGAAGTTCAGGTCAAAACTAAGGGGTTGTGGCTGACCAAGTCTGTGGACAACTGCAAACTGGGTGCAATTACTGAATCTTCAACTAAAGTC
Organism: Protopterus annectens; assembly: GCF_019279795.1. NCBI lineage: Eukaryota > Metazoa > Chordata > Ceratodontiformes > Protopteridae > Protopterus > Protopterus annectens. The sequence continues at coordinate 220,088,534 of NC_056748.1, forward strand.
AGTATACTCCAGGAGGGTATTATGCAGACCAATGACTGGTGTCATAGTCATGGTCTCAAACTGAATGCAAAGAAATGCATTATCATTCTCTTCGGCAAAAACAATGTCCCTTCACACTACCAAATCAACAATAATCTAAGTACCCATGAAATGGTAAGGGACCTGGGATCACACAATGACTGTGACCTTAACTTTGACCACCATGTGTGTACTGCAGTAAGGAAACTTTCTACGTACCACACTTAATTAGTAAAGGCATTACCTCGAGAAAGACGTTATAACCCCCATATACTCAGCAATTACCCAGCCCATAACTGAGTATTAACTCCCTGTTTGGCATGTATCATACAAAGCACCTCAGTGGTTTCTAACAAAGATCATCAAGGAACTCCAGCATATGCCTTACATAGACTGACTTAAGTCCCTGTCACTATACTATGTATCATATAGACTTCTTAGGGGAGACTTATGCCTGGGTTACAGAGCAATCTCATATCCAAACCTAATGAAGTTGCTGCATATCCCTAAATCAAACGTGACTAGGGCTACCCATTCCAGGGACCTAAATATGGCCTGTGACTTAAATGCTGAAGGGACAGATTTGTCTCCCAGCAACTGCCGCTTCTTTGGAATAGGCTACCAATTCATGTGAAACAGAGGACTTCTATGACACTGTTCAAGAGGAACCTGGACGAGTGGATAGGGCACTGTAAATTCTTACTGGGGATAGCACCCACAACCCTCCTGGACATTACTAAATGCAATCTTGGGTACTGACTAACATTTCTATGGTATTACAATGGGATGAAATGACTAGGCTTGAAATGACCTCTGGATCGATAGCCTAGTAATCTCCTATGATAATAAAAAAAGGTGTTAAAAGCCCTCAGTGAGAAATAAAATATAATTGTGATCATTGTTGTTATGTATTCTTCTGTCTACAATTTAAAGTTTAGTGGCTGTCTTAATAAAAAGATATGTGCAACACAAACTGCTTTTGGTCAGAATAATTATCTTACAGTTACTATTCTGATGCTACTGGAAAACTCACTACTATCCAAACAAAACAGAAACAAGAGACAAAAAATGGTGATAAACAAATTTTAACCACTTTTAGGACCTTAGCTTTACAAACCACATTTCATTGACTCATGCTTCAGTTAAATGCATTACCATTTTACCACAAAATATTTTATTTTACAACCATGTTCACTGCATGCTATGAATGGGAAAAAAATTATAAATTCAAACTAGCTATGATACTGTATATATGAAGACACCATACTCACAGAGAAATACAATCTAACTGTAACTGTCCAGTTTTGCAGCATGCCTATGTACAGCTTTTCCTCATTCACCTTCTATACTCCCTTCCTCTAACACAAGTATTCCACACCTTTTTAAGGCCATTGGTCATTATTTCTGGCAAACAACTTAGACTAAGCATTCTACTTAGGTTCATAGGTTCACAGGTATGTACTAGGCTATTGGCCCTAGGGCCTATATAAGCCTAGCCAAAAAGATACCCTGGCTTTCTCCACCCAAGAAAATGATTTACCTGTGCCCCTGTCGAGTAGAGCCACAGAAGTGATCCCCGGGGTGAATGTCCTATTTCCCATCCAATCATCAAGATTTTTCTCAAAGAGTGCTAATGAGGAGCTTTGTTTGATATAGATAGGTATTTTTTTTCCAGAGTATGGGAAGTCTCTGGGACAGTAATCTATCCCTGCAGCATGTTCTGTTTATTGTGGTGACAAGGTTTAGGTCCCTAGAGCGTGTAGCTCGGAGGGATTGGGATTTCTTTAAGTGGAGCATGTCCAGCAGCTCTGGGTTTGACATAGCTTTGTATGTAAGGCAGAGATCACCTCTGAGTAAGCGATATGCGATGGAGCAAAGCTAGAGTTTTTTGAGATGGTCTGCATAGGCCATCTGTTTAAGGCCGGTAATCCTCTTTGTGAGGTATTTCTACAGCCATTCCAGTTGTTGTAGATGTCTTGTGAGGTACATACCAAAAGGGGAATTGTACTCTATAATGGGTCTAATGAGTGATGAGTAGAAGGAAACAATTACCTCTTTTTTCCTGGATGAGAAACCTTTTGTGATGAGGTGTACCACGTAGAAGGAATTCCTGACTACTGTGGTGATGTGATTATCAAAGGAGAGACTACTGTCCACCTGTATCCCAAGGTCTCTTATCACACTTTCGGTGTTAAGTAGACCACCGCCTATGTGGTAGTTCATGGGTACAGAGTTTTTACCAAAAGGGATGACAATGCACTTTTTGGCATTGAGCTTGAGGCCATGGCTCTGACACTGGACATCTGTCTCAGTGAGGCCCTTTTGTAGGATGTCTACATTGTTAGGGGTTTCAATTATGGCTCCTAGTTTGCAGTCATCTGCAAACTTCATTAGCCAAAGACCTTCTGTGTTATCCTGTACTTCAGAGAAGTAGATACCAAACAGGAGAGGACCCAGGACTGAACCCTGTGATACTCCATTTGTCACTGTTCTGAAGTCAGATTTGGAGTCCGCTACCCTCACAGTGTGGGTTCTGTCAGTGAGCCAGTTGGCAACCCATCTTGTGACATAGGGATTTATGCCTAGTTTAGTGAGTTTATCTATAATTCCAGAGTGGGAAATGGCGTTGAAAGCCTTGGCGAGATCTAGATAGGCAGTGTGAACCACCTTACCCTCATCTACGGCTGTGATGACTGCTTCAGAGAAGTCTATCAGGTTTAGGAGACATGATCTGCCTTTTACAAACCCGAACTGGGTGGGGTCCAGAGTTTGGAGATTAGCAATGTCTTTGTTTATAAGTTCCATGATGATACGTTCCATGGCCTTGCAGACCAGGCTCGTCAGGCTAATGGGGCAGTAGTTCCCGGGGTCTGTGGTGGATCCCCCTTTGTGGAGTGGAATAACCATCACTGTGCATCATTCAGTGGGCATAAAGCCTGAGGTGAAGCTATGATTGAACATGGTACTTAGGTGGAGTGCCAGTTTGTTCTGTAGTTCATGAAAAATGCAGCCTGGGATGTTGTCAGGTCTCATAGATGCTGTGTTTTTGGCTTTGGAGAGTGTGTTTTTTTACCTGTGCAGCCATGATTGCAGGAACTTTGCATTCTTCCGGTATAGAGATGGGCCCTTTAGGAGGTGAGAGAGGGGGGTAAAGTTAGCACTGACCCTATCTGCCAGGATGTTGGCAATATCAGTTGGTTTTGTATATTTAGTGCCATTGTGCTATACCTCAGAGCAGATCTGAGTGTTGCCATTAAGATTCTTGACATAGCTATAGACTGCATTGTGGTTGTCTTTAGAAACAGTGGTGATTTTGTTTTCATAACTAGCTTTGGAGGATTTTATGAGGGATCTCAGCTTCTTACTCAGGCTGACCAGGGAGTTTCTCCAATCATGGGATTTTACTCTTTTTTTTTCCAGCAGTTTCTTTCTTCTGTTGTAGAGTTTGTTTATGGCAGGGGACCATTAGATTGGTTTCCTTTTTTTAGAGAATAGCATCTTGGTTCTGTTAGGGATAGCATGATCCATGCACTCGTGTAAGTGCCTATAAAGTGCATTTGTGTAGGATTCAGCAGTCATACCTCTATTGTCCGTCTGCTTTGGTGTTGTGAAGTGTGCCACTTCTATCTTAAGTGTGAAGTTGGCTTTGGAGAAATGTTTTACGGTGGTTTCCCTAATAGTGGGTGGGGGTGGGATGTGGATGCCTAGGGTGATTAGCTTGTGGTCGGATCTGACCAACGAGAAATTGACCTCTGGTGTGGAACACCGGTCGCAAATGTTGGTAATGACCAGGTCTATGATATTGCTGCCCTTGTGGGGGTGTGGATAAGTTGATCCAAGGCACTGGAATTTATGAATTCCAGAAAACGTTGAGCAAAAGAGTTGGTACATAAGTAATTTTCCCAGTTAATGGTGGGGTAGTTGAAATTGCCCATTATTAGGGTGTTAGGTTGTACCCTAATATTTTCAGTGCATCAAGAAATGAGGAGTGGGAATCCTGGGGCATGGTGGGGTATCTGTAGTAAGTCACAATTTGGATTGTGGTCTTCCCCAGAGTTAGTTGCACTTGGATAATCTCGGATGCATTATGCTGAGCAACTAGCCTGGAGGTGTGGATATCCTTAATGAATATGGACAGGCCTTCACCTTTAGTGTTTCAGTCCAGGTTAGGTGGCCAAAAGGTGTGGTATGAATTACAGTCTGGTAATGCAGGGGTTCTCTCTAGAGCTTTGAACCAGGTCTCTGTCACTGCACAGATGTCGATGTTCTCCAATTTAAGGAGTGCCTCAAGTGAGTGCATTTTGAGGTTTAGACTTTTAGCATTGAGTAGCATTACCCTCAGATTTTGCTTGTTTGTACCTGTTACGGTGGAGAATTTGTCATTTGAGCCTTGCCTAAAAAAGGCACTATAGCATCATCAACTCAGTAAAAACATGCTTGTATCATATTTAATGAACATTCATAATTCCCTCTCCAACCACTCTCTTCCTTTTTTTTTTGTATTCTTTCTTTTTTAAGTTTGTGTGCTGACATAATACTATCAAATACCTCATCTTCCATCCCTACTTCCATCCACTGCAAATAACCCCAATATAATCAACATTCCTTCTAATTACATGTCCTGTAAATTACTCACACCATTGATATAATCCTCCTTAACTACAGCTGCATAGGTTTCAAGTCACTCTTGATATGCAAACACAACACTTTCAAGCACCACTCTGCTAGTACCTCACTCCTGACTGACATAAACATAAAACTTACCCAGTTAAACTTTTTGCATTTTTACCAAATGTCTGTTTCGTCACAATCATAATACAGAAGTCCTTCTCCTGATTCAAGCAAACCGTGCTCCATTAAGGTTTCATGGATTCCAGTTTCTGAAATGTAATATCAGTGCATTGTCTTTTACAACTTTACTTTTAACCTTGATGGTTGGTTCTCCATCTCCCCATTACAAAGTAGCCATATCCATTAAAATGTGTATTCAGTTTTAAAATACCACTATTCTTAAATGGGCTTAAAAACTTGTAATTATTTAAATGCATTTCCATATGAAGCATATCTGACTAGCCACAAGTACAAATATTTTACCATTTTTAAAGGCACATTCAGATGTCTGATTAATCAGTTCACTTTTTCCTCAGATTTTAGAGAGATAAGAACATGTTTATTAATAAAGGCGGACATATATTTGGCCATTCATTCCTCTGTCTAAATAATCACTGGTGTGTACAATAAAACTGATTTACAACTGCACTATTTTTGTAAAGCAACATATTCAAATAAAGCTTACATAAGGGAACTTCTGACTGAAAATGATGATCTATTGTTTTATATCTGTATGAACAAGTTCCTTATGGTCTTTCAGGAAAATCAAAAATAATACGTATCCACAAATGACAAAAGTAAATCAGAGATATAATAATTTCATAATAAATGAGTAGAAAGAAACACTGGAACCACCACGAGATAAAACAAACAACTGATTTAATTAGTAAAAGAAACGAGCGCTTTCACGCACATCAAACGTGCGCTTCATCAGGTTACATAATAAATGCAACTACAAGACCAAACGTATACACAAGTTAGCCTTCTCTTTTTACCAGTGATTCATTTTATAAAGAAAAAATTGGAAAAACTAGCAGAGTAGCTAAATTATAACATTGGGAAGCATATTTTATTTTCATGAAAAACGTGTGTGTGTATTCAATTTGCATTTAGACAGCTACGGACACCACTGATTTATTAACCTTCTTACTCTTACCTGCTTAGTAGAAATATGTTGTCACATCTTTCTTCATAAAATAATTGAATTTTACTGTAGTTCAGGTAAGATGTATTTTTATCCTTGTTTGCACTCTGACTATGTTGTCTAAGAAGTGGCTGCATCATAACAGTATGCTCAAAGCAGCGGGAATAAATTTGTGCAGGGCCCAGGAACTGAATTTCACCTCAGTGATTCATAGCTATAACGTAAACACTAAAACTAAAGGCAAAAACAAAAAAAGGTTTAATTTTACTTCATTTAGCCCAATGAAATTTTAAATTATAATAATGGACTTGTAAACCCAAAATTTTCACAGAAACCTTTTTTCAGATCAGATATTGTTTAAAGAATATGTACCTATCATCATCCTGCAGCAGGAAATGAGCCATAAATTTACACAAAATTGTTACCCTGTAATACTGAATCCAAGGTGCTTCACTGAAGGGCTAACAACGTTTAAAAGTCAGGTGCAAACCGTTATTAAACTTGTAAATGATTTCTGTGGTTTAGTGCATAACTGCTTTGAAAAATCGGAGGCTTCAGCATCTGCTTTTCAGATCGCTAATTAAACAATGTCAACCAGATTTAGGTCCTGATTTGACATCTGACCTTAGCTGACAAAAATTTCCATTTTGTTTTAGAGAAAAATGAAAGCAATTAGTTTTGATTTACACAATTATAATACAAAGTCAAGCTGCAGAATGTCACTGGATACACTGTTATCATGGAAATATCTTTGGGGCCTGTACAGTTAATCACACAAGTAAGTGGTCATGTCTTAAGATGTCACCACTCACAGAAGAAACTTAAGCAAGCAGTGGTATAAATTCATGTGCAAAGAATTAGAAGATAACATTGACACTACAATGACATGTACAACAAAGGCATTGATCTGCATCTGTTGTAACACTACGCAAGGGTTTTCAACAGGGCATGACATGATGTACTATGCTGACATCCTAATGTCTCATTATAGAGTATACATGTACACCTGCCCTGTCTGAGCATTCTACGAAGGCCAGTGCATTTGAGTGACCTTGTGAACCTTACACTCTCTGTCTGAATCCTATGTTTTATCTTTTAGAATGATGCTATTTTCTACTGGCTCCATCTCTTTACTTAGTTGCCCACATTGACGGCTGCAGGAAGCTGTGCATTACCTAATGTACATCTTGTTCTTCTCTACCTACCAAACTCATTTTGCTACAAAAAGCTTGCTGCTAAAAAAATGACTACACACAATATTTTCTTCCAGACTGAGCAAATAGTATGACTGAGATACTTACTATTCTCTGCAACACTTACCTGTTCCTCTGACCATGGGCAGCTGTTTGAACCATACAGCACATGTACGCACTGATTACCTGTCGCTTAATCAATATCTGTACCTGCTTCACTTGTCTCCCACCCCCAAATTCTCCAGCCTGCCCCTACCCATGGATAACTTCCTTTATCGTGACCACACTTTGTCTGCTTCAGTTCATATTCCACACTCTCCTTGAAGTCAAATAATGAAAATATTGACATAACATAAAAGAAGAATAATTCTCTGATGCCATGCAATACAGAATCTCTAGTCTCATCATTCTCACCATAACCACTATCCATTAACTTGCAACAATCAGCAACATAATTTAAAGCTCCTATATGCATTCACACAGTGTACCTCAGTTATAAGCCCATAAGCCATCCACCACTGAAGCTATATTATCCCTAAGCATCACATCAGCCTCACTGCCTATAAAAGTACATTTCACACATTTTATTATTTATATAGGAATCAGTATTATTTCAAGCTCAGTCCTTTTTAATGACTTCATCAAGCTATGGTTACAACTGTAACATGCTATTTTTACTGTACAATAACTAAACATACAACCCTCATAATTAAACCTAAAACATAAACAATATATCACTTCACACCACCAGTTTCTACATACTGCCCACTCCATTTAGCATTCCCTAACACTGCAAAACTCCCTCCAGTTCCTCCTACCTACTTATTATTCCTACATATACCCCAAAATAAATCCCATGCAGGCCTGTCAGACTTGTAGTCACTGCATTGTATAACCCCCTGAAGCTCCAAAATACTCTCTACAAATATACCTTCATCATTCTAATGCTACTCACATCTGTCACATCAGCAACATACTTACCACCCCACTCACATCTGTCACTTCAGCAACATACTTACCACTCCACTCACATCTGTCACATCAGCAACATACTTACCACCCCACTCACATCTGTCACATCAGCAACAGACATCCCTCCACTCACATCTGTTTCATCAGTAACATATTTATCACCCAACTCACATTAGTTTTGTCAGTAAAATAGTTATTATCTGGCTCACATCAGTTTCATCAGTAACATACTTACCACCCCACTCACATCAGTTTCATCAGTAACATACTTACCACCCCACTCACACCAGTGTCATCAGTATCATACTTATCACCCCATTCACATCAGTGTCATCTCTAACATACCTATCACCCCACTCACATCAGTGTCATCAGTAACATACTTATCACCCCACTCACACCAGTTTCATCAGTAACATACTTATCACCCCACTCACATCGGTGTCATCAGTAACATACTTATCACCCCACTCACACCAGTTTTATCAGTAACATACTTATCACCCTACTCACATCAGTTTTATCTCAACCTCTAATCCAAATAAAATGCTAGTCCCAACCTTTATAATACTTTTTTTTCATCCCTACTTTGCTCACCAACTACGACATAACCCAGTCTTCATTACCCTTGTACATTAAATCTACAGCTAGTGTTATCCCCTTTCTAATCCATCCTTAGTCTGACATCATTCCACAACTTTATCATCCCAGTCTCCTTCACTTCCTAATACTTTAGTATCTTCCTCCACACTCCCAGCATCTCAAGCTACCACACTGTTACCAAGCTATTAGCACAAATCAGTCTTCTTTCATTCTATGTTACTTTCAATTGATGTCTACATACTGTGGACATCCATGCAGTTCCAGGGCCTTCCACCTACCCAATATCGACACCTCACACAAACACCCAACCAACATAAATATGCTAAAACTCTTTCATCTAAATGCCATAATCGTGTGCAAAAGCATCCCCCGTCTGCACTCCTGCAATGAATCAAACAATCCTGACATTCTAAGCATGACTGAGACATGGATGAAACCCAACATAGCCTCTGGAGAGATTTTGCTACCTGATTACAGGTTACTAAACTTTGACCATACAAACATAACATGGGGTGGCATTGCAGTACTCTACCTAAAATAACCTTCATCTTTCTCTGTACCACAAATCACTTCCATCTTTCTCAAAAGCAGAAATTCTGATCTTCCCCTAAGATTAATAATGTTATACCTTTCATACATTCCTGTGATGCCCAGCCACTGGCCCAGTAATCAAGGAGCCTCAATCCTCACCACTAGTACCAGTGATGGATGTACATTGGAAGGATGACAAGTACACACACAGTAATGTGCAATTTCCCTTAAGAGCACACAGAGACCACAGTCAGTCTGGGGCTGGTTTCTGCATTTTTCTCCAGATCCCCAATAAGACTCCCCACTGGCACAGCCATAGAGTCGAGATCTCAGATGAGTGGCCAATCCAAGACCTCCAGACCTCCTCTCTGTCCAACCAGTGCTTCATGTCCCTGTCCAAGTAGCTCACACACACACACACACACACACACACACACACACACACACACACACACACGCACACACACACACGCGCATACACACACACACACACACACACACACACAGACACACACGCGTGCGCACACACACAAACACACACACACATACACACACACACACACACACACACACACACACACACACACACACACACACACAGGTTTGATTTATATACAGAAACACACACACACCTGAGAAAGGCTGGCATAGGTTTACTAGCTATGCCCCCTTCTGCCCAGACTATAAAGTAGTTATTACTGCCACCAGCCAACTGTTTATCAGCTAATTTAAGGCCCTTAACAAAGGGTGTCCAATCTTACTGTGTAACATTGCTATTAATACAAGTGGTAGTTTGACCAAGAGCAAGGATATTAGGAGTGGCCCACAGTGTCACCAAATATATATGCAAGTACTCTCAGAACTTAAATATGTCTCACAAATTTCAGCCACAATGAAATGTCTAAATAGATTTAATAATAAATAATAAAAGAAAAAGAAAATACTCAGTAAATAATCACAGCCACATCGGAGTTTGAAATCACAGGAAATATTTCAAACAACATTGCAGAGCAGTCTCAAATAAATACAAAAAAACATCTAAACTATACATCACTATATTCCTGACTGTATCTAAGAGAAATTACTGTACCCTAGTTAACCTACTTACAGAGCAAGCGGGGAGATGTGGTGAGTGGATGTTGTCAGGTCAGAGACAATACAAAATGCTCTGTCTGTCTCTCTCTCACTCTCTGAGAGAGTTGTTAAATTAATATCCCAAATATTACTGCTAGGATACTTGCAGAATGACATCATATCTTGTCATCTGAATTCAGTTTCCAAGCTCAAAAACAACAGCATTTAGCATCTACCTGTGAAAATACATAAACAAGGGCACTTCTTAGATCTAAGGCAGATCCTGGAAGTCATAAAACAATAAACACTTCCAAGAAAATACAAAAAACTTATAATTCTAGGCATTGTGTCTGTTACTGCACTGGAACTGAAATATAACAACTCTTTTCTTTATGGCCCAGCCATAAAGTAACTTAATTTCAACTGTTCTTCTAATGATTTGGAAGTTAATCTCCTGTGTTCCAGTCTTGTCTGTTAAAATATGTACATCTAAACAAGTACAATAATGCATATACATTTCTGCTCAGTATTTTACAAAATATCTCTTCAGCACTCATGTACAATATGACATACAGTTCTAATACATCTGTAACACAAGCATCTCACATGAAGCATGTTGACATTCACAAATGGCACACAACCACTTAAAAAAATTCCAGATAACTGGGCTGGCAATATCTCCTTATGTTACACTTCTAGATAAATCATGTTAGTATTCACAAATGACATATAATTATTTACAACATTCCAGATAGCTGAGCTGGTAGTATCTCCTTCTGTTACACTTCTATATAAATCATATTAATATTCACAAATGACATATGGTTATTTACAAAATTCCAGATAGCTGGACTGTCAGTATCTCCTTTCATGACAATTCTGACCACCCACTGATCATAAAAGAGCTAAAGGTGGAGGTGTATATCTATATAAAGGATAAGGATACCTCAAGGTTGGTAAAACAATATGACATGCTTGAGCTACTCCATGTCCAACTAAGCATGGGAAAAATTCATTACCCTATTCTTGCTAGCTACAGGCCCCTATTATGAACTAGGAAACCCATAAATCATACCTGAAGTTACAAGAATCACTTGCCATGCAGTTCGATACCATACTCATGGATGATTTTAACTACCCCTCCATTAATTGGGAGGCATACATGATCACTAACATGCAGGCCCAATGATTTCTTGACTTTGTAAGTTCAAATTTCCTATAGCAGCTTGGCTGTACTCCCACTAGGGAAACAGATATCCTAGATCTGGTACTCACAAATATAGGAGAGTGCTGCACTCTCCCTAGTGTTATGTCATAACTAATATGGTCAGATCACAAAGTCATCTCCCTTGAAATAAAGGTAAAACTAGCCCCCCTGTGCAACCCCAGAAACTAAGGTCTTCTCTAAGGTAAATTGCCCCCTATTATGGGATAGCAGAGCTAGATTCCAGGCTCCCCCAAATCCAGAAAACACAGAAACCCATGCAAAGGCATAAACAAAAGCCCTGTATGACCATAATAAAAAAATAATAAACAAGCTGGACAAACAAATTAAGCATAGTGTGAGACAAGATCAAGAAATATTAAAATACATGTATATAAGGATATTGAGTATAATAGAAAACCTTTTTATAGATACATAAGATGTAGAAGGAGTAATGACATACAAATTGATAAACCATGTGCAGATTCTAAAATTTATTCTCAGACACAACAGATTATAGCTATATCTACAAAATCTTATGCAAAACAGTTTGGCTCCACAAAGAGGGTGATAAGTTGTCTGAATGACATCCAAATAACCTCAGATACTGGAATCAAATTAGATTATATTGAAAAAGAACTGCACAAACTGGATCCAAATAAATCACAGGGAGGAAACGGAATTAGTAATAATGGCACGAGAAGACTTCAGCAAGAATTAATGGTACCATTATATCTATTATTTACTAGGTCATATAAATATGGGGAGATTCCTCAAGACTGGAGATATGTACTTATTAAACCTGTATTTTAAGGGAAAGAGGAGTGGGACAAACCCAGAGTCATACAGACCCTTAAGTCTACTTTCATGTTGTGGAAAAATAATGGAGAAGGTAGTACTGGATAGTTATTGTCAGAAATGGACAGGTCGGGATCTTGAAACCATGTATCAGCATGCATATATTGAAAATACATCTATTACCACCTGTAACATGATGTTCTATAACAGTATAGTAACAGCTATGAATGAAAAATTATGCTGTGATGTAATTTATATAGATTTAACTTCAGGATTTGACAGGGTCATACACAAAACACTGATCAATAAATTACAACGAGGTATTGATGTACTCTTGATAAGATAGATAGCTGTCCGGCTTACAAATAGGACACAGCAAGTATCATATAACAACTGGACAGGTTTTTTCATTTAAGATGTTCTACAGTCATAGTTTCAAGGTTTCATAGTTTAGTACTAGGCTATCTGCACTGGGGCATTTATAAGCCTAGCCATAGTGATGTGGCTTTCGCCACCCCATGTAATGGTACAAAAGTGTACAGAATTGATTTAGAATACTGTGCCTCTGTCTAGTAGTGACACAGTGAAGACCCCCTTACATAATAGAATTAGTTTACTGTGCCTCTGTCTAGTAGTGACACAGAGATGACCCCCGGGGTAAACCTACGATCTCCCATCCATTCGTCAAGATTTCTCTTGAAGAGAATTAGTGAGGGGCTCTGCCTAACATGAACTGGGATTCTGTACCAGAGTATGGGAAGCCTCTGAGTTATGAATCTGTCCCTCCAGCATGTCCTATTCATATTTGTGCTGAGGTTTAAATCTTTAGCTCTCGTGGTTCTGATGGATTTGGATTTTTTGAGGTGGAGCATGTCCATCAATTGCTGATTGAACATGACCTTGTACGTCAGGCACAGATCACCTCTGAGTAGGCGGCATGCTACTGAATAGAGCTGGAGTTTCTTTAGTCTGGCAGCATATGACATATGTTGGAGACCCTTGATCCTCTTGGTGAGGTACTTTTGGGGTCTCTCCAGCTGTTGCAAGTGCCGGGTGAGGTACATGCCAAATGGGGCATTGTACTCAATCATGACCCTGATAAGGGAGGAGTATAGGGGTACAATGACCTCCTTTGATCTGGATGTGAATCCCTTCATGATAAGGTGGGCAAGGTAGAAAGTCATTCTAACCACTTTGGCAACGTGGGTGTCAAATGAGAGGTCACTATCAACTTGGGTCCCCAGGTCTCTGATTATTTTTTCTGTACTCAGTGGGTTACTGTCTATGTGATAATTTGTGGGTACTTTGTTTTTCCCAAAAGGGATGACTATACATTTTTTGGCATTTAGTTTAAGGCCATGACTCCGGCACCAGTTGTCCGTTTCAGTGAGGCCTTTCTGTAGGATGTATGTATCAGCTGGTGTATCGACTATGGTGCCTAGTTTGCAGTCATCTGCGAACTTTGACAGCCACAACCCTCCCATGTTTGCTTTTACATCTGAGAAATAAATGCTGAACAAGAGGGGTCCCAGGACAGAGCCCTGTGGGACACCACTTGTGACTGGCTTTGAGTCTGACATGGCTCCAGCGATTTTGACTTTATGGGTTCTATCCTTTAGCCAGTTTGCAACCCATCTTGTGACATATGTAATCTATCTATATGCATATTATCTGAAATTGGGTAAAATGATTACATATGTTACAGATAAGGCATGTCTGCAAATGAACTTGGCTAAATTGACCATTTGGGCACAGGAGAATAATATGATGATAAATACATCGAAATTAAGCTTATGAGATTTGTGAGACATACATTGAAAGGTGAATATTTAATACAGCACACATTGATTGAAACTGTAGACTCATTTAAGGACAAGGGTATGTGTGTAGATCCAGTTATGAGTTTTTCTAATCATATCAACCAATTGGTTCATGACAGTTAGAGAACTATAGGTTGTATAAAAAGATTTATAAAGTCTGTGAAATCAGAAATGATGAAGTCATTCTTTGTTAGTTAAATTAGACCTAAACTTGAGCATGAAATAAAACTATTGAAACTTTACAGAAAACAAGCATAAGTAAACTGGAAAGAGTACAGTGGAAATATACCAAGGGCATCCATGGATGTGAAAATGTATTATTAAAGACTACAATATTTGAACTTGTACAGTGTCTCTTATTGATATCTAAGAGGAGATATTATTCAAGTATGTAGGGCATTTGGAGACAGTCACCTCTGGGAATGTTTGAGGTTATCAAAAAGTAGAAGAGAATCATCAGACAACTTATGTAGAAGAATCAACAGGAATGAGAAGTGTACTAATTGGTTCTCAGAGAGAGCAGCTGATGCATGGAAAAGACAACTGAATTACATTAAAGCAATGACTAGTTTAGATATTTTTAAGAACAGCCTGGACAATTATTATGGGAACAAGTGTTTTGGTATAATGGCAAGCTAGAAGGGTAGTAATGCCCATGCTTGAAATATTTATATGTATGTATATGTGTATACATATAGTAGCAGTACCAGACAGAAAAAAAACAGGTCAACCTGTGTAAACAATCCACCCTGGAGGACCTCCAGTATCAATAGGTCGTACAAGAAAAGAAAGAAAAGCATGTGAAGAAGTAAGAGCAAATGTGCACCACAGAGAAATAAGTCCCTCATTACTCTAGACAAGTGACCCAGGGTAATAGTCAAGGGTCTGAAAGCAAACTCTGAGGTAAAAATAGCCTCCAAAGCTAAGGATAACCATAAGGCATGTTTCAGTTATGTCTGCAGTCATAAGGGCAACACCCAACAATGTGCAGAATTAGTTGTAGATGGCATCACCTATACTCAGCTGGAACACATAGCAAATCTTCTGGCCAACAAATTTAGCTCAAATTTCACCTCCCCATCACCCCCAGTTCTCCCAAAAAAATACGCTCCACCACTCCACTGCTGATTATCACTGAAGGCCCTCTAATGCCAACCAGTAATCAAGGATCCTCAATCCTCACCACTGGCAAAAGTGGGGGATGTTCATGGAAAGGATAACAGGTACATACACAGTATTTCCTGATGCAGCTCTCTGCATCAAAAGCAATTTCCCTTAAGAGCACACAGAGACCACAGTCAGTCCGGGGCTGGTTTCTCCCTCTTTCTCCAGATCCCCAATAAGGCTCCCCACTGGCAAAATTATGTAGTCGAGATCTCAGCTAAGTGACTAATCCCAGACCTGCATTACCCTCTCTCCAACCACTGCATTGTGCCCCTGCCCAAGTAGCTCACACACACACACACACACACACACACACACACACACACACACACACACACACACACACACACACACACACACACTTGGGAAAGGATACACAGGTTTATAGCTATACCCCCTTCTAGTTATCACTGCCACCAGTCACTCCCTATCAGCTACTTTAGGGCTCTTAACAAAGGGTGTCCAATTTTACTGTGTAATATTAATACAAACTGAAGTTTGACCAAGAGCAAGGCTCTTAGGAGTGACCCACACAGTATCACCAAATAAATATGCAAGTACTCTCAAAACTTAAATATCTCTGCACAGATCAGCCACAATAAATGGTTTAAATATGTTTAATAATAAATAATAAAAGAGCAAGACAATACTAAATATAGTCACATTGACAGAGTTCAAAACCACAGTAAATATTTAAAACAACATTGCAGGGCAGTCTAAATTAAGAAAGAAAAAATATCTAAACTAAGCTCCACTATATTCCTGACTATATCTAAGAGAAATTATACTATTCCCTAGAAACTTACTTAATTAGAGCAAGGCAGACATTGTGGTGAATGGTTCCCATTGTTGTCAGGTCCAAGACAGAATGCAGAATGCCCTGTCTCACTCAGAGGCTTCTTAAAATAATATCTAAAATATTACTGTTGGGACAGCTTGCAGAATGACAATTTCATCTGACTTATAGTTTGCAGGACAAACCCCCCATTGCTAGAAGCTGGCAACATTTAGCATCTACCTGTAAAAATATACAGACAAGAACTTTTGCTTAGATCTTTGGCAGATGCTGAAAGTCATAAAACAACTGTATTCCTTCATGCTTCAAAAGTAGCAATTAGTTCACTCCAAGGACAATACAGAAACCTTCCTAGTACAGAATTTGCATCTCTGGCTTCATTGAAATCTGTCTTTATGACCTAGCCTATAAAGTCATTTAATTTCAGATATTTTTCTAAAGTTTGTTGGATTGAGGTTAACCCTCAAGTTTCCTCTGTTAAAATACATTTAAACAGTTACAATAGTGCATGCACATTTCTGTTCTTTTCCAGTAGGGCACATTGTGGATATATTTTAAACACAGCACTTTACAAATACCTTTTCAACACAAACATCTGTACAGAACAGTTTGATATACACATGACATACAGTTCTAATACATTTGTAACACAAGCATCTTATATAAATTAGTTTGATATTCACAAATGACATAATTATATACAAAATCCCAGCTAGCTGTGCTGGCAGTATCTCCTTTCATCATAGTCACCAAAGAACAGGTTGCCACTACCCTCTCTAAAGCTAAAAACTCAGGTTCAGTGGGTCCTGAAATATACCAGGTTGCCTCTTAAACAACTTAAATCAGGTCTTATCAGGTTCATTAGGATCTTGATTTAACCACAGCCTTTGGACTGACTTTGTCCCAGTAGAGTGAAGAACAGCAACAGGCATCCCTCTACATAAAGGGTGACCAACTACTGACTTGGGGAAATTCCACACCCATAAGTTAATCTTATAAATAAATTCATGGAAAGAATAATCATGGATCTAATAAATAAGGGACGGTCTCTGCTTAATGGGAATAGGAAGCCTGTTCCAAAGAAGGGGAAATCTCTGAGAGAGACATCTTTCTCTCCAACATGTTTTGTTTGAGTCACTGACTAAACATTGCACCCCACCAAATTCAGCTTTGTCAAGGGCAGGTCATGCCTAGTCAACCTGGTGGATTTCTTTGAAAAAGGCCATACCACCTACCTTGACCTGGCCAAGATATTTGACATAATTCCCCACTCAGGTATTATAAACTCACAGCACTGGGTATAAATCCCTATGTCACCACATGGATAGTGAATTGGCACATGGACAGGACATGTGTTAAAGTGGGTAAATCCAGATCCAGCAAGAGGCCAGTTACTACTGGTGTATCACAGGGCTCACTACTGGGACCACTCCTGTTTGGAATATTCTTCTCTGAAGTCAAGGCAAATGTGGAAGGCCTCTAGATGACAAAGATTCCCAAAAACTGCAAGCTGATGGCAGTCATTTAATACCCCAACATGTAGCTAACCTTCAGGGGAATCTAGATCAGACAAATGGTTGGTGTCAGACCATACCCTAAAACTAAAATGCAAAAAAAAAAAAAAGAGTTAGCATACCTTTTGAGAAGTCACCTACCCCTACAAATTACAACATCAATAGCATGCCCCTTAGAGTGGACACAGAAGTGACACATCTAGGTAAGTAGATAGAGAGATAGATAGATAGATAGAGAGATAGATAGATAGATAGATAGATAGATAGATAGATAGATAGATAGATAGATAGCCTGAACTTTGGTCACCATGTGTCCACAGCGGTGAGGAAATCCTTTTATGTGGCACAACCTATAAGTAACGGTATGCCATCCAGATCCAAGGAAATTATAGTCCCACTGTACTCAGCCTTCATTAGACTAATAATCTAGAACAGTTGGCATGTACTTGACCTTAGATGGAGCAACCTCAGAAGTTCCTCACAAAGAAAATACAGGGTGTAAACAACATGTCCTATGTGGATATACTAAAAGCCCTATCTCTTTACTCTACCTCTTACTGAATATTAAGGGCTGACCTATGCTTGACTTACAAGGCACTCATAAATCCAAACCTGGTGGAGCTGCTACACATCTGCAAGTCATACAGCATGAGGGTCACCCAATCTAAGCATCTAAGCTTAGTCAGTGACTCAAACAAAACATACTGGAGAGAAAGCTGCGTCTCTCAGAGATTTCCCCTTCTTTGGAACAGGCTTCCTATTCCCATTAAACAGAGACCTTCCCTGGCCCTCTTCAAAAGCAATTTGGATCAGTGGATGGGGAATCACAAATTCACACCTGGGGTAGTGTCTATGTCCCTTATGGACATGGGCAAGCTGTAAGATACTCAGTGCACAGGCCCAAATCCATGCCATCCTCTTGGCCCTAGGGGTCATGTATTGGGTAAAACCGGGTTATATTGGCTAGACTTGTAAGGGCGCTTAAGCAGTTAGCCTAGTAATCTCCTATGAACTTATGAACCTATGTCTATTTGCATAACAGCCCTTTATACCCCAGACTGAAGCATACTGGAAGAAATTCCCCCTTGGGTATCATGCGATATACCACTAGCATCCTAAGTGATGTAAACAACATCATGTGGTCTTCCACAATACTCCCAAATCAACATCCATGTATAAACCTTTTCAACTTCCCTCAATAAATCAACTCCACTACTAGACCCACTAAATCCACAGTCTCATCATCCATAATAGACTGGAATCTAACTAATAACCCAAACAGCATCAGTCATATAGGTCTTCTACCAGATGCCCTAAGTGACCACAATCAAACCCTCTCAGCCTAACCCACTACATACTAAATCTGACTTCAGTGTAGCTTGTTCCTTCAACACACAATTTATCAATATTGCTACCTGTCTCTTAAAGTCTAATCACAGTACAGAGATCTACCTTCATCTCCAACACACCAAACTGAAAATTCGCTTGACTTCAAACAATACCTCAAAAAACTAAAAGTCACCAACACAGCCCCACAAACTTCCCATAGAATATCTAAAACTAGCAGCTGAAAGCTTTGCTTACCCTGTCTCTATCTTAATTAACAGATAGATTCAGGAAGCATACTTTCTTCCATTTGGAAAATGTTGTTCTTCCTCCCACTACTCAAAGGTTACCCATTCTCTGATATTTCTAACTTCAGACCCATAACTATTCTATCACCCCTCTCAAAACATAGAAGAACGTATCCACTCAACTGCTAACCATCCTCCTCAACCACAATCCCTTCTCACCATGTCATCATAGATTCTAGCCCTCTTTCAGCACCAACACAGCACTCCATTTGTTTCTTAAAAAAAATCAATACTATATAAATGCAGCACTGCTCAGTCCTATAAACCTAAATAAGAAATTTCCTTACAGACCTTCCATTCATTCATCCTCTACCCCTTTTTTCCCAGGGTACCTTCATGACCCTCAAAAACACAGAAATTTGCATAATTACTGAATATGGTTTAAATGTAGTGATACCACCCCTGTGCAGGATTTCAATACGTACTACTCTCTTTGACCCACAGCCAAAAAATACTGTGCTGTTAGAGGGAGGTGTCTCACTGTTCCTAAGAAGCCAAATC
Source organism: Protopterus annectens (assembly GCF_019279795.1). Lineage (NCBI taxonomy): Eukaryota > Metazoa > Chordata > Ceratodontiformes > Protopteridae > Protopterus > Protopterus annectens. Next base: position 220,108,111 of record NC_056748.1, read on the forward strand.
CCATCTAGACTCAATGTGAGACAATGACCTTATGTTCCTCCACATCCAAATCACTGTCAATAAACAAACAAAAAAAGTGGGCGATTTCAACTATTCTTCTACTACCTGGGAAACATAAATGACCAAATAAATAATACATTATACTTCCTAGAGTTCATAAATGCTAGCTCTTTTGACCAACTAATTCATACCCCAGCTAGAGCATTAAAAACATTGGATCTAGTCCTCACCAATATAACTCCTCTATGCCCCACTCTCATTGTGACCCCATCATTGGACATTTCTGACTACTATTCAACAATATTCACTATGAGGATAGAACCTGATTTACCACCAAACTTTTTTTAGTTTGTTTTTAGAGACTATGCTAAGGCAACTCTCTTACAAATAATTGTTGACTTGATGAAATTTGAACACCCCCTCCCCTCAGTAATCCCTTTCTCAAACAGTACTACATTTGTGGACAGTTTTCTTGCTCACTTAAAAGCATGCATTGAGTACTGAGGAATTAGTCTCTCTCTCAGACACAAATACAATACCATGTTCAGGAATAAACCTATGTGGTTGAATCTGGTATAAACAAGAAACATTTTCCATTAAAACAAACTTAATATCCTGACCTCTAAAAGTAAATTGAAAAAGATAGCAAACAACTCAGAAGCAAAATCAAATCCTTCAAACACAAGTATGCACAAAAAATTGCCACCTATCTTACCACCAACCACAAAGCCATTTTCAGTTAGGTCAGAAACCTTAGATGAAGCAATTCTCAGCAATGCAGTTAAGTTAATTCAGGGTTTCATAGAAAGCTGCCTATATTCATTAATGAAAGGATTGTTGTTACACAACCTACAGTTGGCCATTTTGTCATAAGCTCAGCAATGAAACTGCTACTTACTGAGATGTAGTTGTCTACAGTTTTACCAGAAGATCAGTGTAAGTCACACAGTTTCAGTTTTCTGAGGCCAGTGTGAATCAGGTGTGTGAGTGTTAGTCTGAGATGCAGGCCTCTGAGAACTAATTATATTAAGGTGAGTGTTTCAGGGGAATGTAGAGCACTGCATCAGTGGTGTGGAAAGCTTTATCCCTCCACAGAATATTATTATTTTTTTAATTTCTGGGAAACTTGTCTGCTATCAATAAAAGCATTTGCATATCTTTTCCAAGTTTTTCCCAAACACGTGAATCAACAGCATCTGTTCAGCAACAAAATATTCATTGTCTATAGCATCATAATTTGAATGGCTGAGCACAAGGAATAAAGGCTATCAAAAACACCCACATGCAAATCTTATTAAACTTCCTAGTATCCGTATATTCAGCTAAACTGGTTTAAAACTAAATATTTTTTCCACATGGTTGGCCTATTTACCTACTATCAGCATGCCACTTTATTCTCACCAACTTTAATTTCCTAGTCTTTTTTTCTCCTCACTAGACAGAGTTGGAAAATTGTTTGGAGCAGGGATTCATAGGGCAGCATAATAAAAATAAAAATAAAACTTTTGTCATTCTTGTAATAGCTGGCATCCATAATACTATAAAACAGGACAAATTAATGCACAAGGTAGACGTTGTGTTAAAGTATGACACATCCCATCAGTGAAGGGAAAAATTAGACACCAGCCTTCAGAGGTACCTGCAATTTGCCCTTCTCTCCCTTACTGCTTTCAATACTTTAGGTAATTGTGGTAGCTGTTGTTTTTGTATCCTATTTCAGAGATTTTGAGTATTGAGAACATTGCCACAGCCAAGACTGCATGTACAGTGGGTATACATTGCCTACCTGTGCTTTTACTGATGTAATCTCCTCCTGTCCCCATGTTTAAACATAATTGAGCACCCAATAATACATCACTGCAGTTGTAATGCTCCCATTCTGCAGAGTTTGCCTTATCGCTAGTTTGAAGTGATGTACCTTTACTTTTAATGTCTGTCTTTTAACAGCTACAACAAAACTCTGCCTTAGGTCATTTGTTTACCTTTGTTGGGCAGGGTGTGCTGAAGGGCCACATTGATTGTTTCCCACTAATGTGGAAGGTGTGGCCCACTTTAGAGGGAGGTGTGGCCTGCTTTGTCCCTTCCTACCCCCACTTCCCCAGCCACCCCCACATCCACACATTTAATCCCACTGCCCTCCTCCCACTTTTTAATGACAACACAAACCTGCTAAAAGACACAGCTACGTATCAGTACATTTTCCACACATTCACCCACCCCCATACCATCCATTACTATAGTATTAATAGTCTCTTCCCTACTCACTCATTCACTCACTCATTGTCAACTCTGTTAATACATTATCCACCAAAGTACTTCTGACATTGCCTTTCCCCCTCAGTCACTCTGACTCCAGTCGATATCCGCCATCTCTTTCTTCCCTTTACGCTACTGCAGTTGCTTCCCTTCTGATCTAAAAACTCACCTCTTCTTTTACAAACTCACCTGTCAGGTCATATAAACAACCTTACTTCATCTTGTTTGTTTTGATTCCTGACTTCATACTGCCCCCCTCCCTTTTTCTGCCTCACCAGTGTATTCTTATTCATATTCAGTCCTGCAAATTCTTGGCTTTGTTTCTCAAGTCTGTCTATTTCACTTTTAACCAGCTCGATCAGTACTCTCATGCATTCTCACATATATCTATCTGACTTCTTATCCAAGATGCTCACAACTCTTATCACTCTTAACTTTCACTACCATCCCTCTAACTCTTATAGATCTTGGACTCTAACCTCATTGCATCCCCATCTCAGTAGCTTAACGCTCTACTTCTACTGCATTCTCTCATCATGGACTATAAATCACTTTCAAACACAAAATTTCCTCACTTACCATAAGCATTAATTTAAACCACTCTCATCAAAATTCTTCAGCAGAAATGGCTTCACATCTGTTTAGCAGCTCACCCCAGTGCAAAGCAAAAAATAAAAATTGCCATTATAAAACCTCTTCACTCCCTCCAGCATTCTTTCAGAATTAAACTATGTGGTGACATACACCTTAAGCCAGGCCCTCCATCCATCTCTACCCCCCCCCCCATCACCCATATCCATGCTGGTCACTTTTAATAACTCAAAATAATGATACTTTACTTTAATAAATATACATAACATTTGTAGTAAAATCACTTAACTGCATGCTTAGATCTCTCAATATCATTGCCTTACTGAAACATGGCAAAAACCTCATATATAAAACTCCCCCCCCCCACCACCACCACCACCGCAGGATACAACATCATTAGAGGTGACAGCTCATACAAAAAAGCTAGAGGGGTAGTTATCTGATCTCACATATATGAAATTTCTCCCCTTACAAAAACAAATAGAGAGATACTTATCTATTGCATAAAACTAAATCACCACAAACGCCTTTGCATAATTGTTCTATATACCCCACCTGGAAACAATACATCTACCCTTGAAAACATCCTTTACTGGATTCACACAAAATATTACAAATACAGCATTCATCCTAGCTGATGCCAACATCAGCTGGAGTACTTTCACTGCTAGCTATCCTTCTTCTAGCATCAACCTTCATTGCTTCAAACAAATTACTTCTACTTGCACAACAAATTCCAGGACTGGTCCCATTCTTCACTGGATACTGCTCTCCAATCCTAGTAACTACACTGCATCAGGAACCCTTTCTGACTCCCTTAGTGATCACTGCCCTATATATGCTATCAGATGTAATACTCACCATGCCAAACAACACGTATACAAACCCCAAATAATTTTAGCTGCTCTGAACTCAGTTAACTGGACTACTGTAAACATTTTAAAACATCCTAAACAAGCCTTGCACCACTATGTATGGAGTGTAGAAGAATTATGAAAAACAGAGACAAGGCATGGAAAGTGTGGCAGAAACTTAAAGCACTTCACTAAGAAAAGAAAACACCAAAACTGAATAAACTACAGAAAAAGCAGAAACAGTGGAGTATTGTTTTTGGGAATGTGATAATTTAAAAATTGTTTATGAGGAGAGGTTATCCTGAAGCTCTTATTCAGGAGATAGTTTTTGAAGTAATTGAAAAAAAGAAATAACGTGTATCTTCCCATTTTACATGACTATAGGTTTATGCCCACCAATGGTGGCATAATAACCAACAATAATAGCCCCATAGGAGACAATCCTAACTCATAGGTTCTAGCCACTTCTGAAGTTCAGTTTAATTACTAAAGTTCTTTTTTCACCATCTTCTCTATGGATTACACTATTATAGAAGGTGTTATGAAAAAGAACCAGGTAATAATTAGAGGGAATCTGGAATGGGTAAAGAAACTGGGTGACTACCCCATAATCACATATAGGCAGGCTCAGTCTCTTAGGAATATTTTTGAAACAAAAGAAAAACCTCTGTCTACCAATGTTGTGAAAGGACTGGCCAAATGTAATATGTCTAATGTTTGTAAGTATGTTAAAACTGACAATGTTATTGGTGTCAACGGAAAAAGTTTCACTGTGCACAGCTCAGCTAACTGTAATAGTAACGGCATAGTTTATATTGCTCTATGTGAATGCTGTTCTGCTTATTACATAGGGAAAACAGAATGCAAGTTGAAAGAATAAAAGAACATCTTTATGCTATTTCTACATTAAATGTAGCTAATGCCCTAGCTAGGCATGTAGCTGCTTTTCCTGGTAATCACTTTAAATTTTCAGTACCGGAGAAACTGATTCCTAATGTTAGAGGTCGTCTTTTTGGATTATACCTGAAAATGAAAGAATTGTTTTGGCAAGTACATTTTAATGATGCTACCTTTCCAGGACTCAATGATACATTGGTCTGTTACTAGTTTTTTCAAATTTAAAGAATTTCAAAGGTAATTTTACTCTTAATTTTCAACTAAGTGATGCTTTTGTTGTTGTTAAAACATCATTATTTTTAAAAGTTTTTTATAAGTGAACATTTCAATACACTTTTGACATAGTTTACCTATTGTTTTATATGCCTTTAAGATGATGTCATTATGAGGTGGAGCACGACTTTTGTATAAAAGCTTCTGCATTTTTGTAGGCCAGGTTTTATCTGATGAAGTCTGGCATTGGTATTAAGATAAAAAGTGGTTAATAAAATTTTAGTTTTATTGTGTGCTCTACGAAGACACTGCTTATGCTTTTTCTGTAGTTTATGCAGAAACTTAAAGCACCACAAAACCTGCAGTGCTTTAAAGAACTTTGTAACCTTACCCAAAAACAAGTCAACCTTGATAAGAAGCTAGATTATTCTGATTTACAAAATAATCTAATCAACCATTTAACACATTTTACACCCAGGAACTAACAGTGTCCTGATTCCTTGTCCCAATAACTCCCCCTTAGAAACAGCTGCCAAGTTTAACTCAAACTTTATTGGCAGCATAACTGTCCCTACCAATGAATCCTTTCATGACTCCCATGACTCCTGCCTAACCCCACCCACTAATACTCTCAAACTAAAACCAGTTTCCCCCTCCTTCATAAAAATAAAATAAAATTTAAACTTGAATCCTGCTCACCCTCTGCAGATAACCTAAACCCTGCTCACCCTCTGCAGATAACTTAAACCCTGCTCACCCTCTGCAGATAACCTAAACCCTGCTCACCCTCTGCAGATAACCTAAACCCTGCTCACCCTCTGCAGATAACTTAAACCCTGCTCACCCTCTGCCGATAACCTTCTTGCAGAATACCTCAAAACTGCTATTAGCACCATTGTATATCCAGTTTCTATCCTTATAGACAGGTCAGTACAGGAATCCTGTATTCTTACCATCTGGAAAAGAATGTCATGCAATTCCGGCACTTCTACCAAGATATCTAATTTCAAATCCATTGCCATCTTATCCTTTCTCTAAAAAATATTGGAAAATGTCGCCCTAAAAACTACTTCAGTACCTCTTAAAGGAACAAATACTAACAGAATCTCAGCATGGCTTTAGGTATGCCCATGGCATGACAACTGCCCTCCAAACATTTACAGATTAACATAAATAAAGCCAACTTGCAGCTTCCTTTTTTCTTTGACTTACGAAAAGCTTTCAACACTGTTTCTCATAAAAAAACTCCTACTATCATTGTCCATAATGGGTACCTCACAACCTACTCTTCGGCAATTTAATAATTACTTGTCAGAACACTACCAGGCAGTGAAATTGAATCCTACCATTTCCCTTTACCTTAACATCATTATGGGTGTACCACAAAGTTCTACCTCTGGTTTCTCTTCTATTTAATATCCTTATAAACAATCTTCATACTTCCATAAACAATAGCCCTTGTACAGTATGTAAATGATTCCACCCTAAACTGTCTCTCAGACAAGCTAGAACATTTAGAAAAGATTGAGATTGCACAACATTCATTTAGCTGTTTTGAAAACTGGCTTTGTAACCACCAACGTCTTCCTAATCCAAAGAAAACCAGATTCCTTTAATTTTTTCCCAAATCACTCACCCATGAGAAAAATAACTAAGAGCATATCCCTAAACAATATTCCAACTGATAGAGCCCCATATAAAACTGTTGGGGGTTACAATAGATGACATCCTCAAATATGGCCTCCACATACACAGCAATATAAAAAAGCAGAAAAAGCAAGGGATGCTATATAGAGCCAAAATAAATCATTACTGCATCCATCAGAGTCACTCTTGCCACAACATACCTAATCAACCTCAATATTATATGGCTCTCCCATATTGACTAACCTCCAGGCTACCCTAGAATCAAAACTAGATCAGTGTTACACAGCAAGGTAGCTAGATTTGTAGTTCATACAAGTGACTGATCACATCACTATTCAGCACTAAAAACTCAAAATTGGCTACAACAATCCCACCACATAAATTATGCCCATCATCTATTAACACACAAAATTATATTTAATCCCACTTCCTGCCCCACTGTAACTATTGTTCTTCACCACTACCTTCTAAATCATCCCCTACAATCTTCTGAAAAAAATTCTACTTGAAATCAATAAGCCTTACAAAAATGTTGGTCAAAGTCTGTACTCGCACCGTGTAGCAAAACTCTAATATGACCCCTGCACCAATCAGGCAATACATAACATTCATTTATTTAAACTGCAACTAAAATAATTCCTGTCTGTCTGCCTTTGCACTTGCTGCTCTCCTGGCTAAAAATTCAGATCCTTCTCATCTAATACTTATATATATCCTATCTGTCCTTTTCCTTGTTTTTATTTATCTTACTTTTATTTCCTTTACTCTTAATCTTGCTTTTACTCATTATCTCTCCTGCCTCCCATATCTACTACATGTATTACAAAATACTTTTTCACTCCCCCCTCTCTTCCTCTCCTCCTTCTTATCCACTGTTTGATATTTCCTTCTGACATTTGCTTTATAAATGAGTAATAAACTCTCGTACATATAACATCAACATGTTTCAATGCTGCAAGATATTGTATTTATCTTGTTTTAATGATGGCATATGTGTATTATTCTACATTTTATAGGTGTATTAATAAACACATTCACACATTATATGTATTAATATTTGTATTAATCTATGTATTTACAGTATATTGTAATATGATATCAGTTTTTACACATACATATATATTTTCTCTTACTTTTGGAGATTTTCTCCGTGGGCCACCAATGAAAATGGATAAAGCTATCCAGTTGGACTTTTCCAGTAAACAAATGTCAATCAATAAATAAAACAAAACACTGTCATTGTAGTGAAATATCAAATCTCAAAGGGTAATGTGTTTTTCCTCAGTTTCACACAACCAAATTTTGAAAACGTGACTTCTGTGTACTGTTTGATCCTTAGGTAAGTCTACATTTTTGATCTCATGTTGGATATATAGTTCTTCTACTGGTAACTCAAGTTTCACAGAATCTTGAAAAGTGTGATGGCTTCTCTTTACCTCTGGCCAGTAATCAAGGAGCCTCAATCCCCACAGACACTGATGAGAGATGGTCCCTAAAAACAGGAATGGATTTGCAGAGAATTGTAAAATGTAGGTCTCTGCATCAAGCACAATTTCCCCTAAAAGCACAAAGGGAACATGCTCCAGACCTAGGATTGGACTATCTGTCTCTCCAGATCCCAAACAAGACTCACTTTGGAGCACTGTCTTCCAATTCCAAGTGGCTGACACACCCACGCCTGGGTATTTGATTTTCACACACACACTGCTGGGAAAGGCTGGTACAGATTTACTAACAGTACCCCTTCTGCTCTTACAGTGGGATCCAATTATAATGAGTAAAATTAATACTAACATAAATGGTAGAGTATAACCAAAGCACCAGGCTTTTTGGCATGGCCAATGCAAGGATGTTAAAAGTATTCTCTAAAAGACCAGCCACAATGAAAGGTATACACTATTTAATAATAAATAATAAAATAGAAAATATGACAATACTAAATATCTAAATACGATAAACACAAGAGTTTCAATCACAGGAGAAATAAAAGTAACACAGTTGGACAGATTCAAACAGATGCAGAAAAATACTCCACTAATCTCACTGTATTTTCTGACTGTAAAGAATAACTGTTCCCTAGCTAACTTAATACAGCAAGACAAGATTAGATGCTGATCTGCTTACTTCCACAAGACAAGGTGATGAGCTTCAAATAGACTGAACTGAACAGCTAAAGTAACTCAACTGACTGTGATAACTGTCATAGATCTTTATATCAGGTTCCAAGGAAAACAAAACACGCTATTATGAGAGTTCCCTCCTCTCAATATTGGTTATAGAATGACATCACATTTGATCACCTGACTCTGGTACAATACACATTCAGAGCTTTGATAAGATATGTTGCAGTATTTGAAAGCTATAGAACAATTTCAAAACCCTCAACTCTTCCCTTACAGAATTCTCTGCCCAGACATACACATTCAATCACCTAGAATACTGCCGATACACCTGCAACACAAGCATCTGTACAAGTCAGTGTGATAGCCAAACGACACAAAAACCACTCACAAAAGTCCAGCTAACCATGCCGGTACATGCCACACATGCACTGCCCCATTCTGCCTGGCACAGATGGAAACACCCCACATCATCACAAAAAGTAAAAAAAAAAAAAAACTCTTAAAAACCTACTCACTTTAATTTTTGTAAGACAAAGAATACTACTTAGGAAACTTTAATCTCAGAGCATATACATCCAAAACTGACATTTTCCTTGTAAAATACTTTATTTCTAACTGTTGTAATTGCCTATAACATCACAAAAAATGTTTTACCCAAGGAAGACTAGTCTAAAGAAGCAAATAGTGGGTCCAACGCAACCTTATCATATGAGCAATTTTTTGAGATGTTATATAGAGCAAAAGACAAAACATCCATAATGTAATGATTTAAGTTTAACCTAGATCCTATTCTTTATAAAGGATAAGCCTTAATATTATAAAGTATTTGTTAAAAGGAAATTTGTAGCCAAACAGCTTCAAATATATGACTATAGACAAGCTGCCAAAGTACCTGACAGCAGATTTTTAGTGTTTATACAGCCCCAGTTTATTGTACCGTGTTAAAAAAGATTTGAGACAAATCTGAAGAATAGCTGTTCATATCAGCATATGTCTGCATCTAGCACTTCAGCAATGTTTCAGAATGAGAGCATATTAAGTTAAATAAAGTAGGACCCAGACACATTCCTGGAGACTTCCACTAATTAGCAGAAATTAGAAATTACTCCCCTAAAGCTTACATTGTGTTGTCTAGGGACTAACCATTCTGCAATACATTTAATTAACTATGAGCCTTCCAGTTATGGAGATTTTTAATACATACCAATGAGAAAATAAGCAACTAAAATTCTTCATTAGCTCAAAGGAGGGGTTTCTCAAAAGAACTGGAGGATTTAATGTCAAGATGTTTAACTAAATGTACAGAACTGTGACTGTATTTTTTATACATGTTTATACTGTGCCCACCATTATTTTATAGTGAGGCATAGCTGTGTTTAAAATGTTTTTGAGTTGATTCAAGGGCTTCACATATAATTTGAAGAGTTCACTAGATGGTATCATAGCTGTTTAATTAAACTGATATTCACTACATTGGGATAAGATATTTATGATTTCAGCATTATCTGCTATGGAGATTTTAACAAGACATTTGCCGATACTCATAACAGTCAATATATTAACTAAAATCTGTTTTACTAAGTAAAAAGCAGGATACGAGAAACATGATACGAGTACAAAAGTCCTTTACTACAAATGCAGGTCTGAAGTCTCTGTTATTAGGTGACTGGATGGGCACCACTTTGGGAAACTTTTAGCTCACCTGCAGGTTAGTACATAAGCTGAATGACCATTTTTCATATGCCATGGACATTGCTTGCTGTAAGATTAAAAAACTAACTGGTTGCTCACCAAACGCAAATGAAACATTTTATTTATTTTTATTTATTTAACATTTGTTGACTGGCAAAGTCCGACTAGGTTCCACAGATCCTATTTTCACATGATAATTAACTATAGTAATTATATTACAGATAATACTGTACAACATATATGACTGCAGAAGTGTGGTATATATTTGTTTAATGTGCAGTCATCCTCCTTAGGCACATAGGAAGTGCTGCCTACTGAGTTTTTGGAGAAGGAGTGAAGACCAAGCAGCATTCTATATGGCGTCCTATGACAGCAATGTGCTGTGCAGCCTTTGAATTTCTGCAGGTGTTTTCTCCACCATATTTGTAATGTGATTTTAATAAGAACTTTAGTAAAATATTAAGTAACAAAATATGCTTTGGCAAAGTGATACGAGTTAGATTTCTATACAATTACAGATTTGTTGTCTCCATATATAATAAGGCTATAAAAAAGCTTGTGCAAGATTCTATTGCAGCTACAGTTTCTTGGAAGTATTTAAATGAGAATGAATACACACTTGCCATAATGGTTAAGAGCTTCACTTCCCATGCAGAAGAAACAAGGCTTGAGCCTGACCTTCAGCCAATGCCTAAGAAGAGTTTGTATGTTCTCCCTGTATCTATTTGGAGCCCCCCACCCTCCCCAAAACATGCTGGGTGTTTCCACCTCAAAACTGCACCCAACAATAGAGTTGTGGGCAATAGCACATAGACTTGATGATGCGTATTGGAGGATGAGTAGTATAGACCAACCACTTTGGGCATTTGGTGGTGCACCTTATCCTCTAGTTAGAAGAACGCAGTTCACAGACTGTATGCCATCTCAGGGCTAGCTAGTTGATGGTATAAAAATTGACTCATGGCGATTGTATCACTTTGACTAATGTCAGCAAAAATTGGCATGGGTATTTTGAGATAAGTGGGTTGAAGACCTGGCCTTCTCAGACCTATACCAGGTATCCATGCTAATGGTGAGAGGGGTCTATGTACTCCTACTGGCTGCCTGCCATAAAGTCCTGCAGTCCGTGGTCTATAAGCTATTGTTTGCTGCCAGCTTTGGCTATCAGAGATAACTCTGTTGAATGAAAGCCGGAAGTAAAGCCAGTCAACCTGCCAAACATGAACTAAGACTGCCACATTCAGTATAGGTTCATTAACAGGCAACAACTTTGAAATGGATGCCAGGAGAGGCTGGACATCCTTTTTTTCCAGAAGACAAGATGGAAAAGTAGTACAGCAAAGCCACAAGTCTGCTACTCAGAGACGATGGGAATTGTGATGAAGGAGACACTTCAGAAGACAGTGAAGGATGTCATCAGAATTAGTGACAGTCTCCAAAGAATATGGCAATATTCACAATCTTCATACTCTCAGTTTATGCCCTGCAGCAGGGTTGTGATGTTGAGGAAAAGAGTGAATTCTGGAAGCAATTGCAGGGCATAATACATAAAGCAGTACAACATGAATTAGCACTGATAATGGGGGACCTAAATGCTCATATCAAGACAGACAGAACAGGATATGAGGACTGCTTGGGTACACATGAGTTGGTCCACAAAGGGAGGGGCAACAGGAATAAAGAAGGAGAAGTTGTTCTAGAATTCTGTCTGAGAATGGCTTAATGGTGGCCAATTCATGGTTCACCTAGAGACACAGTCACAAAATCACATACAAGAGTGGCCACCAGACAACTTGCATAGACTTCCTCCTAGTAAGGAAAAATATTTGGATAGAATCAGTGATTGCAAAGTCACTCCCAGTAAAAAGGTTAACACACAGCATAAGCCACTGGTTGCTAAAATCAGCTGCAAGCAGTGGTCAGAGAAGGCTCTAAGGTCAACAGACACTAGGCTGAAACACCTGGAAGTTGATTGGAGAGAAAGCACTAGTGTTCAAGCAAATACTCAGGGCTTTAGTACGTCAGGAAGAGGATGAAGTTAAAGAATGACAGTGCCTCAAAACAGCATGTGTGATGACTGTAGAACACATATGTAGTCAAACTAATTATGGAAATAAAGTACTTAGCAGCATACACAGATACTTGCAATCCATAGAATTTTCTGAAAAATTATCATCAAAAGTATAAGACAAAACAATGTAAATATTTTGAGAACAATAAAAGCTATTAAAACTGTATAAACGGCAATGTTATCAGTAGGAAGCATTCCTTACATTGATAATAGTGCATTCATAGTCTTTCCATAAATACTGTATTATAATTCACACAAATCTAGAATTATATTTTTTGCTAAACTCTCACAAATGATTTGTCACATCTTGGATACTGTACAACCTACACTTATAGTGCTAGAACACTTATTAACCAGACATAAGCTTCCACATGACATCAAGAAATTCTCCTCCAAGTTCATGATTATTGAGATATTTACATACATATGCAAATATATATTTTCTTTTATAATTAAAGAAATTTTTAATAGCAAATGAATTTCAATTACTACTATATACATGATGCTACTACACTGGTTATTTTTTGTTTTACTGTCTTGTTTGTGAAGTCTTATTATTTCATGTATTTGTAAAATTGTAATATTACTATTGTTTATTTTTGTGTTTTTGTTTTTGTGGCACTTTTTTCCCCAGGCCTTCAGTAAAAATGAGCAGTCTCTACCCATTTGGGCTTTCCTGGTTACCAAATGTAAAATTAATAAAATAAAATAAATTAGCAATATACATATCACTGAATCTCTACAAGATGCGCGACTTAGATTTCAGATATCTTCAAAAGCTAGGGTTCCACATGAGAACATACATAAGAAAATATGAATAATAAGTGGCAAATCTTGATTAATTTCTCTACTACAGGACATCCTAGATTTATAATGTTATTGTCTAATACTGCCTATTATTAGCAATCTAGATACCATAAGAAACTATGGGTGTTAACTACTATACAAAAAAGCCACTACAGACGTGAATGAGATAAGAAAAGCTGGTGGTGGAATGAAGTCCACAAAGTTATCAAAAGAAAGGAGTGCAGGAAAAGGTGGGAGATAAAGAAGATGGATCAGGATAAAATGGAATATGGGTTGGCTAACAAAGAGGCTAAGAGATGTGTTGCAAAGCAAATAACAAGGCATCAGAAACACTCTACCAGCTTCTGGAATGTGGCTCAGCAAACGGCACAAAGAATCTCTGTCACGTTGCAAGGCAAAGACAGAAGACACACTTAATAATGGATGCCAGCAACAACCTGCTCTCCAGTCCACATGACATCAAAGGCAGATGGAAGGAGTACTTTAAGCAGCTTCTGAATGAAGAAAACCCCAAGCTGTACTGCCCCAGACACAGCCTATGATGGGAGAAGAAGAACAGCTCTCCATAGAAGTAAGAACAGCACTAAGGAAAATGACGTCAGGAAACCAGCAGGCTCAGATGAGGTCACAGCAGATATGATCAAGATGTTGGGTGAATTTGGGAAGAAATGGCTTCAGAGGGTACTCATACCAGTATGGAGAAAGAGGCATATCCCAGATCACTGGAAAATAAGCATTCTAGTACCAGTGTACAATAACAAAGGGGACATTCACAACTGTGAGCAGTATAGAGTTGTCAAACTCCTGTCACACTGCATGAAAATTCTGCAGAGGGTGACTGGTAAACAAATATAAAGAGTAGTAGAAAGCACAATGGGAAAGGAGCAGTCTGAATTCAGATCAGGATGCAGCACAACCGAACCAATGTTTGCAGTGAGACAGACAGTTGAGAAGAAACAAACCAGTAACCAAGCAAGTACCATACAAACTCCAAAAAAACAAAAAAAAAACTTGCTATGGTATACAAATCAACAATTTTTTTTTCATTTTGGGGGGAATTTGTACAGTAAATTCTCAATTTTTGCATAGTTGAAAAGAAACTAGGGATTTGGAGAAAGCATATGACAAGGTCACAAGAAAAATTATTTGGGCGGTCCTTCAATGATTCAAAGTCACAGAAACATTGGTAGAATTAGTGCAGGCTATGCGCAACAACAAAATTACTCCAGTACGAACACCGTTCAAATAAACAGAGGGGTTCCCATTAGAACTGAATGTGCATCAGGGTTCAGCTCTGAGCCCCCTGCTGTTCATACTGATGATGGACTACATTAGCAAACAGGTCAGAGGGGACAGATCAGCAACGTCGCTGGAGGCAGAATGTGCTATTACAGGCAAATTCTGAACAAGAATTTCAGCAAATGATAGGAAAATGGAATGCAAACCTGAAGGCACACAGGATGAAACTGAGTACAGATAAGACAGTTGTAATTAAAGCAAATGGGGGATATCAGATGCAGCTGAAAACTGAGATAGAAGGGAAAACAGCTGAGCCATTTAACAGCAGCTATTCCAGTATCTTGGAGGGGTGGTTGTGGAGGAAGTAAGTCTGAATGAGGAAATCAAACCTAGAACCAGAAGTGTTGCAAACAACTCACCCAAAATGTCAGGAGTAGTATGTGACAGAAGAATGCTGAAAATTAAGATACACAAAACAATGATGCAACCAGTGCTTTTATATTGGAAAGAAACCAAGGCAGAACAGCTGAGGAAGCTTGAGGTGGTGTAGATGAAATACTTGAGATGAGTAGGAGGATGCATACTGTGGGACAGATGAAAAAATGCGAATATCAGAGCAGAAGCCAAAGCAGTCTTCATTACAGAAAGAGGCCAAAGAGAACAGATTAAAGTCATTTAGTCATGTGCAGGAAAGTACATTTGATTTGGTAAACAAGATTCAGGAGAGACAGGAAGTAAACAAGAGGAAATAAGGACATCCATCAAAGAAATGGATTGTGTGAGTGAAGACCTGCAACTGTTAGACATCACTATTGGAGAAGGTAGGAATGTGGCCCTGAAATGAGAGGTGGCAACAGTTTATGTGACATGCCATGTAGAAATGGGAAAATGTGGTTGTTGATGGTAATGAAACTGATGAGGAGGAGGAAGATAAGGGTGACACGAATCTCTGATGAGAACTTTGAATGAAATCCAGTGCATTGTTAGTCAATTACTCTTTATAATGTCTTAGTTCTGGTAGCACTAAACAAAGTGTTAAATACAGTGCTATAACTTAATCTTTAGAAAATGTGAAAAGTACAGCTATGTATAAGATACATTCTATAATAGCAGATGCTTGAGGACAGGTGACTGCAGCAGTAAATTTGAGGTTTGCCTACATTATGTACTTTTCTATCGCACAGAGAATTTTGATCAGATGAAGGAGCACTAGGTTTACTTCATGACCTTCTAACATTGTCAGATTCTTAATTTTAATGAAGAAAATTGCCCTGTTATGTCTCCCTGTTTGCAGTCATCTGCAAACTTTGTTAGCCAAAGACCTTCTGTGTTGGCCTGCACTTCATAGAAGTAGATGTCGAACAGGAGAGGACACAGGACCGAACCCTGTGGCACTCCACTCGTCACTGGTCTGAAGTCGGACTTGGAGTCAGCTACTTTTACTGTGTGGGTTCTGTCAGTGAGGCAGTTGGCCACGCATCTTGTGACATAGGGATTTATACCCAGTTTAGTGAGTTTATCTATAAGTCCAGAATGAGGAATGGTATCGAAAAGCCTTGGCGAGGTCAAGATAAGCTGTGTGCACTACCTTGCCCTCATCTACGGCTCTAGTGACTGCTTCAAAGAAGTCAGTCAGGTTTAGTAGACATGATCTACCTTTTACAAACCCAAACTGAGTTGGGTCCAGGGTTTGGAGGTTACCTATGTCTTTGTTTACAAGCTCCAAGATGATACATTCCATGGCCCTGTAGACCAGGCTCATCAGGCTAATGGGGCATTAGTTTCCAGTGTCCATGGTGGCACGCCCTTTGTGGAGTGGGATAACCGTCGTTGTGCGCCATTCAGTAGGCACAAAGCCTGAAGTGAGGCTATGATTGAACATGATACTTAGGTGGGGTGCAGTTCATTCTGTAGATCGTGCAGAACACAGCCTGGGATGTTGTCAGGTCCCATGGATGCTGTGTTCTTGGCTTTGAAGAGTGCGGTCTTTACTTGTGCAACCATGATTACAGGGGCTTTGCAATCTTCTAGTATAGTGATGGACCCTTTGGGGGGTGAGGTGGGTAAAGTTAGCACTGAACCTATCTGCCAGGATGTTGGCAATATCGGTTGGTTCTGTATATGTAGTGCCATTGTGCTATAGCTCAGAGCAGATCTGAGTGCTCCCATTGAGATTCTTGACATAGTTGTAGAATGCTTTGTGGTTGGCTTTGGAATCAGTGGTGATTTTATTTTCATAACTGGCTTTGGAGGATTTTATGAGGGATCTCAGCTTCTTGCTGAGGCTGACCAGGGAGTTCCTCCAATCTTGGGATTTTACTCTTTTTTGCAACTTCCTTCTGTTGTAGAGTTTGTTTATGGCAGGGGATCACCAGATTGGCTTCCTTTTTTTTTTTGGAGGATAACGTCTTGGTTCTGTTGGGGATGGCATGATCCATGCACTCATGCATGTGGTTATACAGTGCATTTGTGTAAGATTCAGCAGTCGTACCTCTATTTTCCATCTGCATGGGTGTCATGAAGTTTGCCACTTCTTTCTTAAGAAGCATGAAGTTGGCTTTGGAGTAGTTTTTGATGGTGGTTTCCTTAATGGGGAGTGGGGGTGGGATATGGATGTCTAGGGTGTTTAGCTTGTGGTCGGATCTAACCAGCAAGGAGTTGACCTCTGGCATGGAACACAGGTTACCCATATTGGTAATGACCAAGTCCTGGATATTGCTGCCCCTGGTGGGGGTGTGAACAAGCTGATCCAAGGCGTTGGAATTTATGAATTCCAGAAAACGTTGAGAGAATGAGTTGGTACATGAGTAGTTTTCCCAGTTGATGGTGGAGTAGTTGAAATCACCCATAATTAAAGTATTGGGTAGTACCTTAATATTTTTCAGTATCTTAAGAAATGAAGAGTGGGAATCCTGTGACATGATGGGGGATCTGTAACAAGCTACAACCTGGATTGCAGTCTTGCCCAGTGTTAGCTGCACTTGGATAACTTTGGATGCATTATGTTGAGCAACTATCCTGGAGGTGTGGATATCCTTGATGAGTATGGACACGCCTCCGCCTTTAGTGTTTTGGTCCAGGTTAGGTGGATGAAAGGTGTGGTATGAATTAAAGCCTGGTAATGCAGGGGTGCTCTCTGGAGCCTTGAACCAGGTTTTTGTCACTGCACTTGTCCATTTTAAGGAGTGCCTCAAGTGAGTGCATTTTGAGGTTTAGACCTCTAGCATTGAGTAGCATTATCCTCAGAGTTTGCTTGCTTGTACCTGTTACGGTGGTGAATTTAGCATTTGAACCTTGCCTAAAAAAGGCAGTATAGGGCTGGCAAGAGCCTTAGCCAGTATCCAGAATCAGAGGGGCGACAGGTGCAGGCCATCTCTGGCAAAGCATTGTGGTCTGTCTACCATGTCATCCCAGGCAGACAGATACTGGATCCCCTTAGAATGACTCCAGAAGCTTAGCCAATTGTTGAAGTCAATCATTTTGTTCTTGTACTGTGGTATCATTCTGGGCGATGGCAGAATGCTACTCAGGGCTAGGGTCATACCTGCCTAGGCTACAAGATCCAAGAGATCCTCCATGTCTCTTTTCATGTAGTCCAAGGAGGTGCATCTCAGGTCATTCACACCAACATGGACAATGACAAAGTCATATTTTTACTTGTTGTGGAGTGACCTGAGTGCGTGCATTATGTGGCGGATTCTGGCATCCGGCAGGCAGCTAACAATAACTTTCTCCTTGTTTAGCCTGGTGAGTGGGACATCAGTGTGCCTGAATATAGAGTTGTCTAAAACTAGTGCGTCGGGTAAGTTGTTTTGCCTTATGGGCTGAGGTTGAGTGGCACACTGATTTTGTGGGCTATGTGTCATTTGGGTAGTGTTGGAGGGTGGTGGTTGTCTGCGTTTCAGCTTGGGATGTCTCTGTTGCTTGGGCAGATTTTTATTGAGAGCCTCCATGAATGTGGATGTGTGCTTTGTGTTTCTATGTGTGAGTTTTGAGGACTATGTGATGAGTATGGTGTGGTGCAGGTGCAAACCTACTCCTCTTGACTGTCTAGTGCAGTCTTGGCTGGAGAGTTCTTGGCTTCCACTATGGCTATAAAAGTGCATCTCTCACAGGTTGTAGTGTTGGGTGGTAGGAGGAGAGGGTTGTCAGTGTACATGAGGCAATTGCTACATTGCCCCAAGATGCCCAGATTCATCAGGTGGACAGGAGAAAACACTGAGAGCTGACCCATGGACATGCCTGGATAGGTGCTTATTAATTTAAGTACTAAGAACTGTTTTCCTGTTGACAAGTGAGGAAAGTCGAGTGCTGTAGTAATTTGTAGTTTATTTAGTGCTTACAATGAGTTCTGAGCAAGTGCTGAGCACAAGGAAATAGTTTTGAGTCTTGAAACAAAACAAATGGCTAGTTTTAGCACCAGTCCCAAGAAGAGAAGTAAGCCACAGCCTGTTTGGTGATCCACAGTCTTGTCCCAGATGATGCAATGGTCTGCAGGCTTGTAGCCTTTTTCTGGTAGATGCCTCAAATAGCAACCAGACCAATCAGGTATTTTAAACACAGACACTCACTCTCCAACCAGAAAGAGGCAGGAATCATAGCACTCTGCTCCTACTCTCACCAGGATTCAGAATATAAGCACAGATTCTAAGCTGTCACCTATAAAGCAGTTATTAAGCTTTCTGGTGATCAGCAGTCTCCAGGAAATAATATAACTGCACTCCTTCTCTCACCAGGAGAAAACAGAAGCACTAATCCCAAGATGACTACTGAGAGGCAGAATGTGGGCTCTACAATAACTGGTGGTCTTGCAATAGATGCTTAAAGGGAAGATGAAACAAATGGTTTATCCTAAACACTGCTGTGTGCACTAGAGGAGTTAGATGTGAAAGTAGGTAACTTAAGTTTTACCTGTCTAAACGTTAAGTTTTAGTGGAGAGTCACTATATTTAAAACAGCAAGATAGATTGAAAGGGGATGGTCACTTTTGTATTCTGGTACTATGGAAAGGAGGTGGTCACTTTTGTATTTTGGTACTATGGAATACAGTAGGATGGCCAATAAATTTAAATAGTTGAAGGGGTAGTGCCGAGAATGCATTATCCAAGCCTCTACTGAGACTGTTCAACCTCAGTCTATCTACAGGGATTGTTCCTGATATCTGAAGAACAGCCATGTGACTCCCCTACACAGGGGTGGCCCATCTACAGACCCGGGTAATATTAGACCCATCAGTATCACCAGCTTATATGCAAAGCCATGAAATTTATTACAGCAAAACTCATCTATGCAGACATAGGCAACTTAACTAATCTAGATTCCAAACAGTTTGGTTTTGTGAAGGGCAGGTCCTGTCCCCTGAACCTAGTAAGCTTCTTTGAAAAGGTTACAAGGGGTGTGAAAAGTGGTCATTCGGTGCACACTGTGTATCTTGACCTGGCCAAAGTTGTTAAAATTATTCCCCATGCAGTTATTATTTAAAAATTAGACAAGCTTAATGTAAACCCCTACATTATCCACTGGATTGCAAATTGGCTATCCAACAGATCAAATCCCAAGTTGTGACAGTAATTGGTTCCCTCTCTGAATGTACATTTGCAATGAGTGGGGCGTCACAGGGATCAGTTCTGGGCCCTCTACTGTTTGGCATTCATTTTGCAGACAGCCACTCCAATATCTCAGAAGTGTGATTGACCATGTTTATTGATAACTGCACACTGGGCACTTTGCACTGTTATCAGTGTATCCACTGATACAAACAGCTACAGCAAGGGCTGGAATATGCACATACATAGTGTATCAAAAATGGTCTCATACTAAATGAAAAAATGCAGAGTTGTAGCATCTGGAAGAAAGTTTGTACCCACCTCATATGTTATAAATGTCGCTCCTCCTCAGACAGATACAATCATAAGACAGATAGGTACTCGTGGATAGGTTTTCTCATTTAATCATCATGTTTCCACCACAGAGAGGAAATCCTTCCATCTGGCCAAGGGAATATCATAAAGATCCAAAGAAGTCATCCTACTACTGTCCTCTTCCCTTATCAGACCAATCACTGAATACAATGCCTGTTTGGTACATACAAATCCAAGCATATCATTCAACTGGAAAGGCCCCAAAGATTTCTAATCAAGAAAACTAAAGGTCTTAAGTTCTTTAACTACCTCAGTAGATTAGCCCAACTCTCCATATACTCAGTAGCCTTTAGGTTGCTGCAAGGTGTCCTGTGTCTTGCTTTTTAATCCATGAAAGACCCAGTCTTATTTATCTTCCAATTCCTTCACAAAACCAGTGGCTCTCCAAACACCAACACTAAAGAATTAAATCTACACCAACAAATAAACAAGACTCGCTGGAGAGAAAGGGTATGTTAGATGTTCCTGTCATGCATCTAGAAATGTCTGTAGTGCACTCCTTTTTGCTTCAAATACCTCATCCATAGAGTCTTCTCCCCAGAAGGTGCGAGTCCTCAGACTGGCCACTTTGAAAGGGTTCCTTAACGCTATTTTTTTCAATCTGGCATATGACCTTATATAAAGGATTTATGAATATACATGGACCTTGCAAAAGCCTTCAATACAATACCCCACTCGGGCATTATAGATAAGCTCACCAGCTTAAATATAAACCCCTATGTCACTAGATGGATTGCAAACTGGCTCAAGGACAGAACCCACATGGTTGGAATTGCTGGAGCCATGTCAGACTCCAAACCAGTTACAAGTGGCATCCCACAAGGCTCAGTCCTGGGACCTCTCTTGTTCGGTATATATTTCTCGGAGGTACAGGCCAACACGGAAGGACTGTGGCTGACTAAGTTCACAGATGACTGCAAACTGGGTGCCATAATTGACTCTTCAGCCGACACAAGCATCCTCCAAAAGGGCCTCATAGAAACAGACAACTGGTGCCAGAGCCATGGCCTCAAGTTAAATGCCAAAAAGTGTATAGTCATCCCCTTTGGCAAAAACAAAGTGCCCACAAATTACCACATAGGTGGTAATCCATTAAGTACAGAAGAAGTAATTAGGGACCTGGGGACCCAAGTTGATAGCTGTCTCTCATTTGACAACCACATGGCCAAAGTGGTTAGAAAAACATTTTATATAGCCCACCTAATCATGAAGGGATTCACATCTAGATTAGGGAAGGTCATCATGCCTCTTTACTCATCCCTCATCAGGCCCATAATTGAGTACAGTGCCCCTTTTGGGATGTACCTTACCAGACACCTGCAGCAACTGGAAAGACCCCAAAAGTACCTCACCAAGAGGATCAAAGGGCTCAAACAGATGCCATATGCTGCCCGGTTAAAGAAACTCCAGCTCTACTCAGTGGCATACCGCCTGCTTAGAGGCAATCTGTGCCTGATGTATAAAGCCATGTCCAACCCAGAATTAATGGACATACTGCACCTCAGAAAATCCAAATCCCATCGAGCTACGCACTCGAGAGACTTGAACCTCAGCACTGAAATAAATAGGACATGCTGGAGGGACAGATTCATAACCCAGAGGCTCCCTTCACTCTGGAATAAAATCCCAGTCCAGGTTAGGCAGAGTCCCTCATTGACTCTCTTCAAGAGGAATCTTGATGAGTGGATGGGAGATCGTAGGTTTACCCTGGGTATCACTTCTGTGTCACTGTTAGACAGAGGCACAGTATACTAACCTCGAAAAAGGGCATAGCAAAATTAATTTAAAATGGGTGGCGAAAGCCAAACACACTCTGGCTAGGCTTATAAATGCCCTAGGGTAGATAGCCTAGTATGAACCTATGAACCTATGAACTTGCCACACTGTGGCATTCTATTATGAGTGTTTTTATTGTAATTTGTGATAAAGTACATCCACCTTAACAAACTTGAATTTGAGTGTGTATTCTCTGTTTTCAGCAGTTCTTCATAGTGCTTCTTCCCTTCAACCAACAATGTCCCTAGTCAAAAATAGCTCTTTAGCACCCTTTTGAAGGATAGGCTGGGTAATGACCTCTCCTGCTGACCTACAGCATGGTGTCCCAGATCCTTTTTGAAACCATCTGAAACATAACCATTATGGCTTTGTCATCTTTGTCATACTCTTCTCACACAAACTTCAGTTCAGTGACTGCTCAGTTTCTGCCTTCTCAGCCTGAAATCCAGAGGCACCCTTGCTGGCATTGTATAGGAGGTCTATATTATTAATATTAGCTTGATTACCTTTTTATCACTGCAGGTATCAGTTCCTAGGTTTATTGCCGTGACAAGCACTGATTCCATTATGGCCGAAGAACCTTTGTGGTGCCTGAGATGTTGAATGCAAGTCTTTCAGGCTATGTATCCACAACTACCCCAGCGGTGGAAGCTGAGCTCATCACTTTATGTTTCCACAGTATTAAGGTGTTTATGACTATGAATGGTACAGACACATAAGCATGATAAAAGAAACAAGATTAAAAAGAAAATAAAAACATACAACATAAGAAATGAACAGCATTAAAATATTTGTGCCAGGGGCACAGGAAAATAATTTTCTTGGGTGGCGAAAGTCAGGGTACCTTTTTGGCTAGGCTTATATAGGCCCTAGGGCCAATAGCTTAGTACCTACCTATGAACCTATATAAATAAATGAGTTAAAAATATGTGGTAGTACCATATAGTATTGTCTAATATAGCAAATGATAAAAAATATTGTAACAAATACTGAATGACTAACAAAAGTAAAACTTCTGACAAAATGATGCATCTTCATTTCCAGAGAATGTAGTAGTTAAGATTAATTATATGAACAGTAATAATTGGACTCCCAGAATATGTCTGCTTTGCCTTCTGTTGTGTTTTCCTGGGTCTTTATTGCCACTACCTGAGCCATGTGGCCCAAATCACTAGTAGGTCTTAACTAGACTGTCCACATCTCTCTTAATATACTAGGGCAAGTTTCAAAGTCACTGACCATTAACAGAAGGAGTTCTGACACCCAGTATACTCAATGGCAGCTTTGTACATGAACATGACATTTGTTATAAACAATCTGTAAGTTGCACAAAAATCCAACAACACTTCATGACTTAAGTACTCATCAGATAAGCTACTTCTGTCAGTCATTTCTTGACAGTATTTATCCTTCTACACATAAAAATTAAAATCTCCAGTAGGACTACAATGTATGTCAGAGGTAATCCACTGAACATCACAGCTATGGTGTCCAAGAAGGCCCATTAATTAGAATAGCCATGAGATACATTTACAGAGAGAGAGACAGAGAGAACATACTTTTCTTAGTACAACTTGTATGCACACTGGGGTGACCTTCTCATTTATTAGTCCAGTCTTCATTTGAATAGCACCCATCCTAGAGAATTTCAAGAGTATGGCCACTCCACAAAGAAAATCTGGTTCAAGGACAAGTGCTGCAAGTAGAAGAAAAAACACATTTATCTAGCTTGTTTTTTTAATCTCTCCTACTCAAGATTTGACTCCTTCACCATTGGTAAGATTGGAAGCATGTCAGGTCACCAACCGAAGGTAGTTTTGGCAAAAGAAATATTGTTCACCAAAACTACTTTCACTGACAATGGACTTTGCTTTTTTCTCCACTGTTGTGTGACCTCCAAGTTGGTATGTATAAGTCCAGGGGGTGGATGTGGGGGTGTGCAGAGAGGCTTACCCCCCACACAAAAGAAATTTCTTCCGATGTTTGCGGAATGTAGTTTGAAAAAACATTCTGCGTTCACTGAATCTGTTTGCTTCCACCAAATTGACATGATTCAGGATTAGATAACATCTGATAGCTCAGAATCCGTTTTCAATTACCAGTTTTTTACTCCATCCTCATCTGTCCCTCTGAGCTTACTTTTAACTGCTCAATTTGTCCTTGTTGTTTCACAGTTGCTCAAGACTTTGTTTTAGAGTAGTTTTTGTTTCACACTTGCTCAAGATTGTTTTAGAGTGGTTTTTGCTTGTTAAATTGTCTACTAATACATGTAGACTCAAACTATAATGCTTTTTTTTTGCTGCAAGGTTACATCATCTTAGAAAATTAGTGAGATTTATTTATATTTTTATTTTGTATTACATGTACAAGTTAGAGATGCCTCACGTGAATAATAAAGTAAAGGGGGGCTGTGTTTTGCTAACTGTAACTGCACAAAATTGTCTCGAGTCCATGCATTTACACCATATGTGCATTCATCGCAGTAGTTTTACACAATGTGGCATATGCTTTTGTACTAAGAGCTTTTACATTTCAAGGTGTTACAGTAGACCAACCCAACCACCCTGATTCCTGGCACTCAATTATTTTTTATTTTTTATTTTACATTTGTTGACAGGGATAGCCCAACTGGATTCATGCCCATTTTCAGCTGAGGCCCACGGAGAAATGCTACAAGGTAAACAGATACAATAAAAACAATGAAGATATATTTACAGATATGGTATTTACAAAGAATACATGGGCAAACATGAATAGACAAGTTCACAAGTTACAAAGAATACTTAGGCAAACATGAATAGATAAGTTCACAAGTTAAAGTTACCCCGATTTCAATCAGGGGAAAATTAAAAGTACACACCAGACCACAAAGCCAGTGAAAAAAATGCCACCAATCTTGTATTAAATAGTTTATTCATACTGAATAGCATTCTTTCTATAATGCAAAATTAAACATCTTAGAAAATTGCAAAAATTAACAGTAGCTAAATTACTAGATTATTCACATTCATGATTAGAGTTAGCCAGGCTTGTTACACAACTAGCATCTTATCTAACTCCACACCCTTACACTTACTTGAGATTAAGCTACAGAGAGCCCACACAGCTTCTCTGACTGGTCCAAAGTGGGCTACATGGGCTACCTTGTTATCAGGCACTTACCATTGACCACCATCCCTAGACAAGATCCATGGCTCAGTCCAAATGTTGAATCTATTTTTCCACCCCCCTCCCCAACAATTTATCAATGGTGACCATACCAGAAGCATAAAGATTCATTACAACATTACCTCAAAGACTACAGGGGCATACAATCCCCACCCCCCACTACAAGGACACAATCCAGGGAAGTAGATATTTATGCAGTATAATAGGTTTCTACAGTCATATCTGCAAATATTCCATTCCATTTTAGTTCAAGCTCAGTTTAGCAATAATGAACTTACTAACATATCTTACAGAAAAAAAAACTGTAGACAGTAAGGAAACTGTAAAACTTAGAAGTGACACAGATATGTCATAACTATTGCATTATACTACACCAGTGATGTGTGATGTTTACATCTTTTTTTTTTTTGTCTTTTTGTCCTGTAGGACTTAACTCATGCAATTGTGTTCATGTCATAAAGGGAAATTGTATCATCTGAGCAACAAACCAATGTTTCCAGTGCAAGACTTTGCCAGTAGGTACCTTTAACCCCTACAGCTTACCAGTTTTGTGAACTTTCTTAAAATGCTAAAATGTTTATAGCAGTAGTTATGCAGATAATTAAACTGTTATAAGGTACAGGTTAGTGCATGTTATAAACTGACAACCAGCAAGAAGAAGATGGAAATAGATATTCTACAATAGTCTGTGTCTGGTTACTTTGGTCTGAAGATAATGAGTAAGACTGGAATGTTATTATAATATAAGCAAAATGTCTGCATTTTTACAAATATAATATAAACAAAGGGCTTTGTGATGAATCTGTGGCCCATTAAAGCAATTCCCCTTAACATGAAGAGTTTACAGTAAAATCCACTTTCAGTGAACCTGACACCAATACTTTTTATATTTCCATGTTTAGGTAGAATGGGTAGAACCATATTCCCCCAACACAAATGCACACACACACACACACACACACAGACACATACACACATCTCTCTCTCTCTCTCTATTATACAGATATATATATATATATATATATATCATATATCAATACACAAACTCCATGATTACACAGCACTTGATAAATAGGGAAACTATACCAGGTTCACTGATCATGCTTTTCTATACAACTACTTCATGGTAAATGTCTCACAGAATTAGCAGTAGAACACCTGTCATTATTCCAAACAGAGTATGCAAAAATGATTTGCGCATACCTCTCAGTTGTACAGATTTTTGCAGAATGTCCAAGTTTTTGCCTTATATTTTTGGTCCATTTTTCATAAAATTGTGTTTTTATGGCAAATTAGTGGCAAATCATTAAAGATTTAATTAGAAAATAATGACAGATATTTGAGTTTCAGACTGCATGCCCTTCAGAAAATTCATGCTAAGGCAAAACCTGTTATTCTATCAACTTTCTATATTTTTAAGACAATATTTAAAAACTGTCCCTATTTTTGGACCTTTGTCCCACTTTTATTTATGACCTTGTCCAGATTTCTTGCTCTAAGAGGTTGAGAGGTGTGTTTGCAAGACATCAACCAAAAGCCGCATGATTTTGCTGCTGATATTATGGATCTAGCAGGTAAGATTATTCTAAAATAACAGTTTGAAAATATTTTGCCACATGTGAGCAAAAACATGACATTTCTATATTCAAAATGTAACACATTAGGATTATGTTTTGCAATTTTGAAAATAATACCACTGTAAAGCTTAGTTTCTGTTAAATAGTTTTGCTATTTTATCTTTGCTCTTTAGTGTTTAGGGTTTCTAAGTTAATAGCGTGTCCTTGAGGCATCATTTAGAAAAAATACATTGCCAGAAATCTAGTTAATGATTTATGAAATATTCATAGCAAATACTTCAGGTACTCAATGGCATAATTAGCTGCTGCTAATTAATGCAGAAGCCCAAGGAATTAATATGAAATGGTATGAAGCTGCACACACAAGAACTGATTATTCCATGCTAAGCACATGAAATGGTCCTTCCCTTCCCTGCAAATCCCACCCATGAACATGTTGTACAAGCCTTGATAAATGGTCACAACAGTTAAAGCCATATTACAAGAAATACAATTAACAGCAAGGATACTTATATAAAATTACTATGTAAAGTGCACTGCAAGTTTACAGCTCCAGTTTTACAAAATCATACGAGCATCTCTCTGATCATAAACATTATGTGTTCTTGATATGGATGCCAAGACTCACCTCAAGGCAGATTGAAGGCGTATTTCTACCACCTTCTAAATGGAGAAAACCCCACAGAAGCTGTACTGCCTCACATAAACCCTTCAATGAAAGAGGAAGAAGAAACTGCCCTAGAAAAAAAAGAATAGCTGTAAGGAAATAAAGTCAGGGAAAGCAGGAGGCTCAGATGAGCTCACAGCAGACATGAACAAGATGTTGGGTGAATTGGGGAGGGCTGCTTAGGACCAAACAGGGCCCAAGGCAATGAAATGGACTGCCCCCTAGCCATACCTGTATCTCATTACTTGGCTGCCTCTTCTAAATTACCATAAAATATTGTTCAAACATGACATCAATTATACTTTTTCTTTTACTTCTGCAATGATCACAAAAATGTAACATACTGTTTAATGTGTTTACCTCAAAGTCACAAGGTACATAGTTTGATTTTCACCTTTGAAAGGGAAATTTGCTAGTCTTAAAGTGGTCCACAATAGTAGCTAGCCTACTACTTACCTATAAACAGTCTCACATCGAAAACAGACTTGTCATGAGCAACAATAAACAACTCTTTCCTTGAAGTTCACATTTATTAAAAATACATCTGGCAATCCATTAAACTACACGACATGTTGGGACTCAGTCAAACAGCATATAGTGAAGCA
The DNA here is from genome assembly GCF_019279795.1 of Protopterus annectens. Lineage (NCBI taxonomy): Eukaryota > Metazoa > Chordata > Ceratodontiformes > Protopteridae > Protopterus > Protopterus annectens. The sequence continues at coordinate 220,136,215 of NC_056748.1, forward strand.
TTAATTAGTGTCTATGTGAAGGACTCAGGAATGTCTCCCTACTGAAATGTCAGCATTCAAAATGCCGACTGCCAAAAAAACGAAAAAAAAAGACCAAAAACCCAGAGAATAGTGATTCTTGAAATTCACTCTTCTCCTTAAAACTTCAATTTTGTATGGGAAGAAGCTTCCCTGCACCCCCCCCCAAGTAGGGGAAAGCAAAATCCCCCCTAAACTTATATATACCAACTCTGAAATTACCATACCTTGGAAAAAGTGAATATTCAGAGAAATGGCATGTAGGACTTGGTACATACAAGTTTGATCTTTCGGCTATTCAGTCTCCTCATTTTGGGACTCACTCTAGTGGGTCCCAACATTTCAAATAGTTACCCTCAGGAATTCAAAAGACAAGTATGCAATGCATTTGATAACAGCTTGGGATAGCCAGCTGGATGCATGTGTTCCAATTTCAGAGCAGCCTAGGAGAACTGCCTTGTGAAGTGACTAGGTCAGAGTTGCACAGAAGACAAATAAAGGGGGGAATCAAACCCTGCACTAGAAAAGAAGCTCATAGCCATGCTAATCGAGACAAAATGTTGTAGCCCAACATGGTATATTTCACACCTGTGTGCCTACAAACAAACAAGGTTAATTATTTATTTATTGTATTGTAATGTTGACCAGGAAAGTCTGACTTGGCACAAGAGTTCATTGGAGACCCAGGGAGAAAATCTCTAAAATATGTATATGAGATAAAGATTTATACATAGTGTAGAAAAACCAGCCCCCAGGATTCACTAAAGTCTGTGTAGTCTCCTTGTAGAGCCTACATAGAATGTATCCATATACTGGGCCATGGTTCCCCCTCGTCAGTGTGCCATACATATTAATTGTGTTGCATGACCATGGGAGGTCACAGCAACATGGATATTAAATCCAAGTAAGACTAACAGCACAGCCACACACTTTTTGGCCCATACACCTTGGCTGAAAGGTGTACAAGATGTCATTAAATTACATTTTTATGTGCATGTTTGTGTGATGCTGTGCATTGCTTAGCTATGCTTAGCTTTGCATACATATATATCAGACATCCACTAGACATCTAATGATAGAAACCAGATGCATTCAATGTTCATATTTTTTACATGTGCTTGTTTACATGATGTGGCTTGTTGCTTAGCTAAACATAGCATGGCATACTTAAACATTGAACATCCTCTAGACATCTAATTATAGAAACCAGAAGCATTCAATTGTTGTACGTCTGCTGTGCTTAGCAATGTGCAAACCCAAGCAGCGCAGCTGCGCTATGCTTACAGGCACCTTTCCAGTACATCTGAAGATATTCAGGATCCCTTCACTATCCCAGTGGCTATATAGGTTGATTCATGACCTACAGTATACTAGGTCCTGGGTTTGAGTCTTGGCTAGTAATGCTTTTTATATATAGTGCTGTGAAACTCTGTCAGGTGATTGAAATTTAGTTGACTTTACATTAAATAACTGTTACATTTAGAAACAGAAAAGCTGCATGATGCTAAGCAGTGCTTAAACATGGTCAATTGTCTTTTCCAATTTGCACATTGCTAAGCTTCGCTTTAACATGGGTTATTCTAGTTTGTGTGATACTAAGTGATGCGATACTTTTTGAAAATTACAGTATGAAGTACAAGGGTGGGAACGCAGCTTATATAAAGGCCAATAGGTGGGAATTTCACATCATTCCTTGGAGCCTGACCTTCATTGTGAATATAGCTTTTGGAGTCGGATAGGGATAGTGTTTTAGGATGCAAAGGGGGTGTGCAGGAGTCCAAGGTTTTTATTGGACTCGTGGTAGAGAGATATGGACTCTGGCTGCTGCAGGGTGACTACGAGAGCTCAGAGTGCAAGTCAGAGGCCTTGAATCATTTGGCTATGAACCTCACCAGTGCTACTGGTATCCTCTACACTGGTGAGCAGAGTCATGACCATTATGACTACCTAAAACACAGGAAGAGGGGAACCTTAGTCATCTGGGTACAAGAAACTAGGGATGGGTGCATCCCACAGATATGTAAGTATGTTTTCCAGTAATTTATAAATATACAAGCTGAATGTGTGCAAACCTGGTATGCATAATGGTTTGCTTCTCTTACCACAGATGCAGAACAGAGGGCACGCAACATACGGTCCCATGCTGGGCATTTGGTAAAGATGAGGCAAGTGTGTGGTAAGTAAGAAAATCAAAGTAATAACTTAATGCATAACATAATAATACAGGAAAGTAAATACAGATGTTGCAGTATAAAATACCTGGGACACCGTACATCTTTATTAATGTGTCAGTACATATCTGAAGTGGTAAAGCAAGTAAGCATGCAGTACTGAGTAGCATAGCTTCCAACCATCAGTTAATGTTGTGGTCTACCCAGATTAAGAGTCCCTGTTCTGGTCTGCTCATTGTCTGAAATATGCTATAAGTTGCACTCAATAAATGAACAGGGTATATGGGTAAGTTAATAGAAGTCCTAGACAGCTATCCATATGTCTAAATGCCAGAGTTGAAGCAATATTAATCAATACATTTTAAAAGATGATAGTGCTTTGATAAGTAATGTTTGCAAATAATATGCTCAGTACTCCTGTATTCACTTCATGTGTGTTCTAATCTGACACCAGACAACTGTTACATGTGAACTTCTAAATAATGCACCAACAAATGTCAGAAATAAATTTAGTGCAATACCCAGATTAAGGTTGAAGATCGTGTCCTGCTCATTTTATCTGAAATATGTTGTAGACTGCACTCAGTAAATGAACAGGGTATATAGCTAAGTTAAAAGAAGTCCTAGACAGCCATACATGTGTGTAAATGCCAGATATGAAGCGACATTAAGCAATAAACTCTAAAATGAGATGGTGCTTTGATAATTACTTTTTCAAATAAAGTATTCAGTATTCCTGTAGACACTGCTTGTGTGCTCCAATCCAGTACCAGACATAGCTATGCATGTGTGTTCTGTAAATGTATGATTTCATACAACATCAGTCAATAAAATTTTTAAAGAAGATGGTGCTCTGATAATTCACTATTTTCAAATAAAGTGCTCAGTATTCCTCTAGTCACTGCTTGTGAGTTCTAATCCCATGGCAATCAACTGAGAAATGACCAGCTGTCTAGTGTAATTAGTGTACATGAACATACCTCTCAAATGTCATGATTTTTGCAGAATATAATGACTACTGCCCCATATGTCTGGTCCTTTGATTTGCAGATATATGACATTACTTGGAATGCAATTTAATGGCCAATCTGTTATCAGAACACCCTGCTTCTAGTGTACAAGGATATTATGTAAAAATGTTCCATGTTAATATGCCTTTGTACCATCACTTGGTATGGCTTGGCCCATAATGTCCCATGCTAACAAGTTGAGACCTGTGTACATGCATCATCATCTATGCAATATAAGCAGTCAGTGTTCTCAAGTGAAATCTAACATATCTAGAATTATGTAGTAGCAGTCTGTGTAGTTATATTTTCTGCAAAGTTATGTTCTTTTTTTGTCTTACCCCACCCCTTCTCTTCTTTTATTTATTAATTTATCATTATAATTTCATATTAATATATTATTTATAATTACCCATTATGTTGGCCTTGTGTATAATTTAATATTGCTTTGCTGTTAAAATACGTTCATTTATGGTGGTTATTGTTGTGTTCCTCAGTATAGTCTTTTCTATTTCTTTCCATAACTCATTTTTTATGTTATGCTATTAATTACATTTGTTTGGTTATATTTATTTTTACATTATGTTTATATGTAATTTACCATGGAACAACAAGGTAGGCTGGTTCCAGGTGATCCACCTACCTTGGCTCCCCTGGCTGCGGCACTGGGGCACAGCACATCTTGGCTGCAGTTTGGTGATGCTCCCTCTGCTGCCCCTGCACTGCCTGCTCCATCAGGTTGTTCCAACCCCACAGGCTGGGTGTGGTGCCCCCTCTGGAAGTGGAAGTGGAGGGGGTGCCTATTTCACCCATGATGAACAAGCAGACATGGTGCATGGACTGCTGCTGCAAACTATTGGTGCATGCCTACACCAAATGGAGAGCATGCTGTCCATCTTGATAGGGCAGCCTCACCCCAGGGACCAGCATCAACCACTGCCTCCACAGGAGCATTGAAAGTGGAGTGCCCATGGGTGAAGATTTGAGTCACACTGCTACCGTGACTGACGCCCACGGGACTGGGATTCCATCACACCCTCCCAACCAAGGTGTACATCCCCCTCGTATCACACACCAACCCTGTCTGCTGTCATGTCTGACTTGTCTGTCTGCAAAACCTTCCTCACTTCCCAACTTACCTCCCCCGCACAAGCCTGTCTCCCTTCCTCAACATTCCACTCTCACCTTAAAAAAATGGGCACCTGTCCCAAAAAAAAATATTGTCCCATACATAGCTCTCCATTTCACACGTGTCCACTGGATATACTTAATTTGGTCCAATTGGCTTGTCAACACACTTATGTTATCCTCACCCCCTGGGAGGTGATGGCCAAATTCAGCTAAAAAATTTGTTAAGTGCACAGTTGTTGCTGTACAAGAAATGGATAGCTATGGTTCTTTCCTACATATTTCCTGCACATACCTACTTGCCTTTCACTATGTTTTTCCTCCTGCTTGCACCCCATTTCACCACTGTCCTACCTCCCCATTTTTTTCTTTAAAGAATTTTTCCGTGATGAAGCATGATGCACAGCATTGCTAAGCTATGTTAAATGGTGATACATTGATATATGTATTGGAAAAATAGTAATCATGTTCAAAAATACACCAGCACCCTGTTTCGAACCCAGAACCATTGCACCTGCAGAACAGTGCATAAACCCGCCAAGCCACACAGGTGTTAATTAACACATATGTTTTAAGCAAAACATAGTAACTACATCATTAAGCATGTTAAGCCAAGCTGTGCATCGTGCTGCATCACAAAAATCAGCTATGAGATTAATAGAAAAATAGGAGTGTAATCGGGACTCTGGTAGAGAAATACATAAGAATAGATGCAAGGTATCTCATAGCAGGTAACTATGTAATTATATCTACAACATGTAAAAGTACACCTGATACATAAGTAATGGAAAAATAGGAGTGTAATAGTGTTTCTGGTAGAGAAATACATCACTATAAAGCCATACACATCATAATAGATGTTAGTGAGGTATGTAACAGCAGGCAAGTGTGCAATTATATGTATAACATGTACAAATAAACCTGCTATAACAGTGACTCAGTAGCTCATTCTGTTAAATGCTGTGAACACGTTAATTTTGGTCCACATGGTTCGGGTTTCAAATACAACTGTGTCTAGCATTTAAAAAAAATGTATTTGTACATCACCAGTATAAATTCTGATATGTATGACTGTCTCATCACCCATTTATCCACCCAAAGCAGTATAGTTGAATGCCTCCTTCTATATAATGGCAGTCCAAGGCCTACAGATAGGACCACATTTAAACTATTCCTACTGCAATACTAGAATGTGCATAGAATGTCAGGTCATGCATCAGTATGAATTCCCAGAGGATTTTGAAGTATGTAATTAAAATGAGACCAAGTCATAGTACACTGCAGTCCACAATGATTTGCTAGTGATATTACAGACAACCACAGCAGCACAGGTTACATACATATATGAATCTCATGCTAGATGCAATGGTTGCCAGCACACACGTTCCAGATGACTACCATGACATTACACATGACTTGGCCATTATCTGACTGATTGACATAATGGTTAATGTACCGCTGCACCTTGTTCTAGGATTCAATAAATATGTTTTCCTTTATTCTGTTAATGATACCTTTGGCTAAGATACTTACCTTAAACACATACATTACTTTCCAGTAGGATGGGTTCCCTCAATTAGGCTCTGGCTGTAGACTAAGGCTGCCACAGGTCACATGGTTACTGTTAAGTGTTCCTGACCTGTACATTCTGCAGCCTCTCTAACTATTCCTATTGCCTGCAGCAGCAACAGCAACTTCAGCCTGTAGCACACACATGTAGCAAATAGCTGTTATAACCATTTTCTCTGTGCTGGCATAATCCCTACCCAGTAATTTCAACCAAAAATGTGAAAAAGGGATGAAATCCACACTGAGGCCTTATATATTGTTGACTAGTTGCATGGGATTGGCTGATTATACTGCAAATCAGTCGTGTATGCTGCATGTGGTATTCCTGGCCCACAGATTAGTTCAGAGGCAATCACCTGCTAATGAGACCCATCTTAAAATGGCAAACACTGAGCTAGGGGAACCATTGTGTATGTCAGTTAGTTTGTATGGTTAACTCATTCACATAGTACTCATAAACCTGTATCTTTCAAAAGAGGAGTTTTGTACTCCATCAGGAATGTAACCATTTTGTTTTCAACATGATGCACGTCTGAAGATACTCAGGGGAATGGGGGGATTACATCAGTAAGCCTTTGTTAGAACTATACTGATGACATGGCATTGATCTCCAGCTGTGTTACACCCTCAAAGGGTGTAGAGTACAGCAAAGGTAATATGCTCTGTATTAACTAGGTAACCAGGTCTCCTGGATACTTCCTTTGTTAGCAGTTGTAGCAGTACCCTGCTCTTTGGTTGGCGCTGTTGTTTATACTAATGTTATAGGTGTGTTTTTCCCTACTATGGGGCACATTATACAATTGACTCCTGTATTTGTTGTGTGATCATACATGAGTATCTGTCATGTCACAAACAGCAGTGGGTCACTATTACTGCTATCCTAATTGCTTCACAACCTTTGTATGTTTGGCACACTGTTGATTAAAGATGTGTAATTCAAGTGGGAAATAACAATAGGCTTCCTTTATTGCTGTATCTCTACATACTATACTCCCACATATGTGATCCTTACACGTGTTCTCATTTAGTTGTATTTCAGGAGACATCATGCAGGCCAGATGCTGTCCACCTTTCACTCAGGCAGAAAACAACCTCATTATTGAAGCCATGAGACACCACCACCAAGTCCTGCTGTCTAGAGGGAGGGCAAATAGGCAAGATCATACAGCCTTGTAGGATGAACTGATGCACAACATTAATCCTGTGGGTCACCAGAATTGCACATATGAGCAGGTGCAACACTGTGCCACTGAAATGATCAACTTGGCGCTCAGACATGCAGTGGACGTGGCCAGGGATCATCAGGTCACTGCTGGTGGGCTTGCAGCAGAACAGCCTCTGTCAGTCACTGAAGAATTCCTGGTGAACCTTAAACACAGGACAGCTCCAGGCATCTATCACCCCATATGGCATGGATGTAGGTACAACCATTTCCGCTCAAGAGGAGCCTCCAGGTATGCTTAGTTGGATCACCACTGGAATACTGTAGCATTCAGCTTGTCAGGATGCACATAGTTTAATGTGGGTGTCAGGGTTTTGGGAGAGGGGTTAACTGCAATATTAAGCTCATGCAAAGTTTCTGACCCACATACCTGTTAACATAGCAGCTAATGTAAATGTGAGATATTTTGAAGTATTAGCACCATTATACTGTCACATGTGCTGCTGTGTACATTACACATCTCTCACATTTTTCCAGAACCATCAGGAATAGGAAGAGGCCATGATCTTGCTGCTGGTAAACACAAAACTGTTTTGTCAGAGATTTAGATTTAGTTCATTGTATTCACTCAAGTGTCAGCACAGGCCTGTTGGCTGGATTGATGTACTGTCTGCATGATTGCCAACTGTATGATATTTTCTGGCTGTACACAGTTTATCTATTATTACAGGAGTTGTTACAGCTCAGAAACTGTAGTTTTATTGGCCATTTTGGGCTATTTCTATCCCTTTCATCTTTCTGTTTAAAAACCCATGTTTTTGCGGTGTTGCGCATCGCTCAGTGCTGCTTAGCTAGGGTTAAACTATTCCCAGTGCTATACAGTCTTCTCTTCAGTTTTTACCTTAGAAATTGCCAGTTTCTTAATTTTAGCACTTGTATCTGCTTTTCTGTGCTCAGCACTGGTTCAGATCTGTTGTAAGCACTAAATAAGCTACAAATTACTGAAGCACTAAACCTCTCTCACTTCCTAGTGGTTAACAGTGTTTGCAGTTATCTCCTCAAGTTACTTCGAGGAAAACAGCTCTAGTACTTACTTCCCTCACTGTCTAGAGGAAAATAGTGATTATCCAGGGGACAGCTCCCGGTGTTCCCTCCTGTCTACCCAATGAATCTAGGCAATGTAGCAATTGCCTCATGTACACTGACAACCCTCTCCTCCTGCCACCCAACACTACAACCTGTGAGAGATGCATTTAACTTGCCAAACTGGAGGCAAAGCTCTCTCAACCCAACACTGAACTTCTCAGTCAAGAGGAGAATGTAAACACTCACACCACACCACACTCACCACATAGTCCCACTATACCTACACCACCAAAACCCACACATAGATACACAAAAACATCCTTGGAGGCTCTCAATAAGAATCTGCCCAAGCTACAGAGACCTCCTAAATAGAAATGCAAGCAACCTCCACCCTCAACACAACACAAAAGACACATAACACACAGACCCATTGTGCAACTCAACCACAACCCATAAGGCAAAACAACGTGTCTAACACATTAGTCGTAGGTGACTCTATACTCAGGCACACTTATGTTTAACTCACCAGAATAGACAAGGAGAAGGTTACTGTTAGCTGCCTGTCAAGTGCCAGGATTTACCACATAACCCACACACTCGGGTCACTCCACAACAAGTAGAAATATGACTCAGTCATTGTCCATGTTGGTGTGAATGACCTGAGATGTACCTCCCTGGACTACATGAAAAGAGACATGGAGGAGCTCTCCGATCTTGTAATCCAGGCAGGTATGACCCTAGCCCTGAGTAGCATCCTACCTTCACCCAAAATAATACTGCAGAACAAGGACAAAATGATTGACTTCAACAACTGGCTAAGCTTCCGCTGTCATTTCAAGGGGATCCAGTATCTGTCTGCCTGGGACAACATGGTTGACAGGCCATGATGCTTTGCTAGAGATGACCTGCACCTGTCGACCCTTTGATTCCGGATACTAGCTAATGTTTTTGCTTCCCCTATAGTGCCTTTTTTAGGCAAGGTTCAAACGACAAGCCCACCACTGTAACAGATACAGGCAAGCAAAATCTGAGGGTAATGCTACTCAAAGCTAGAAGTCTAAACCTCAAAATGCAATCACTCGAGGTGCTCCTTAAAATGGAGAACATTGATATTTGTGCAGTGACTGAAACCTGGTTCAAGGCTCCAGACAGCACCCCTGCATTACCAGGATATAACTCATACCATACCTTTCGGCCATCTAACCAAGACCGGAACACCAAGGGTGGAGCTGTGTCCATATTTATTAAGGATATCCACACCTCCAGGCTAGTTGCCCAACATAATGCATCTGAAATTACCCAAGTGCAACTAACTGTGGGCAAAACTGCAATCCATATTGTAGCTTGCAAGAGATCCCGCACCATGCCCCAGAATTCCAACTCTTCTTTTCTTGATATACTGGAAAATATTAGGGTTCAACCAAACACCCTAATAATGGGCGATTTCAACTACCCCACCATTAACTGGGAAAGCTACTCATGTACCAACTCCATCACTCAATGCTTTCTTGAATTCATTAACTCCAATGCCTTGGATCAACTTATCCACACCCTACCAGAGGCGATAATATCCTAGACCTGGTCATTAGCAACATGACGGACTGGTGTTCCACACGTGAAGTAAACTCCTCTTTGGTCAGATCCGACCATAAGCTAATCACCACAGATATCCACATCCCGCCCCCACCCCCATTAAGGAAACCACTGTAAAAAATGTCTCCAAAGCCATCTTTATGCTTCTTAAGACAGAAGTGGCAAACTTCACAACACACATGCAGATGGATAATACAGTTAAGACTGCTAAACTTATACAAATGCACTCTATATGCACTTACATGAGTGCATGGATTGGGCTATACCTAGCAGAACCAAGATGCTATCCTCCAAAAAAAGGAAGCCAATCTGGTGGTCCCCTGTTGTAAACAAACTCTACAACAGAAGGAAGAAACTGTTGCATGAGAGTAAAATCCCATGAGTGGTGGAGCTCCCTATTTAGCCTCAGTAAGAAGCTGAGATCCTTCATAAAGTCCTCCAAAACCAGCTATGAAAACAAGATTGCCACTGACTCTAAGGACCACCACAAAGCATTCTATAGCTATCCTCAATAATCTCAGTTGCAACACCCAGATCTGCTCTGAGTTACAGCACTATGGAACAAAAATTACAGAACCAACTGATATCGCCAACATCCTGGCTGATAGTTTCAGTGCCAACTTTACCCCCCTTCACCACTAAAGGGCCCATATCCATATCAGAATAATGCAGTTCCCCTGCAATCACAACTGAGCAGGTAAAAACTGAGCACTCCAAAGCCAAGAACAGAGCATCCATGGAACTGGACAACATCCCAGGCTGCGTTCTACATGAACTTCAGAATGAACTGGCTCCCCACCTAAGCCCCATGTTCAGTCACAGCCTCACATCAGGCTTTGTGCCCACTGAATGGCCCACAACAACTGTTATACCACTCCACAAAGGGGGAGCCACCACGGACCCCAAGAACTACTGCCCTATTAGCCTGATAAGCCTGGTCTGCAAGGCCATGGAATGTATCATCATGGAACTCATAAACAAAGACATTGTTTATCTCCAAACTCTGGACCCCACCCAGTTCGGGTTTGTGAAGGGCAGATCATGCCTCCTGAACCTGATTGACTTCTTTGAAACAGTCACCAAAGCCGTAGACAAGAGTAAGTCACTTCACACAGCCTATCTTGACCTTGCCAAGGCTTTCAACACCATCCCCCACTCTGGAATCATAGATAAACTCACTAAACTGGTTATAAATCTATACGTCATAAGATGGGTTGCCAACTGGCTCACTGACAGAACCCACAATGTAAAAGTTGCAGACTCCAAATCTGACTTCAAACCTGTGACAACTGGAGTACCACAGGGTTCAGTCCTGGGTCCTCTCCTGTTCAGTATCTACTTCTCAGAAGTACAGGCTAACACAGAAGGCCTCTGGCTGACGAAGTTCACAGACAATTGCAAATTAGGTGCCACAGTCGAGTCCCCGAACGACGTAGACATCTATAGAAAGGCCTCACTGAAACTGATGCCTGGTGTCAGAGCCATGGCCTCAAGCTCAATGCCAAAAAGTTCATTGTCATCCCCTTTGGCAAAAACTCGGTACCCATGAACTACCACATAGGCAGCAGTCCACTTAATGCCAAAGGTGGGATAAGAGACCTTGGGACTCAGATGGACAGTAGTCGTTCCTTTGACAATTACATCACCACAGTAGTTAGGAATTCCTTCTACGTACACACCTCATTATGAAAGGGTTCTCATCCAGGAGAAAAGAGGTCATTGTTCCCCTCTACTTGGCCCTCATTAGATGCATTATTGAGTACAATGCCCCTTTAGGAATGAACCTCACAAGACATCTGCAACAGCTAGAAAGGCCACAAAAATACCTCACAAAGAGGATTATGGTACTCAAACAGATGCCCTATGCTGACCGTCTCAAAAAACTCCAGCTGTACTCTGTAGCATATCGCCTACTCCGAGGTGATCTCTGCCTAACATACAAAGCTATGTCTGTTGGACATTCCAGACCTAAAGAAATCCCAATCCCTCTGAGTTGCACACTCCAGGGGCCTAAACCTTGTCACCACAATAAACAGAACATGCTGGAGGGATAGATTCCTGTCTCAGAGACTTCCCATACTCTGGAACAAGCTACCTATCTATGTCAAGTAGAGTTCCTCATTATCACTCTACAAGAAAAATCTTGATGAGTGGATGGGAAATAGGAAGTTCACCCTGGGGATCACTTCTGTGGCTCTGCTCGACAGGGGTACAGGAAAATAACCTTCTTGGGTGGTGAAAGCCAGGGAACCTTGTTGGCTAGGATTGCACAGGCCCTTGGGCCAACAGCCTAGTACCTACCTATGAATCTATGAACATATATCTTGTAGATTTGACCACAGTGATTGATTTGACAGTATTGTCAGGTCATTACAGACTGTCATAATCAACTGTGCAGAGTTTTGCAGAATGTCAACAGTGTACATCATTTATGTTTTTCTCATGAGATTCCTGTTTATAGAACATTTATTTCCAAATGATTACAGATGTGTGTTAGAAAATAATGTCCTCATGTCCTACTGTTTGAGAGTATGGGTTATACAAGTGTGTAGTAGTGAAAGCAGTGTATACAGCTTAACATATATTGCTACACAGTACTGCAGAGTATAGTAGTGCAGGCATTAATGTAATGTTTTTCCCTTTGTATCACAGGTGACCTGATAGGTTGCTCTTTATCCCCCTCACAACCTGATGTCAGTGTCTTTTCAGATCCTGATGATGATGGTGGGCAAAGTGAGGTTCAGCTGGGGTTTCAGGGGCTGAATCTGTCACAGAGGTTTACATCCCTTGTCTGTCCTCATTATCACCATACACAGTCAGTATGCCTATGCATACACAGTCCCCTGAGGCCACAAATATTAAACTGTTGGAAGGTGGGAACATTGAAAAAGGAAGTGTGGCTACTGTGGCTGCAGTGACAGTAGACACTGGCCAGAGCCAACAGTTGGCAAGTTTCCACACAGGCAGATTGATAGGGGTGCTTGTAGGAGGCCTATTGTCCCGCCATCATTTGTTGCAGGTGTCTTATCTTGTGTCACTCAGCGTATGTTCAGGACCATCATGGAGGCACAGACACATTCAGAAAGACCTCCAGATGAATGCTCAGCATTATTGATGCACCAAAGTCTAACATCCGTGACCGTCTTCACTAGATTGTTGATACCCTGGATCGGTTCACCAACACAGTGGAAAGACATTGGTCTGAGAGAGATTGCACACTACCTGTCTTGGAAAGCACATAGTCTGTGATGGAATGTCTAGTTGAAGTTGAGCATCAGCCTCATGGATGTAGGTCAGGAACTACATCTGAAGAGAGTTAATGCGGCCGTGCACAATCATGCTTCCATAGTGGCAGTACATCCAGCACTCCAGAGGGGAGTGTGCTGTCCACACCAAGATGTGGCAGGCCATGGACTCGTGGTCCTGAGTGGGCCCGTACAGGACACATTCCCAGCAGATGGAACTCACCCTCAGGTGGTAGCACAGCATAGAACCTTGGGCATGGAGGTACCAATGCAACTCCTGGCAGGGTTAGTTCACATGTTCGGCGGCCGAGATGAACTGACAGCTCTACCATGCACTGCTTACAGCTGTCCAACATACAGACATGTAGTGCTAGCACTGAGCTTGGCTGTGTACACTCAGGCACTCACACACCACTATCACATTCAAGTCACCTAAAACACACACTTTTTTTTTTTTGTCTTTTTGTCCTGTAGGACTTAACTCATGCAATTGTGTTCATGTCATAAAGGGAAATTGTATCATCTGAGCAACAAACCAATGTTTCCAGTGCAAGACTTTGCCAGTAGGTACCTTTAACCCCTACAGCTTACCAGTTTTGTGAACTTTCTTAAAATGCTAAAATGTTTATAGCAGTAGTTATGCAGATAATTAAAATGTTATAAGGTACAGGTTAGTGCATGTTATAAACTGACAACCAGCAAGAAGAAGATGGAAATAGATATTCTACAATAGTCTGTGTCTGGTTACTTTGGTCTGAAGATAATGAGTAAGACTGGAATGTTATTATAATATAAGCAAAATGTCTGCATTTTTACAAATATAATATAAACAAAGGGCTATGTGATGAATCTGTGGCCCATTAAAGCAATTCCCCTTAACATGAAGAGTTTACAGTAAAATCCACTTTCAGTGAACCTGACACCAATACTTTTTATATTTCCATGTTTAGGTAGAATGGGTAGAACCATATTCCCCCAACACAAATGCACACACACACACACACACAGACACATACACACATCTCTCTCTCTCTCTCTATTATACAGATATATATATATATATATATATATATATCATATATCAATACACAAACTCCATGATTACACAGCACTTGATAAATAGGGAAACTATACCAGGTTCACTGATCATGCTTTTCTATATAACTACTTCATGGTAAATGTCTCACAGAATTAGCAGTAGAACACCTGTCATTATTCCAAACAGAGTATGCAAAAATGATTTGCGCATACCTCTCAGTTGTACAGATTTTTGCAGAATGTCCAAGTTTTTGCCTTATATTTTTGGTCCATTTTTCATAAAATTGTGTTTTATGGCAAATTAGTGGCAAATCATTAAAGATTTAATTAGAAAATAATGACAGATATTTGAGTTTCAGACTGCATGCCCTTCAGAAAATTCATGCTAAGGCAAAACCTGTTATTCTATCAACTTTCTATATTTTTAAGACAATATTTAAAAACTGTCCCTATTTTTGGACCTTTGTCCCACTTTTATTTATGACCTTGTCCAGATTTCTTGCTCTAAGAGGTTGAGAGGTGTGTTTGCAAGACATCAACCAAAAGCCGCATGATTTTGCTGCTGATATTATGGATCTAGCAGGTAAGATTATTCTAAAATAACAGTTTGAAAATATTTTGCCACATGTGAGCAAAAACATGACATTTCTATATTCAAAATGTAACACATTAGGATTATGTTTTGCAATTTTGAAAATAATACCACTGTAAAGCTTAGTTTCTGTTAAATAGTTTTGCTATTTTATCTTTGCTCTTTAGTGTTTAGGGTTTCTAAGTTAATAGCGTGTCCTTGAGGCATCATTTAGAAAAAATACATTGCCAGAAATCTAGTTAATGATTTATGAAATATTCATAGCAAATACTTCAGGTACTCAATGGCATAATTAGCTGCTGCTAATTAATGCAGAAGCAAGGAATTAATATGAAATGGTATGAAGCTGCACACACAAGAACTGATTATTCCATGCTAAGCACATGAAATGGTCCTTCCCTTCCCTGCAAATCCCACCCATGAACATGTTGTACAAGCCTTGATAAATGGTCACAACAGTTAAAGCCATATTACAAGAAATACAATTAACAGCAAGGATACTTATATAAAATTACTATGTAAAGTGCACTGCAAGTTTACAGCTCCAGTTTTACAAAATCATACGAGCATCTCTCTGATCATAAACATTATGTGTTCTTGATATGGATGCCAAGACTCACCTCAAGGCAGATTGAAGGCGTATTTCTACCACCTTCTAAATGGAGAAAACCCCACAGAAGCTGTACTGCCTCACATAAACCCTTCAATGAAAGAGGAAGAAGAAACTGCCCTAGAAAAAAAAGAATAGCTGTAAGGAAATAAAGTCAGGGAAAGCAGGAGGCTCAGATGAGCTCACAGCAGACATGAACAAGATGTTGGGTGAATTGGGGAGAAAGGGCTGCTTAGGACCAAACAGGGCCCAAGGCAATGAAATGGACTGCCCCCTAGCCATACCTGTATCTCATTACTTGGCTGCCTCTTCTAAATTACCATAAAATATTGTTCAAACATGACATCAATTATACTTTTTCTTTTACTTCTGCAATGATCACAAAAATGTAACATACTGTTTAATGTGTTTACCTCAAAGTCACAAGGTACATAGTTTGATTTTCACCTTTGAAAGGGAAATTTGCTAGTCTTAAAGTGGTCCACAATAGTAGCTAGCCTACTACTTACCTATAAACAGTCTCACATCGAAAACAGACTTGTCATGAGCAACAATAAACAACTCTTTCCTTGAAGTTCACATTTATTAAAAATACATCTGGCAATCCATTAAACTACACGACATGTTGGGACTCAGTCAAACAGCATATAGTGAAGCATTAATTAGTGTCTATGTGAAGGACTCAGGAATGTCTCCCTACTGAAATGTCAGCATTCAAAATGCCGACTGCCAAAAAAACGAAAAAAAAAGACCAAAAACCCAGAGAATAGTGATTCTTGAAATTCACTCTTCTCCTTAAAACTTCAATTTTGTATGGGAAGAAGCTTCCCTGCACCCCAAGTAGGGGAAAGCAAAATCCCCCCTAAACTTATATATACCAACTCTGAAATTACCATACCTTGGAAAAAGTGAATATTCAGAGAAATGGCATGTAGGACTTGGTACATACAAGTTTGATCTTTCGGCTATTCAGTCTCCTCATTTCGGGACTCACTCTAGTGGGTCCCAACATTTCAAATAGTTACCCTCAGGAATTCAAAAGACAAGTATGCAATGCATTTGATAACAGCTTGGGATAGCCAGCTGGATGCATGTGTTCCAATTTCAGAGCAGCCTAGGAGAACTGCCTTGTGAAGTGACTAGGTCAGAGTTACACAGAAGACAAATAAAGGGGGGAATCAAACCCTGCACTAGAAAAGAAGCTCATAGCCATGCTAATCGAGACAAAATGTTGTAGCCCAACATGGTATATTTCACACCTGTGTGCCTACAAACAAACAAGGTTAATTATTTATTTATTGTATTGTAATGTTGACCAGGAAAGTCTGACTTGGCACAAGAGTTCATTGGAGACCCAGGGAGAAAATCTCTAAAATATGTATATGAGATAAAGATTTATACATAGTGTAGAAAAACCAGCCCCCAGGATTCACTAAAGTCTGTGTAGTCTCCTTGTAGAGCCTACATAGAATGTATCCATATACTGGGCCATGGTTCCCCCTCGTCAGTGTGCCATACATATTAATTGTGTTGCATGACCATGGGAGGTCACAGCAACATGGATATTAAATCCAAGTAAGACTAACAGCACAGCCACACACTTTTTGGCCCATACACCTTGGCTGAAAGGTGTACAAGATGTCATTAAATTACATTTTTATGTGCATGTTTGTGTGATGCTGTGCATTGCTTAGCTATGCTTAGCTTTGCATACATATATATCAGACATCCACTAGACATCTAATGATAGAAACCAGATGCATTCAATGTTCATATTTTTTACATGTGCTTGTTTACATGATGTGGCTTGTTGCTTAGCTAAACATAGCATGGCATACTTAAACATTGAACATCCTCTAGACATCTAATTATAGAAACCAGAAGCATTCAATTGTTGTACGTCTGCTGTGCTTAGCAATGTGCAAACCCAAGCAGCGCAGCTGCGCTATGCTTACAGGCACCTTTCCAGTACATCTGAAGATATTCAGGATCCCTTCACTATCCCAGTGGCTATATAGGTTGATTCATGACCTACAGTATACTAGGTCCTGGGTTTGAGTCTTGGCTAGTAATGCTTTTTATATATAGTGCTGTGAAACTCTGTCAGGTGATTGAAATTTAGTTGACTTTACATTAAATAACTGTTACATTTAGAAACAGAAAAGCTGCATGATGCTAAGCAGTGCTTAAACATGGTCAATTGTCTTTTCCAATTTGCACATTGCTAAGCTTCGCTTTAACATGGGTTATTCTAGTTTGTGTGATACTAAGTGATGCGATACTTTTTGAAAATTACAGTATGAAGTACAAGGGTGGGAACGCAGCTTATATAAAGGCCAATAGGTGGGAATTTCACATCATTCCTTGGAGCCTGACCTTCATTGTGAATATAGCTTTTGGAGTCGGATAGGGATAGTGTTTTAGGATGCAAAAGGGGGGTGTGCAGGAGTCCAAGGTTTTTATTGGACTCGTGGTAGAGAGATATGGACTCTGGCTGCTGCAGGGTGACTACGAGAGCTCAGAGTGCAAGTCAGAGGCCTTGAATCATTTGGCTATGAACCTCACCAGTGCTACTGGTATCCTCTACACTGGTGAGCAGAGTCATGACCATTATGACTACCTAAAACACAGGAAGAGGGGAACCTTAGTCATCTGGGTACAAGAAACTAGGGATGGGTGCATCCCACAGATATGTAAGTATGTTTTCCAGTAATTTATAAATATACAAGCTGAATGTGTGCAAACCTGGTATGCATAATGGTTTGCTTCTCTTACCACAGATGCAGAACAGAGGGCACGCAACATACGGTCCCATGCTGGGCATTTGGTAAAGATGAGGCAAGTGTGTGGTAAGTAAGAAAATCAAAGTAATAACTTAATGCATAACATAATAATACAGGAAAGTAAATACAGATGTTGCAGTATAAAATACCTGGGACACCGTACATCTTTATTAATGTGTCAGTACATATCTGAAGTGGTAAAGCAAGTAAGCATGCAGTACTGAGTAGCATAGCTTCCAACCATCAGTTAATGTTGTGGTCTACCCAGATTAAGAGTCCCTGTTCTGGTCTGCTCATTGTCTGAAATATGCTATAAGTTGCACTCAATAAATGAACAGGGTATATGGGTAAGTTAATAGAAGTCCTAGACAGCTATCCATATGTCTAAATGCCAGAGTTGAAGCAATATTAATCAATACATTTTAAAAGATGATAGTGCTTTGATAAGTAATGTTTTCAAATAATATGCTCAGTACTCCTGTATTCACTTCATGTGTGTTCTAATCTGACACCAGACAACTGTTACATGTGAACTTCTAAATAATGCACCAACAAATGTCAGAAATAAATTTAGTGCAATACCCAGATTAAGGTTGAAGATCGTGTCCTGCTCATTTTATCTGAAATATGTTGTAGACTGCACTCAGTAAATGAACAGGGTATATAGCTAAGTTAAAAGAAGTCCTAGACAGCCATACATGTGTGTAAATGCCAGATATGAAGCGACATTAAGCAATAAACTCTAAAATGAGATGGTGCTTTGATAATTACTTTTTTCAAATAAAGTATTCAGTATTCCTGTAGACACTGCTTGTGTGCTCCAATCCAGTACCAGACATAGCTATGCATGTGTGTTCTGTAAATGTATGATTTCATACAACATCAGTCAATAAAATTTTTAAAGAAGATGGTGCTCTGATAATTCACTATTTTCAAATAAAGTGCTCAGTATTCCTCTAGTCACTGCTTGTGAGTTCTAATCCCATGGCAATCAACTGAGAAATGACCAGCTGTCTAGTGTAATTAGTGTACATGAACATACCTCTCAAATGTCATGATTTTTGCAGAATATAATGACTACTGCCCCATATGTCTGGTCCTTTGATTTGCAGATATATGACATTACTTGGAATGCAATTTAATGGCCAATCTGTTATCAGAACACCCTGCTTCTAGTGTACAAGGATATTATGTAAAAATGTTCCATGTTAATGTGCCTTTGTACCATCACTTGGTATGGCTTGGCCCATAATGTCCCATGCTAACAAGTTGAGACCTGTGTACATGCATCATCATCTATGCAATATAAGCAGTCAGTGTTCTCAAGTGAAATCTAACATATCTAGAATTATGTAGTAGCAGTCTGTGTAGTTATATTTTCTGCAAAGTTATGTTCTTTTTTTGTCTTACCCCACCCCTTCTCTTCTTTTATTTATTAATTTATCATTATAATTTCATATTAATATATTATTTATAATTACCCATTATGTTGGCCTTGTGTATAATTTAATATTGCTTTGCTGTTAAAATACGTTCATTTATGGTGGTTATTGTTGTGTTCCTCAGTATAGTCTTTTCTATTTCTTTCCATAACTCATTTTTTATGTTATGCTATTAATTACATTTGTTTGGTTATATTTATTTTTACATTATGTTTATATGTAATTTACCATGGAACAACAAGGTAGGCTGGTTCCAGGTGATCCACCTACCTTGGCTCCCCTGGCTGCGGCACTGGGGCACAGCACATCTTGGCTGCAGTTTGGTGATGCTCCCTCTGCTGCCCCTGCACTGCCTGCTCCATCAGGTTGTTCCAACCCCACAGGCTGGGTGTGGTGCCCCCTCTGGAAGTGGAAGTGGAGGGGGTGCCTATTTCACCCATGATGAACAAGCAGACATGGTGCATGGACTGCTGCTGCAAACTATTGGTGCATGCCTACACCAAATGGAGAGCATGCTGTCCATCTTGATAGGGCAGCCTCACCCCAGGGACCAGCATCAACCACTGCCTCCACAGGAGCATTGAAAGTGGAGTGCCCATGGGTGAAGATTTGAGTCACACTGCTACCGTGACTGACGCCCACGGGACTGGGATTCCATCACACCCTCCCAACCAAGGTGTACATCCCCCTCGTATCACACACCAACCCTGTCTGCTGTCATGTCTGACTTGTCTGTCTGCAAAACCTTCCTCACTTCCCAACTTACCTCCCCCGCACAAGCCTGTCTCCCTTCCTCAACATTCCACTCTCACCTTAAAAAAATGGGCACCTGTCCCAAAAAAAAATATTGTCCCATACATAGCTCTCCATTTCACACGTGTCCACTGGATATACTTAATTTGGTCCAATTGGCTTGTCAACACACTTATGTTATCCTCACCCCCTGGGAGGTGATGGCCAAATTCAGCTAAAAAATTTGTTAAGTGCACAGTTGTTGCTGTACAAGAAATGGATAGCTATGGTTCTTTCCTACATATTTCCTGCACATACCTACTTGCCTTTCACTATGTTTTCCTCCTGCTTGCACCCCATTTCACCACTGTCCTACCTCCCCATTTTTTTCTTTAAAGAATTTTTCCGTGATGAAGCATGATGCACAGCATTGCTAAGCTATGTTAAATGGTGATACATTGATATATGTATTGGAAAAATAGTAATCATGTTCAAAAATACACCAGCACCCTGTTTCGAACCCAGAACCATTGCACCTGCAGAACAGTGCATAAACCCGCCAAGCCACACAGGTGTTAATTAACACATATGTTTTAAGCAAAACATAGTAACTACATCATTAAGCATGTTAAGCCAAGCTGTGCATCGTGCTGCATCACAAAAATCAGCTATGAGATTAATAGAAAAATAGGAGTGTAATCGGGACTCTGGTAGAGAAATACATAAGAATAGATGCAAGGTATCTCATAGCAGGTAACTATGTAATTATATCTACAACATGTAAAAGTACACCTGATACATAAGTAATGGAAAAATAGGAGTGTAATAGTGTTTCTGGTAGAGAAATACATCACTATAAAGCCATACACATCATAATAGATGTTAGTGAGGTATGTAACAGCAGGCAAGTGTGCAATTATATGTATAACATGTACAAATAAACCTGCTATAACAGTGACTCAGTAGCTCATTCTGTTAAATGCTGTGAACACGTTAATTTTGGTCCACATGGTTCGGGTTTCAAATACAACTGTGTCTAGCATTTAAAAAAAATGTATTTGTACATCACCAGTATAAATTCTGATATGTATGACTGTCTCATCACCCATTTATCCACCCAAAGCAGTATAGTTGAATGCCTCCTTCTATATAATGGCAGTCCAAGGCCTACAGATAGGACCACATTTAAACTATTCCTACTGCAATACTAGAATGTGCATAGAATGTCAGGTCATGCATCAGTATGAATTCCCAGAGGATTTTGAAGTATGTAATTAAAATGAGACCAAGTCATAGTACACTGCAGTCCACAATGATTTGCTAGTGATATTACAGACAACCACAGCAGCACAGGTTACATACATATATGAATCTCATGCTAGATGCAATGGTTGCCAGCACACACGTTCCAGATGACTACCATGACATTACACATGACTTGGCCATTATCTGACTGATTGACATAATGGTTAATGTACCGCTGCACCTTGTTCTAGGATTCAATAAATATGTTTTCCTTTATTCTGTTAATGATACCTTTGGCTAAGATACTTACCTTAAACACATACATTACTTTCCAGTAGGATGGGTTCCCTCAATTAGGCTCTGGCTGTAGACTAAGGCTGCCACAGGTCACATGGTTACTGTTAAGTGTTCCTGACCTGTACATTCTGCAGCCTCTCTAACTATTCCTATTGCCTGCAGCAGCAACAGCAACTTCAGCCTGTAGCACACACATGTAGCAAATAGCTGTTATAACCATTTTCTCTGTGCTGGCATAATCCCTACCCAGTAATTTCAACCAAAAATGTGAAAAAGGGGATGAAATCCACACTGAGGCCTTATATATTGTTGACTAGTTGCATGGGATTGGCTGATTATACTGCAAATCAGTCGTGTATGCTGCATGTGGTATTCCTGGCCCACAGATTAGTTCAGAGGCAATCACCTGCTAATGAGACCCATCTTAAAATGGCAAACACTGAGCTAGGGGAACCATTGTGTATGTCAGTTAGTTTGTATGGTTAACTCATTCACATAGTACTCATAAACCTGTATCTTTCAAAAGAGGAGTTTTGTACTCCATCAGGAATGTAACCATTTTGTTTTCAACATGATGCACGTCTGAAGATACTCAGGGGAATGGGGGGATTACATCAGTAAGCCTTTGTTAGAACTATACTGATGACATGGCATTGATCTCCAGCTGTGTTACACCCTCAAAGGGTGTAGAGTACAGCAAAGGTAATATGCTCTGTATTAACTAGGTAACCAGGTCTCCTGGATACTTCCTTTGTTAGCAGTTGTAGCAGTACCCTGCTCTTTGGTTGGCGCTGTTGTTTATACTAATGTTATAGGTGTGTTTTTCCCTACTATGGGGCACATTATACAATTGACTCCTGTATTTGTTGTGTGATCATACATGAGTATCTGTCATGTCACAAACAGCAGTGGGTCACTATTACTGCTATCCTAATTGCTTCACAACCTTTGTATGTTTGGCACACTGTTGATTAAAGATGTGTAATTCAAGTGGGAAATAACAATAGGCTTCCTTTATTGCTGTATCTCTACATACTATACTCCCACATATGTGATCCTTACACGTGTTCTCATTTAGTTGTATTTCAGGAGACATCATGCAGGCCAGATGCTGTCCACCTTTCACTCAGGCAGAAAACAACCTCATTATTGAAGCCATGAGACACCACCACCAAGTCCTGCTGTCTAGAGGGAGGGCAAATAGGCAAGATCATACAGCCTTGTAGGATGAACTGATGCACAACATTAATCCTGTGGGTCACCAGAATTGCACATATGAGCAGGTGCAACACTGTGCCACTGAAATGATCAACTTGGCGCTCAGACATGCAGTGGACGTGGCCAGGGATCATCAGGTCACTGCTGGTGGGCTTGCAGCAGAACAGCCTCTGTCAGTCACTGAAGAATTCCTGGTGAACCTTAAACACAGGACAGCTCCAGGCATCTATCACCCCATATGGCATGGATGTAGGTACAACCATTTCCGCTCAAGAGGAGCCTCCAGGTATGCTTAGTTGGATCACCACTGGAATACTGTAGCATTCAGCTTGTCAGGATGCACATAGTTTAATGTGGGTGTCAGGGGTTTTGGGAGAGGGGTTAACTGCAATATTAAGCTCATGCAAAGTTTCTGACCCACATACCTGTTAACATAGCAGCTAATGTAAATGTGAGATATTTTGAAGTATTAGCACCATTATACTGTCACATGTGCTGCTGTGTACATTACACATCTCTCACATTTTTCCAGAACCATCAGGAATAGGAAGAGGCCATGATCTTGCTGCTGGTAAACACAAAACTGTTTTGTCAGAGATTTAGATTTAGTTCATTGTATTCACTCAAGTGTCAGCACAGGCCTGTTGGCTGGATTGATGTACTGTCTGCATGATTGCCAACTGTATGATATTTTCTGGCTGTACACAGTTTATCTATTATTACAGGAGTTGTTACAGCTCAGAAACTGTAGTTTTATTGGCCATTTTGGGCTATTTCTATCCCTTTCATCTTTCTGTTTAAAAACCCATGTTTTTGCGTGTTGCGCATCGCTCAGTGCTGCTTAGCTAGGGTTAAACTATTCCCAGTGCTATACAGTCTTCTCTTCAGTTTTTACCTTAGAAATTGCCAGTTTCTTAATTTTAGCACTTGTATCTGCTTTTCTGTGCTCAGCACTGGTTCAGATCTGTTGTAAGCACTAAATAAGCTACAAATTACTGAAGCACTAAACCTCTCTCACTTCCTAGTGGTTAACAGTGTTTGCAGTTATCTCCTCAAGTTACTTGAGGAAAACAGCTCTAGTACTTACTTCCCTCACTGTCTAGAGGAAAATAGTGATTATCCAGGGGACAGCTCCCGGTGTTCCCTCCTGTCTACCCAATGAATCTAGGCAATGTAGCAATTGCCTCATGTACACTGACAACCCTCTCCTCCTGCCACCCAACACTACAACCTGTGAGAGATGCATTTAACTTGCCAAACTGGAGGCAAAGCTCTCTCAACCCAACACTGAACTTCTCAGTCAAGAGGAGAATGTAAACACTCACACCACACCACACTCACCACATAGTCCCACTATACCTACACCACCAAAACCCACACATAGATACACAAAAACATCCTTGGAGGCTCTCAATAAGAATCTGCCCAAGCTACAGAGACCTCCTAAATAGAAATGCAAGCAACCTCCACCCTCAACACAACACAAAAGACACATAACACACAGACCCATTGTGCAACTCAACCACAACCCATAAGGCAAAACAACGTGTCTAACACATTAGTCGTAGGTGACTCTATACTCAGGCACACTTATGTTTAACTCACCAGAATAGACAAGGAGAAGGTTACTGTTAGCTGCCTGTCAAGTGCCAGGATTTACCACATAACCCACACACTCGGGTCACTCCACAACAAGTAGAAATATGACTCAGTCATTGTCCATGTTGGTGTGAATGACCTGAGATGTACCTCCCTGGACTACATGAAAAGAGACATGGAGGAGCTCTCCGATCTTGTAATCCAGGCAGGTATGACCCTAGCCCTGAGTAGCATCCTACCTTCACCCAAAATAATACTGCAGAACAAGGACAAAATGATTGACTTCAACAACTGGCTAAGCTTCCGCTGTCATTTCAAGGGGATCCAGTATCTGTCTGCCTGGGACAACATGGTTGACAGGCCATGATGCTTTGCTAGAGATGACCTGCACCTGTCGACCCTTTGATTCCGGATACTAGCTAATGTTTTTGCTTCCCCTATAGTGCCTTTTTTAGGCAAGGTTCAAACGACAAGCCCACCACTGTAACAGATACAGGCAAGCAAAATCTGAGGGTAATGCTACTCAAAGCTAGAAGTCTAAACCTCAAAATGCAATCACTCGAGGTGCTCCTTAAAATGGAGAACATTGATATTTGTGCAGTGACTGAAACCTGGTTCAAGGCTCCAGACAGCACCCCTGCATTACCAGGATATAACTCATACCATACCTTTCGGCCATCTAACCAAGACCGGAACACCAAGGGTGGAGCTGTGTCCATATTTATTAAGGATATCCACACCTCCAGGCTAGTTGCCCAACATAATGCATCTGAAATTACCCAAGTGCAACTAACTGTGGGCAAAACTGCAATCCATATTGTAGCT
Source organism: Protopterus annectens (assembly GCF_019279795.1). Lineage (NCBI taxonomy): Eukaryota > Metazoa > Chordata > Ceratodontiformes > Protopteridae > Protopterus > Protopterus annectens. Next base: position 220,161,575 of record NC_056748.1, read on the forward strand.
TGCAAGAGATCCCGCACCATGCCCCAGGATTCCAACTCTTCTTTTCTTGATATACTGGAAAATATTAGGGTTCAACCAAACACCCTAATAATGGGCGATTTCAACTACCCCACCATTAACTGGGAAAGCTACTCATGTACCAACTCCATCACTCAATGCTTTCTTGAATTCATTAACTCCAATGCCTTGGATCAACTTATCCACACCCTACCAGAGGCGATAATATCCTAGACCTGGTCATTAGCAACATGACGGACTGGTGTTCCACACGTGAAGTAAACTCCTCTTTGGTCAGATCCGACCATAAGCTAATCACCACAGATATCCACATCCCGCCCCCACCCCCATTAAGGAAACCACTGTAAAAAATGTCTCCAAAGCCATCTTTATGCTTCTTAAGACAGAAGTGGCAAACTTCACAACACACATGCAGATGGATAATACAGTTAAGACTGCTAAACTTATACAAATGCACTCTATATGCACTTACATGAGTGCATGGATTGGGCTATACCTAGCAGAACCAAGATGCTATCCTCCAAAAAAAGGAAGCCAATCTGGTGGTCCCCTGTTGTAAACAAACTCTACAACAGAAGGAAGAAACTGTTGCATGAGAGTAAAATCCCATGAGTGGTGGAGCTCCCTATTTAGCCTCAGTAAGAAGCTGAGATCCTTCATAAAGTCCTCCAAAACCAGCTATGAAAACAAGATTGCCACTGACTCTAAGGACCACCACAAAGCATTCTATAGCTATCCTCAATAATCTCAGTTGCAACACCCAGATCTGCTCTGAGTTACAGCACTATGGAACAAAAATTACAGAACCAACTGATATCGCCAACATCCTGGCTGATAGTTTCAGTGCCAACTTTACCCCCCTTCACCACTAAAGGGCCCATATCCATATCAGAATAATGCAGTTCCCCTGCAATCACAACTGAGCAGGTAAAAACTGAGCACTCCAAAGCCAAGAACAGAGCATCCATGGAACTGGACAACATCCCAGGCTGCGTTCTACATGAACTTCAGAATGAACTGGCTCCCCACCTAAGCCCCATGTTCAGTCACAGCCTCACATCAGGCTTTGTGCCCACTGAATGGCCCACAACAACTGTTATACCACTCCACAAAGGGGGAGCCACCACGGACCCCAAGAACTACTGCCCTATTAGCCTGATAAGCCTGGTCTGCAAGGCCATGGAATGTATCATCATGGAACTCATAAACAAAGACATTGTTTATCTCCAAACTCTGGACCCCACCCAGTTCGGGTTTGTGAAGGGCAGATCATGCCTCCTGAACCTGATTGACTTCTTTGAAACAGTCACCAAAGCCGTAGACAAGAGTAAGTCACTTCACACAGCCTATCTTGACCTTGCCAAGGCTTTCAACACCATCCCCCACTCTGGAATCATAGATAAACTCACTAAACTGGTTATAAATCTATACGTCATAAGATGGGTTGCCAACTGGCTCACTGACAGAACCCACAATGTAAAAGTTGCAGACTCCAAATCTGACTTCAAACCTGTGACAACTGGAGTACCACAGGGTTCAGTCCTGGGTCCTCTCCTGTTCAGTATCTACTTCTCAGAAGTACAGGCTAACACAGAAGGCCTCTGGCTGACGAAGTTCACAGACAATTGCAAATTAGGTGCCACAGTCGAGTCCCGAACGACGTGACATCTATAGAAAGGCCTCACTGAAACTGATGCCTGGTGTCAGAGCCATGGCCTCAAGCTCAATGCCAAAAAGTTCATTGTCATCCCCTTTGGCAAAAACTCGGTACCCATGAACTACCACATAGGCAGCAGTCCACTTAATGCCAAAGGTGGGATAAGAGACCTTGGGACTCAGATGGACAGTAGTCGTTCCTTTGACAATTACATCACCACAGTAGTTAGGAATTCCTTCTACGTACACACCTCATTATGAAAGGGTTCTCATCCAGGAGAAAAGAGGTCATTGTTCCTCTACTTGGCCCTCATTAGATGCATTATTGAGTACAATGCCCCTTTAGGAATGTACCTCACAAGACATCTGCAACAGCTAGAAAGGCCACAAAAATACCTCACAAAGAGGATTATGGTACTCAAACAGATGCCCTATGCTGACCGTCTCAAAAAACTCCAGCTGTACTCTGTAGCATATCGCCTACTCGAGGTGATCTCTGCCTAACATACAAAGCTATGTCTGTTGGACATTCCAGACCTAAAGAAATCCCAATCCCTCTGAGTTGCACACTCCAGGGGCCTAAACCTTGTCACCACAATAAACAGAACATGCTGGAGGGATAGATTCCTGTCTCAGAGACTTCCCATACTCTGGAACAAGCTACCTATCTATGTCAAGTAGAGTTCCTCATTATCACTCTACAAGAAAAATCTTGATGAGTGGATGGGAAATAGGAAGTTCACCCTGGGGATCACTTCTGTGGCTCTGCTCGACAGGGGTACAGGAAAATAACCTTCTTGGGTGGTGAAAGCCAGGGAACCTTGTTGGCTAGGATTGCACAGGCCCTTGGGCCAACAGCCTAGTACCTACCTATGAATCTATGAACATATATCTTGTAGATTTGACCACAGTGATTGATTTGACAGTATTGTCAGGTCATTACAGACTGTCATAATCAACTGTGCAGAGTTTTGCAGAATGTCAACAGTGTACATCATTTATGTTTTTCTCATGAGATTCCTGTTTATAGAACATTTATTTCCAAATGATTACAGATGTGTGTTAGAAAATAATGTCCTCATGTCCTACTGTATGAGAGTATGGGTTATACAAGTGTGTAGTAGTGAAAGCAGTGTATACAGCTTAACATATATTGCTACACAGTACTGCAGAGTATAGTAGTGCAGGCATTAATGTAATGTTTTTCCCTTTGTATCACAGGTGACCTGATAGGTTGCTCTTTATCCCCCTCACAACCTGATGTCAGTGTCTTTTCAGATCCTGATGATGATGGTGGGCAAAGTGAGGTTCAGCTGGGGGTTTCAGGGGCTGAATCTGTCACAGAGGTTTACATCCCTTGTCTGTCCTCATTATCACCATACACAGTCAGTATGCCTATGCATACACAGTCCCCTGAGGCCACAAATATTAAACTGTTGGAAGGTGGGAACATTGAAAAAGGAAGTGTGGCTACTGTGGCTGCAGTGACAGTAGACACTGGCCAGAGCCAACAGTTGGCAAGTTTCCACACAGGCAGATTGATAGGGGTGCTTGTAGGAGGCCTATTGTCCCGCCATCATTTGTTGCAGGTGTCTTATCTTGTGTCACTCAGCGTATGTTCAGGACCATCATGGAGGCACAGACACATTCAGAAAGACCTCCAGATGAATGCTCAGCATTATTGATGCACCAAAGTCTAACATCCGTGACCGTCTTCACTAGATTGTTGATACCCTGGATCGGTTCACCAACACAGTGGAAAGACATTGGTCTGAGAGAGATTGCACACTACCTGTCTTGGAAAGCACATAGTCTGTGATGGAATGTCTAGTTGGAGTTGAGCATCAGCCTCATGGATGTAGGTCAGGAACTACATCTGAAGAGAGTTAATGCGGCCGTGCACAATCATGCTTCCATAGTGGCAGTACATCCAGCACTCCAGAGGGGAGTGTGCTGTCCACACCAAGATGTGGCAGGCCATGGACTCGTGGTCCTGAGTGGTCCCGTACAGGACACATTCCCAGCAGATGGAACTCACCCTCAGGTGGTAGCACAGCATAGAACCTTGGGCATGGAGGTACCAATGCAACTCCTGGCAGGGTTAGTTCACATGTTCGGCGGCCGAGATGAACTGACAGCTCTACCATGCACTGCTTACAGCTGTCCAACATACAGACATGTAGTGCTAGCACTGAGCTTGGCTGTGTACACTCAGGCACTCACACACCACTATCACATTCAAGTCACCTAAAACACACACACTACATTTCCATGCTTCTTTCTGCCTGCATCCATTCCTGACACAAACAAGAATGCTAACCTATTGGGTCATTCTAGGCCTCCTGCACCCGCAAACAACACCCTGGGCAAGTGATAATACCTGTGCCACATCCTTCTAATCTCTCTCATGGATGCAGGGAAATAAAGCTATGTTTCTGATACACATGGAATTTGTTTCATCCAATGTTGCTTTTGAAATGCTACTTGTACTAGTAATTTTCAGAATTTGCATGTTGCCATTTACAATAACTATACCATAATAGTGTATGTACATTACGATGGATGCTATTGTAATGGCTGTGTAGTCACACAATGATGGGTGTCAAATGTAAATGTTTATGTCACACTTTCACATCTGTGTAGGACACACCTATGGGTATATATCTACAATCAAACCATCAATATCAGAGCATAGAACTGAATGTCAGCACACAACACAAATGTCGTGAGAAAGGTAACACAGTATATGTTCCGGGGTTTATATGTGCTTAATATGCTAGCGAACACTAGGGCTTCTTTAAGCCTAGCCATGCATCCCTAAACACTGTCAAGATATGATACCTTTGATAAATGTAAGGAGGGTTTTGGGAGCTGAAACATGTACAAGCTGGGGGTGTAGGAGTGAACCATCCACAGTTTCCATGTCCATTGTAAACAGTGGTCCACAAGCAGGTATGATTGTCTTTTTCCCCATCCAAGTGTGCAACTTGCACTGGATTTGCTTTAGGGTGGAAATTTGCTTCACATGGCTGTAGAGCGTGTTCCATATAGGGTGTAGTCTCTGGGTTACATACCTGTCCCACCAGCATGTCCTGTATATACCACTGTCAAGGTGTAGGTCTGTATAATAGTAATTCTGGTGGTACTTGTTTCATGGATATGCAAGAGGTCCACAGTGGGGTGTGACACTGCCCTGTATGGCAGGCATAAACCACCCCATCAAAGCATGTAGGAGACAGACTACACAGATAGGGCCTTTACATGGTCTGCATAGGACATGTTATGTACACCACATAGTGCTTTACTGAGGAACCTCTGTGGATATTACAGTTTTCGGATATGCCTGGCTAGTAACATACCAAAGGTGGCATTGCACCAATGATAGGTCTGTTGAATGCCAATTACAGTGGAACAATGGCTTCCTTTGATTTACATGCCATACCTTTGTTTATAGGTTATGCAACATAGAATGATGTCCACCATATTACAGACACGTAACAGGCAAAGAGTAGATCACTATTTGTGTCCTTAAGTTACTGACTACTCGGTCAACTGTTCAAGGTGTGCTAGCACTATGATAGTTACTAGGGATGGATGACTTCCCAAAGGATAGTATTGTGCATTTCTTAATATTTAGTGTTAGCCCATGGCTCTGATGACAACTGTATGTCTGTGTCAGCCCCTCCTGGAGAACATTTGTGTCAGTGTGGGATTCAATGACAGCTCCTCATTTGTATGAAGTCAACAATGACTAGAATGTTGAATTGTGTGGCAGCTTGACGAATGGGCTTATAGATGCTCTCTCACACACCTGACAGTACATGCGACAATGAGTGGGGTGCCAACATGCCCATCTCACCTCCTACTGCACCCAAACCCACATCACACATACCTAATTATGTGGAGGTCCATACCAGAAACATACCTAATCACCAGACACCTCACAAACAGGAAAGCAAGCACGCTGCACATCATCCTACCTCTGCAGAACAAAGTACATATAATGGACCACCGTCTCACTGCTCAAATCCTTATTGCAAAACACAGATTCACACATATTACTCATAAGTGATTACATAACGAGTCATACTGATGTCCCCTTACCAGGCTAGATAAGGTAAAGGTTACGGTCAGCTGTCTGTGAGGTGCCAGGATACTGCATATCACACGCATAGTCAAATCTGTCAACTACAGGTACTGTTATGACTATATCATAGCTCCTGCTGTTGTGCAAGACTTGAGACATATCTCTCTGGACAGTGTGATAACACACAAGACTGAGCTCTCACACTATGTTTCTTCAGGCAGGTTTGCCCTTGGCCATTAGCTGCATTTTACCTTCATCTAGGATGGTGCATTTGACACTATCCCCCACTCAGCCATCATTGACAAACACACTCAACTATGCCTCGACCCTTATATCATTAGAGGGGTCATTCACTGCCTCAGTGACAGAGGTCATATATTCAAAATAGGGGAATCACCCTCCAATAGTTGAAATCTAACCAGTGGTGTTCCACAGGGTTTAGTCATGGGTCCTGTACTGTTTAGACTCCAATTCTTCAAAGTACAAGCACAAAGTACATGTCTATGGCTGATAAGGTTTGCTGATGCCTGCAAACTGGGAGTGGTCATAGAATCTCCAAAGTATGTCAGCATCCTACATGAGGGTCTTACTTGAACAAATGATTGTTGCCAAAGTCATGGCCTTAAAAGCAATGCAAATATATGTATTATCATTGCTTTTGGTAACAGTGATGTTCCTGCTAATTACCACATCAATAGCAGCACCTGCCATACATACTCAGGGGTGGGAGACCTGAGCACACAGGTTTACAGCTAACTTACCTTAGGTCACCATGTCTCTGCAGTGGTAAGAAGGGCATTCTATCATGCACGTGTAATAAGTGAGGGCATTGTCTCCAGAAAAAGTAGATGTAATAACAGACATGCCTTCTTCCCTCTGCAAACCAATGGTTGAGTGCAACGGCCCTTTTGGTACGTACCTTGCCAAGAACCTGTGGCAACTGGAGAGATCACATAGTTTCCTCACAAGGGGAATTCAGGTCTTGAGCATCTGTCCACAATGATCATCTGACATCACTGCCACTTTAGTGTGTGACATGCAGACTACTCAGAGATAATCTCTGGCTTGCATACGAGGCAATCTCTGACCCTGTTGTATTAGAAATGCTGCATATCCATAAGTCAAATGGTACATTGGTTATTTGCTGAATAGATGTTAACCTGGCTTGTAACATTCATATAACCTGCTGGATGGAGAGAATTGTCTACACCAGTTTAATACACCTCTGGAAGAGACTCCCACATCATGTCAAACAGAGCACCTCATTGGCCCTCTTTAGATGCAATTAGTATGATTGGATAGGTGACCATAATTTCACCATGGCGGTTCCACCTATGTCCCTCTTGGACAGGTGCAATAGGTGCTGATCGTGTACATAAGGGTAACAACTTAGCTAGGATTTAAAGGGCAATAGGGCCATTAGTCAAGTAAATTCCAATGAGCCTATGATCCCATAGGCATATGTACAATGCTATGACTAACATCCACACATACAAACTTGGCTGCAGTGGGAATAGTATACTACCAATTTATTCCTGCAAAACACTACACAGTACACACACACACACACACACACACACACACACACACACACACACACACACACACACACACACACACACACACACTCACACACTCACTCACCACATTGGCTGTCACAGGATTAGAATCCCTACCTATATAGTCTTACACAATACAGATGACAGTACTTAACGCACATACCACAGCTTAATTCTGACACTAGGATGATGTTAGGTAGTCTTATGGTAGATGACATCAACAGGCTTTATGGGGGTAATAGTTTGGAGGCCTGCATCGCCTACTAGTTCCCAAAACAGTGCAAAACCCTGTCTGTTTGTAAGTCAGTGTAGGATTCATATTTGTTTTGAGGATGTTGCACCTACACACTCAAACTCAGCAAGTGGGTTGGAGTGAGATTAGAATCCATACCTATCTAGTCTTACACACTAAAGATCACAGTACTTGTTGCACGCACCACTACTTAAGTCTGAGATTAACATGGCTTTAGGTAGTCTTATGGTAGATGACATCAGAAGGCCTTGTGGAGGATGAGAGTTTTGAGGCCTGCCTCCACTGCATGTGCCAAAACGTGCAAAGCAGTGCCAAGCTTGAAGTCAGTGGTCTTTGGGGACATATATATATATATATATATATATATATATATATATATGTATAGGTCTATTTTGTTTCATTGAATCTCATTTCACTGGATTTCATTTCACCCCGACCACTTTGCTGAAAACTCATTTCACTGAATCTGATTTCACTGAATCTCATTTCACTGAACAGTAGTTAGTATATATGGGACTGTGTAGAGTACTGTAACACAAATAAAAGGTATATGCCCTTTTCCCCACTGAAGTGCGATCCTGGAGTTAATATATATAGTTAGCGGGGTGTGGGGGGCACAGCCCCTCATATTGGGGGGTGTGGAGGGCATAGCCCCCCAGTTACTTTGAGCAAATATTGTCTTCTGGAGAGAGTTAGTCACTGGTGTTGTAACTATGCATGTCTACTGTTTAAAATGCATTGTTTTGAAGTTTTTGATAAAATACAATATAATACAAACAAAGTGGGGGCTATGCCCCACCACCCCCAAATTTGGGAGGCTATGCCCCCCACATCCATCTAGCTATATATGCTAACTCCAGGATTGCACTACAGTGGGGAAAAGGGCATATACATTTTACTTGCCTTACAGTACTCTACACAGTGCCATATATACTAACTGCAGTTCAGTGAAATGAGATTCAGTGAAATGAGTTTTCAGTAATTTGCATTTTCAGCAATGTGGTCATGGAGAAATGAAATTCAGTGAAATGAGATTCAGCAAAACAAAGTAGACCCATATATCTATATATTTATATATATATATATATATATATATATATATATATATATATATATATATGCATACATATATATATAGATATGTACATACATATATATATATATATATATATATATATATATATATATATATATATATATATATATATATCTTCACACACACACACACACACACACACACACACACACACACACACACACACACAGCAAGTGGGCCGGATTGAGTTTAGAATCCCTACCATTCTAGTGTTATAAACTACAGATCACAGTACTTAACACATGAGCCATTACTCAAGTTTGCTTTGTAAATGACTGCAGGTGAAGTAATCCTAGAGAACATAAGCCCTGTGTTGAACACCTTAGGATGCCTGTAGAGTCACACTGCTTCCTACTATCATTTGCAGCTATTAGTCTAACAGTCAGAATACTGTTTTGTACCCTTGCTATGTGACAACAACACCTGTTTTGGGCATATGTGTCTGTTTTCATTTTGATGGAAAAGCCTGTGGCAAAGGTAAATTAGCCCTGTCAATGAGTGTGCACACAACATAATACAGTACACACATAGTTCAATCGTTGATGTATGTGCAGTGAAATCCAGAAGACACGGGGGGGGGGGCTGTAGGGAATGAAGATGTTGTTGCTGTCATAGATACAAACATATGGTTTGACAACATATGTACATATTCATACATGATGCCATACATTTTCAAGGCTTCCACATGCTGTAATAGGGAGAAATGGTTTGACTCACCACTGTCCGGATGCCTGCAGCAAGTACACAGGTTTGACTCATACTTATGTGTGTTTCACATTAAATTGTGTTTTGCTGTCAAATGTGATATCATTTATGGATGACGTTATAGATGACTGCCAGAACTCTGAACTTCAGCTATCCCAATAGTCCTCCAAGTGCAACATATGTTATTCTACACACTTCCACATATTTTTAAGTGTATTATCTAATGGTGAGCCTTCCTTTTGGTCCTTCATACAACATTATAAATGTAGTGCAGCTTTATTCTCCATTATCTGGGTATGTAGGGTAATACAAACATATACACACATACATATATATATGTATATAAATATAACATACATATAATACATATATTTATGGACGGCAAAGTGGTGCAGCAGTAGTGTTGTTGCCTCACAGCAAGAGGTTCTCCAGTTTGATTCTTGGCTGGGGTGCCTTCTGTGTGGAGTCTGCATGCCCTCCCTGCATCCGTGTGGGTTTCCTCCAGGTGCTCCGGTTTCCTCCCATGTCACAAAGTCATGCGCCTGGAGCGTTTCTCTCTGGGCCTCTGCTGAAAATTGGCTTCATTCCATGTCAGACTTTCCCAGTCAACAAATGTTAAATAAAATAAAATATAAATTTTAAAATAATTGCATGAGGATCAAAGGATTTGCACTCTGCTTAACTAAGAGTATGGGCATGTGCAGTGGCATTTTTGGCTTGTTTGCTCATTGCTAAGCAGCATGCAAATCGGCAGTGCATTGCTTACACCAGAGCCTTACTGCTCCATAAACTGACCCCAGTCCTCAGCTACCTGTATTCCAGGCCGGGATTATGATATGATTAGAAACACTCAAATCTGGATCTACCTAGATACTCAGGTCCACAATGAATCTACAGTTTTAATCACTGTGTGCTGTATGTAATAGTCACCTTTCTATTTATGTCTTCCAAATCTCATATGCTTAATTTCTGATGTATTTATCAGCATATTATACTCCTGTGACCAAATGTTTAATTTAGTCAAGTTATTTAGCAGACATGCCCCATCCGTAGCGCATGTAATCAGTGTACCCAATTTCAAGTCATCTGCATACAGAATCTAGAACAACTCAAATGAAATAGATAGGTCTAAAGAGAAATCTGAAGAAGTCTGTGCCTATTACAGAGCCCTGTGGGACACCTTGACTGCAGCCAATTATTCCACTTGTCCAATTGCTGTATGATACTTGTCATGTCCTATAAGTAAGCCAAGCAGTTATCCATCTTATCAAGATTCCATCAGTACCTGGTTGTTCTAGTTTATTGATCAGTGGTTTTGTGTATGGCCTTGTCAAATCTCTATAAATTACACCGCAGCACAATTTTTCATTCATAGCTGTTACTATGTTGTCATAGTACATCATGCTGCAGGCAGAACTTAGATCCATTTTCAACATATGCATGCTGATATATGGTTTTCAAGTCTCAACATTTACAATTCTGATACTGACTAATCCAATATTACCTATAACTTTTTAAATAGGTCTTGGATATACAGTGCAGGTGCAAATGTGTAATTGATACGTGAAATAGGTTAATACTAGTATAACACACACAGAGTCACAGTCTGTAAAACCATACGTATTACTCCTTAGCATGCCAAATACCTGGATATTTTAGGCTCAGAGCCCTGAACACCATCACACAAGCTACCTACCTTAGTCTTTGAGCCACAGAGGCTGCCTGACAGACAGGGGGTCATTCATCACACCATCATCTGCATAAATATGCACTTTGCTATTCTCAGTTAACTAACACATAATATGTAAGTTCAAATTGTACATTACTAGTCTGATGAGTGGCATACTAACTGTGTGAAATGCTCATACAGCACAGATGATTTATTGTTATGGCAGTTACAAGGGGACACTGCTGTTTTGAGGGGTGGGGGAACAAAAGCCCATGTTCTACTAAGACACACACTAGTCTTACTATCATTTAACCTCACTTTTAACATGTCCCTTGAATGATATAACAGTAATCTGTTGCGGTAGGACTATATGAATATTCCATGCATGAGACCTACCAAATACAAATGTTGACATGTCAGTGGAATGAGTGTCTGTAGTTCCATGTGGATGTAACTTCTGTACAAATAGCCCAGTATAGTGGCCTGCATAATTTACCCAGTATATAACTACAATTAAATAACATAACAATCCACTATACCACTGTGTAGGTTATGGACTTACCTTGCAAGTGCAGCAATTGACACAACTGTAGTTCAGGGCTGACTCTAATGCAAGCAGTACACAGCCAATATATGAATAGGTAGAGGATATGTGATTTGGCTGGCATCGATTTCCATATCTGTATATGAGTAGAAGTAAGGTGTTAGTCCCAAGGTTGTCAGTGAATGTGCTATGCATTGTCTCCTAACCAAAGCTAGGCAGTACTGAGTACACCTACGTCTGCCTACAGGGACATCAGCAAGGGTTCCTCCTCAGATTCCTCCTGTGACTGTGGCTGTGGTGACCTAGTCACTGGTGGGGGGCTGTGTATCCTTTCTGTTTGCTGATCCTGCTGCAGCTGTTTCTGCAGGATCAGATTGTGTAGCATAGCACATACAGTGAACATATGTGCACATATGGCTGGAGTATACTGCAGGGCTCCACCAGATATATTGAAGCACTGGAACTGTGACTTCCAAAGCCCAAACACATGCTCTATGATGTTCCTAGTTTGTGCATGTGCTTCATTATCGTATTCTTCCATGGGTGTGTGTGCATTTCTGATGGCTGTCATCATAGGTTTATAGGTAGGTACTAGGCTATCAGCCCAAGAGCCTAAGTAAGCCTAGCCAACAAGGTTCCCTGTCTTACACCACCCAAGAAAGTTATTTTCATGTGCCCCTGTCAAGCAGAGCCACAGAAGTGATCCCCGAGGTGTATTTTCTATTTCCCATCCACTCATCAAGATTGTTCTTGAAGTGTGCTAATGAGGAACGTTGCTTGACATAGATGGATAGCTTGTTCCAGAGTATGGGAAGTCTCTGGGACAGGAATCTATCCCTCCAGCATGTCCTGTTTATTGTGGTGACAAGGTGACAACTTTCTGCTAGGAGTGTATCATATAACTTGTTTCTATTTAAAAGCATTCTCTAGAGTCTCCTTGATCCTTTACCTGTTTAAGCATTTCTGCATTTTTTTTTTTCAATTTAAGTAGTGTTGGTAGTGTAGCATTGTCCTTATTCAGGATTGTGTTATGAGTCAAGTTGTTTGTTAGTAAACGATGTGTGTCTGAGCACATGTTCCAGGCCATTACAGCTTAGCCAAAGCCAGTATAGCATTTCAGTGAGAGTGAAGTGTTTGTGGTCATTGTCTGACTGGGTTGGCCTGGACTACGCCTTGGAGTAAGCACCTCATTGGTTCTTTCAAGTGTTTTTTAAAGTTGTTTCAGGTTTCAGCATTTTTACATAAGAAGTTAACTTGTGAGTGCTTCTGCCATTTCACACTGAGCTAATCATGGGAAGTCATAGGAAGGGCTCTGAGCTAACTCATCCGTAATATATAACATTAAGTATCCTGTTTTTTGCTTCTTTCTGAGGTATTTATAGCACTTTTATTTTACTCACTGTGTGTGAGGTATTAACTTGAATTTTTTTATAATTGTTAAGCATGTGGTTGTGTTGTTTTTTTCTGCTTTCCTGCTAGGAGTGTATCATATAGCTTGTTTGCATTTAAAAGCATTCTCTAAAGTCTCCTTGATCCTATATCTGTTTAAACATTTCTGCAGATTTTTTCTACCTAAGTAGTGTTGGTAGTGTAGCATTGTCCATATTCAGGTTTGTGTTTTGGGCCTAGTTGTTTTTTAGTAGAGGATGTTTTTCAGAGCACATGTTCCAGGCCATTATAGCCTAGCCAAAGCCAATATAGCATTTCAGTGAGAGTGAATTGTTTGTGGTCATTGGCTGACTGGGGGTGCCTGCACTATGCCTTGGAGTAAGCACCTTATTGGTTCTTTCAAGCTTTTTTAAAAATTGTTTCAGGTTTCATCTTAGTTACTTTCGAAGTTAACTTGTGAGTCGTCTGCTATTTCACACTGAGCTAATCAGAGGAAGTCATAGGAAGGGCTATGAGCTAACTAATCTGTGATATATAACATTAAGTATTCTGTTTTTTGCTTATTTCTGAGTTATTTATAGCACTTTTATTTTGCTCACTGTGTGTGTGGTATTACTTAGAATTTTCTACAATAGTTAAGCATGTGGTTGGGTTGGTTTGCTCTGATTTCCTGCTAGGAGTGTATCATATAGCTTGTTCTGAGCTCTGAGCTAACTAATTTGTGTTATATAGCATTAAGTATCCTGTTTTTTTTTTTTTTTTGCTTATTTCTGAGTTATTTATAGCACTTTTATATTACTCACTGTGTGTGAAGTATTAACTTGAAATTTTACAACTGTTAAGCATCTGGTTGAGTTTGTTTCTTCTGTTTTCCTGCTAGGAGTATATAATATAACTTCTTTGTATTTAAAAGCATTCTCTAGAGTCTCCTTGATCCTTTACCTGTTTAAACATTTCTGCAGTTTATTTCAATTTAAGTATTGTTGGTAGTGTAGCATTGTCCATATTCAGGATTGTGTTATGAGCCAAGTTGTTTGTTAGTAAAGGATGTGTGTCTGAGCACATGTTCCAGGCCATTACAGCTTAGCCAAAGCCAGTATAGCATTTCAGTGAGAGTGAATTGTTTGTGGTCATTGTCTGACTGGGTTGGTCTGGACTATGCCTTAGAGTAAGCATCTCATTGGTTCTTTCAAGCTTTTTTTAAAGTTGTTTCAGGTTTCAGCTTTTTTTACTTAAGAAGTTAACTTGTGAGTGTTTCTGCCATTTCACTCTGAGCTAATCATGGGAAGTCAGAGGAAGGGCTCTGAGCTAACTCATCCGTAATATATAACATTAAGTATCCTGTTTTTTGCTTCTTTCTGAGTTATTTATAGCACTTTTATTTTACTCACTGTGTGTGAGGTATTAACTTGAATTTTTTACAATTGTGAAGCATGTGGTTGTGTTGTTTTTTCTGCTTTCCTGCTAGGAGTGTATAATATAGCTTGTTTGCATTTAAAAGCATTCTCCAGAGTCTCTTTGATCCTATATCTGTTTAAACATTTCTGCAGTTTTTTTCTACCTAAGTAGTGTTGGTATTGTAGCACTGTCCACATTCAGGCTTTTGTTTTGGGCCTAGTTGTTTGTTAGTAGAGGATGTGTGTCTGAGCACATGTTCTAGGCCATTATAGCTCAGCAAAAGACAGTATAGCATTTCAGTGAGAGTGAATTGTTTGTGGTCATTGGCTGACTGGGTTTGCCTGGACTACGCCTTGGAGTAAGCACCTCATTGGTTCTTTCATGATTTTTTTAAAGTTGTTTCAGATTTCAAATTTGTTACTTAAGAAGTTAACTTGTGAGTGTTTCTACCATTACACACTGAGCTAATCAGAGGAAGTCGGAGGAAGGGCTCTGAGCTAACTAATCTGTGATATATAACATTAAGTATCCTGTTTTTTGCTTATTTCTGAGTTATTTATAGTAAATTTATTTTACTCACTGTGTGTGAGGTATTAACTAGACTAGTCTACAGTTGTTAAGCATCTGGTTGGGTTTGTTTGTTCTGATTTCCTGCAAGGAGTGTATCATATAACTTGTTTGCATTTAAAATAATTCTGTAGAGTCTCCTTGATCCCTTATCTGTTTAAACATTTTTGCAGGTTTTTCTACCTAAGAAGTGTTGGTAGTGTAGCATTGTCCATATTCAGGCTTGTGTTATGGGCCTAGTTGTTTGTTAGTAGAGGCTGTGTGTTTGAGCACATGTTCCAGACCATTATAGCTTAGCCAAAGCCAGTCTAACATTTCAGTGAGAGTGAATTGTTTGTGGTCATTGGCTGAGTGGGGTTGCCTGGACTACTCCTTGGAGTAAGCATCTCATTGGTTCTTTCATGCTTTTTTTAAAGTTGTTTCAGGTTTCAACTTTGTTACTTAAGAAGTTAACTTGTGAGTGTTTCTACCATTTCACACTGAGCAAATCGGAGGAAGTCGGAAGAAGGGCTCAGAACTAACTAATCTGTGATATATAACATTAAGTATCTTGTTTGTTGCTTATTTCTGAGTTATTTATAGCACATTAATTTTACTCACTGTGTGTGCAGTATTAAATAGAATTTTCTACAATTGTTAAGCATCTGCTTGGGTTTGTTTGTTCTGATTTCCTGCAAGGAGTGTATCATATAACTTGTTTGAATTTAAAATAATTCTGTAGAGTCTCCTTGATCCCTTATCTGTTTAAACATTTCTGCAGGTTTTTCTACCTAAGAAGTGTTGGTAGTGTAGCATTGTCCATATTCATACGAGCAACTAACAGGGTCTCTACCCGCTTCGCTCCTCACTCTGCCCCCATTCCCTCCCGCCCCCAGTGGTCCCACCTTTATTGCACTCAAACCCCTCCCATCTTTCCAATACCCAACCACAGCATTAACCCAACACTACCTCCTCCATCTTCCCTTTACTATCACACCTCCTCGACTAACATGTACAAGCATACCTTTCCTATGCTCACTGCATGCACTCTCCTTGCATATCTTACATCCTACCAAAGCTCCATCATTCCCCCACTCAACCACTACCACTGTACTACTACTCACACCACCACTCATGTCTCACCCACACTCAGCTCCCCTCCCACCAGCTCAGGAAGCATCCCTATGCACCCCCCACATATTCTACCAACTATATTACTCAAACATAAAGCATCCCTACAACTTAACATAGTAACCATCCCACCATACCTATTACCCACAGAGCACAATCATAAAGTTTCCCTTATAAACAAACACATTCAAAAACTGAGAAAACTAATAATCTCATGCGTATCAAAACAAGCCCTAAGTAGAGACATCCACCCCAACCCTGGCCCTACCATCTCCAACCCCAATCCTCATAATCAGACTAGAAACCTCAACTTCTCCCATATTACAGCCAATAGAAACCCAAGTGACTTCCTTCTACTAAGCCGAAATATTAGAAGTATATCCAACAAAGTCCATGAACTCCATGCCACCATAGACTTGTACTCCCCAGATATAGTCATCCTGACATAAACCTGGCTAAAACCTCACATTACCAGTGAGCAAATACTCCCTACAGGTTACGGCATACTAAGAGCAGACCGGCTAAACAAAAAAGGAGGTGGTGTAGCTATTAATATTTAAACAGCATCTAAACATCCAGATCTTAAAATCATCAGCTCCACAAATAGGCAATGAAGAAATAATATATACCAACCTCAAAATTAACCAAAACAAAACCATCAACATAATTGGATGCTACTTCCCACCTGGCCAAAACATCCCTCCACTAGCAAACCTCCTCAGCTGGTCTACCCACCATCTCCCCCAAGAAACTATCATCTTAGGTGATTTCAATATTGACTGGCAATCCTGTTCTGGCAACAATCCATCCCATCATGTACACCTTCATGGCTTCACCCAACTAGTCCAGTCACCAACCAGGATAAATAAAAGCTCCAGCAAGCACACTACCCTGGATTGGATACTAGTCAGTAAGAGCCCCCAGTCATATATAACAGGCTGCTTATCAGATAGCCTCAGTGATCACTCCCCAACATTCCTACTCACAAAATACCTATACCAAGCTAAACCTGTCATCTACCATCAAATACATAAAAAACTAAACTTTAACCCACTCACATTCATCTTATCCCTCAAAAAATGTAACTGGCATCCTCTAAAGTACCTCAGTCTAGATGACGCAGTTGAATTTTTTAATACTACCTTCCTGAACATCCTTAATTACCATGCCCCCATAAGATTTTCCAGAACCAAAGCACAACCCTCCCCATGGCTACAGAAAACCACTAAGTCAGAAATGAAAAACAGGGATAAAGCCTGGGAGCACTGGGGCAAAACCAAAACCCCCTCAGCTAGACAGAAATTCCTAGAACTACGCAATAGTGTCAAAAAGCTAATAAAACAGGACAAATTCCAATACTACCAGTCTGCCCTAGACTCCTCACAACACAGCCCCAAACAATTCTGGTCCTCCATAAACTCCATCCTCCACCCAGGTAAAGTCAGTACCCCTCCTCCTAACATCCCTCACTCCTCAGAAAATATTGCTACCGCATTCAACACATACTTCACCCAAACCATACTATCACTAGCTAAACAACACAACCCCCTCTCCCCTCCAACCCACACCTTCAACTAGTAATCTCCCCACTGCCTTCTCTTTTTCTCCTGTACCTACCTCCAACATAAAAAACTCTTAACTAAACTTAAACCCACCAAATTAGCAGCAGACAACCTCCCAAGTGAATACCTACAAATCGCAGCTGATGCTCTGGCCTACCCAGTATCCATCTTGATTAACCGATCTCTGTCAGAATGTTATGTTCCCACACTTTGGAAAGTATCACATATAATCCCCCTCCACAAAGGCGGACCCTCCACAGAACTAACCAATTACCGCCCCATAGCTATTCTCTCTCCACTCTCCAAAATACTAAAGAGATGCATACACTCTCAGGTCTCAGACTACCTACTTGCTAACAACCTCCTTTCCAGTACTCAGCATGGTTTCCGACCAAACCATAGCACCACCACTGCCTTACTCTCCTTTACTAACTCTATACTTCAGCATAAAAACAATGGCTATCTCTCCTCTGCTACTTTCCTAGACCTATCTAAAGCATATGACATGGTCCCGCACAAACAACTTATCTCTGTCCTCAATAACCTATCCTTCTCACAATCAGTCACCAGCTGGTTTCAGAGTTACCTATCTGACCGCCAACAATCCGTTGTATGGCAGAATGACATATCTCCCCAACTACCTGTCTCCATTGGGGTTTCCCAAGGATCCATCCTTGGACCCCTACTCTTCTCTGTTTACACCAATAATCTAGCCTCTGCCACCAAACATGGCACACTCATACAATACGCAGATAACTCGACCATCATCTGCTCAGCCCAGTCCCTACCCAAACTGCAAAAAGTCACACAGGAAGTCTTTTCCTCTGTTGAAACATGGTTATCCGATGCCCAATTAATACTCAACCCAAACAAAACTAAACTACTCATCTTCCAACCCACCAAACATACTCAAAACAACTCTCACTTTAACATCACAGCAAAAGACAACACCACTATATACCCAACTGAACACACCAAATTGCTAGGAGTGGAAATAGACAATAAACTAAAATTTGACATTCACATATCCATGACCATAAAAAAAGTCCACAAAAAACTAGGAGCGTTATACAGAAATAAGCAATTTCACACTAAAGCAGCAAAGATTTCAATAGCAACTTCCCACCTTATCTCCACCCTACTTTATGCCTCTCCAATATATACCAATCTAAGGCAATGTGATCTAAACAAGCTAGAGATCTGCTACAACAAAATCGCCAAATTCGCCACAGGGGCATCCTATCGTAGTCACCACTGTCTCTCACTTGCTGAACTGGGCTGGCTTGAACTCCCTCACCTCCTTCAGTGGTATCAACTCTCACTCGCCCACAAACTAGTAAACCATCCACTAAATGTCCCATCCCTCCAGAATCTACTCCAACCCTATCGCACCACCAGACCACTAAAATCCAGCAACAAAAATCACTTGCAGATCACTAAAGCCAATAACTCTGCTGGTGAAGCACTATTCTCTTGTGCCATAGCCAAATTATGGAACTCACTCCCACCCACAATTCCTCCGTACCATCATGCACCCACTTCAAAACTTTACTAAAAGTGCACCTAAAAACATGCTGGCTATGCCCTTGCAAATCCCACTCTAATATCATCCACCCCATCCAACCACTACCTTTCTCTCCACTCCACTAACTACCTTGATTATAGCAAGCTCAGATGCTCATAAGCCTAGTATTTATTATACAGCAGGAACTTCTCATTGTAACATTTATTAATGTCTGTTATGTACTTCACAGATAAAGATTCTAGTTTTCTACTGATGTACTATGTTCTTCATCTGTAAATATGTTGTAAGTAATTGCTATGTTAAATTGCTAATCGCTATGTAATCCAGAGTAACTACTGTCTGTTTATTTTACTGTGGAGTTTTCTCCACAGGCCTCCGCTGAAACTGGACCTACGTCCAGTCGGACACTCCCGGTCAACAAATTTAAATAAATAAATAAAAATAAAATAAAATATAACTTGTTTGCATTTAAAAACATTTTCTAGAGTCTCCTTGATCCTTTATTTGTTTAAACATTTCTGCAGTTTTTTTCTACCTAAGTAGTGTTGGTAGTGTAGCATTGTTAATATTCAGGCTGGTGTTTTGGGCTTAGTCATTTGTTAGTAGAGGCTGTGTGTCTGAGCACATGTTCCAAGCCATTATAGCTTAGCCAAAGCCAGTATAGCATTTCAGTGAGAGTGAATTGTTTGTGGTCATTGGCTGAAGGGAGTTGCCTGGACTACACCTTGGAGTAAGCACCTCATTGGTTCTTTCAAGCTTTTTTTAAAGTTGTTTCAGGTTTCAACTTTGTTATTTAAGAATTTACCTTGTGAGTGTTTCTGCCATTTCACACTGAGCTAATCGTAGGAAGTCAGAGGAAGGGCATTGAGCTAACTAATCTGTGATATATAACATTAAGTATGCTGTTCTTTGCTTATTTCTGAGATATTTATAGCACTTTTATTTTACTCACTGTGTGTGAGGTTTTAACTAGAATTTTATACAATTGTTAAGCATGTGGTTGGATTTGTTTGTTCTGATTTCCTGCTAAAAGTGTATCATATACCTTGTTTGAATTTAAACGCATTCTCTAGATTCTCCTTGATCCTATATCTGTTTAAACATTTCTGCAGTTTTTTCTACCTAAGTAGTGTTGGTAGTGTAGCATTGTCCATATTCAGGCTTGTGTTTTGGGCCTAGTTGTTTGTTAGTAAAGGCTGTGTGTCTGAGGACATGTTCCAAGCCATTATAGATTAGCCAAAGCCAGTATAGCATTTCAGTGACAGTGAATTGTTTGTGGTCATTGGCTGACTGGGGTTGCCCGGACTGTGCCTTGTAGTAAGCACCTCAATGGTTCTTTCAAACAGTTTTTAAAGTTGTTTCAGGTTTCAACTTTGTTACTTAAGAAGTTAACTTGTGAGTGTTTCTGCCATTTCACAC
The DNA here is from genome assembly GCF_019279795.1 of Protopterus annectens. NCBI lineage: Eukaryota > Metazoa > Chordata > Ceratodontiformes > Protopteridae > Protopterus > Protopterus annectens. The sequence goes on from NC_056748.1 coordinate 220,182,132, forward strand.
TGATCTAAACGGCGGAAGTCGAAGGTAGGGATTTGAGCGAACTAATCTGTGATATATAATATTAAGTATCCTGTTTTTTGCTTATTTCTGAGTTATTTATATCACTTTTATTTTACTCACTGTATATGAGGTATTAATATGAATTTTCTACAATTGATAAGCATCTGATGGGTTTGTTTGTTATGATTTTCTGCTAGGAGTGTATCATATAACTTGTTTGCATTTAAAAGAATTCTCTACAGTCTCGTTGATCCCTTATCTGTTTAAACATTTCTGCAGTTTTTTCTACCTAAGCAGAGTTGGTAATGTAGCATTGTCCATATTCAGGCTTGTGCTGTGGGCCTAGGTGTTTCTTAGTAGAGGCTGTGTGAGCGCATGTTCCAGGCTATTATAGCTTAGCCAAAGCCATTATAGCACTTCATTGAGAGTGAATTGTTTGTGGTCATTGGCTGACTGGGGTTTCCTGGACTTCGCCTTGGAGTAAGCACATCATTGGTTCGTTCAAGCTTTTTTAAAGTTGTTTCAGGTTTCAACTTTGTTACTTAAGAAGTTAACTTGTGAGTGCTTCTGCCATTTCACACTGAGCAAATCATGGGAAGTCAGAGGAAGGGCTCTGAGCTAACAAATCTGTGATATATATAACATTAAGTATCCTGTTTTTTGCTTATTTCTAAGTTATTTATAGCATTTTTATTTTACTCACTGTGTGTGAAGTATTAACTAGAATGTTCTACAATTGTTAAGCATCTGGTTATGTTTGTTTGTTCTGATTTCCTGCTAGGATTGTATCATATAACTTGTCTGCATTTAAAAGCATTCGCTAGAGACTCCTTGATCCTTTATTTATTTAAACATTTCCGCAGTTTTTTTCTACCTAAGTAGTGTTGGTAGTGTAGCATTATCCATATTCAGGCTTGTGTTTTGGGCCTAGTTGTTTTTTAGTAGAGGATGTTTGTCTGAGCACATGTTCCAGGCCATTATAGCCTAGCCAAAGCCAATATAGCAATTCAGTGAGAGTGAATTGTTTGTGGTCATTGACTGACTGGCGCTGCCTGGACTATGCCTTGGAGTAAGCACCTCATTGCTTCTTTCAAGCTTTTTTAAAAATTGTTTCAGGTTTCATCTTAGTTACTTTCGAAGTTAACTTGTGAGTCTTCTGCTATTTCACACCGAGCTAATCAGAGGAAATCATAGGAAGTGCTCTGAGCTAACTAATCTGTGATATATAGCATTAAGTATCCTGTTTTTTGCTTATTTCTGAGTTATTTATAGCACTTTTATTTTGCTCACTGTGTGTGCGGTATTAATTAGAATTTTCTACAATAGTTAAGCATGTGGTTGGGTTGGTTTGCTCTGATTTCCTGCTAGGAGTGTATCATATAACTTGTTTGCATTTAAAAGCATTATCTAGCGTCTCCTTGATCCTTTATCTGTTAAAACATTTCTGAAGTTAATTTGTGTTATATAGCATTAAGTACCCTGTTTTTTTTTTGCTTATTTCTGAGTTATTTATAGCACTTTTATATTACTCACTGTGTGTGAAGTATTAACTTGAATTTTTACAATTGTTAAGCATCTGGTTGAGTTTGTTTCTTCTGTTTTCCTGCTAGGAGTATGTAATATAACTTATTTGTATTTAAAAGCATTGTCTAGAGTCTCTTTGATCATTTACCTGTTTAAACATTTCTGCAGTTTATTTCAATCTAAGTATTGTTGGTAGTGTAGCATTGTCCATATGCAGGATTGTGTTATGAGCCAAGTTGTTTGTTAGTAAAGGATGTGTGTCTTAGCACATGTTCCAGGCCATTACAGCTTAGCCAAAGCCAGTATAAAATCTCAATGAGAGTGAATTGTTTGTGGTCATTGGCTGAGTGGGGTTGCCTGGACTATGCCTTGGAGTAAGCACCTCATTGGTTCTTTCATGCTTTTTTTAAAGTTGTTTCAGGTTTCAACTTAGTTAGTTAAGAAGTTAACTTGTGAGTGTTTCTACCATTTCACACTGAGCTAATCGAAGGAAGTCGGAAAAAGGGCTCTGAGCTAACTAATCTGTGATATACAACATTAAGTATCCTGTGTTTTGCTTATTTCTGAGTTATTTATAGCACATTTATTTTACTCACTGTGTGTGAGGTATTAAATAGAATTTTCTACAATTGTTAAGCATCTGGTTGGGTTTGTTTGTTCTGATTTCCTGCAAGGAGTGTATCATATAACTTTGTTGCATTTAGAAACATTCTCTAGAGTCTCTTTGATCCTTATATGTTATTTGTTAGTAGAGGTTGTGTGTCTGAGCACATGTTCCAAGCCATTATAGCTTAGCCAAAGCTAGTACAGCATTTCAGTGAGAGCGAATTGTTTGTCGTCTTTGGCTGACTGGGGTTGTTTGGGCTATGCCTTGGATTAAGAACCTAATTGGTTCTTTCAAGCTTTTTTTAAAGTTGTTTCTGGTTTCAACTTTGTTACTTAAGAAGGTAACTTGTGAATGTTTCTGCCTTTTCACACTGAGCTAATCGGAAGTCGGAGGAAGGGATCTGAGCAAACTAATCTGAGATATATAAAATTAAGTCTCCTGTTTTCGCTTATTTCTGAGTTATTTATAGCACTTTTATTTTACTCACTGTGTGTGAGGTATTTACTAGAATTTTCTACAATTGTTAAGCATCTGGTTGTGTTTGTTTGTTCTGATTTCCTGCTTGGAGTGTATCATATAACTTGATTGCATTTAAATGCATTCTCTAGAGTCGCCTTGATCCTTTATCTGTTTAAACATTTCTGCAGGTTTTTCTACCTAAGAAATGTTGGTAGTGAAGCTTTCTCCATATTCAGGCTTGTGTTTTGGGCCTAGTTGTTTGTTAGTAGAGGCTGTGCGTTTGAGCACATGTTCCAGACCATCATACCTTAGCCAAACCCAGTATAGCATTTCAGTGAGAGTGAATAGTTTGCGGTCATTGGCTGACTGGGGTTGCCTGGACTATGCCTTGAAGTAAGCACCTCACTGGTTCTTTCAAGCTTTTTTTAAAGTTGCTTCAGGTTTCAACTTTGTTACTTAAGAAGTTAACTTGTGAGTGTTTCTACCATTTCACACTGAGCTAATCGGAGGAAGTCGGAGGAAGGGCTCTGAGCTAACTAATCTGTGATATATAACATTAATTATCCTGTTTTTTGCTTATTTCTGAGTTATTTATACTGTGTGTGAGGTATTAACTAGAATTTTCTACAATTGTTAAGCATCTGGTTGGGTTTGTTTATTCTGATTTCCTGCAAGGAGTGTATCATATAACTTGTTTGCATTTAAAAGCATTCTCTAGAGTCTCCTTGATCCTTTATTTGTTTAAACATTTCTGCAGTTTTTTTCCTACCTAAGTAGTGTTGGTAGTGTAGCATTGTCCATATTCAGGCTGGTGTTTTGGGCTTAGTTGTTTGTTAGTAAAAGCTGTGTGTCTGAGGACATGTTCCAAGCCATTATAGATTAGCCAAAGCCAGTATAGCATTTCAGTGAGAGTGAATTGTTTGTGGTCATTGGCTGACTGGGGTTGCCAGGACTATGCCTTGAAGTAAGCGCCTCAATGGTTCTTTCAAGCAGTTTTTAAAGTTGTTTCAGGTTTCAACTTTGCTACTTAAGAAATTAACTTGTGTGTGTTTCTGCCATTTCACACTGATCTAAATGGCAAAAGTTGGAGGTAGGGATTTGAGCTAACTAATCTGTGATATATAACTAAGTATGCTGTTTATTGCTTATTTCTGAGTTATTTATATCACTTTTATTTCACTCACTGTATGTGAGGTATTAATATGAATTTTCTACAATTGATAAGCATCTGATTGGGTTTGTTTGTTATGATTTTCTGCTAGGAGTGTATCATATAGCTTGTTTGCATTTAAAAGAATTCTCTACAGTCTCCTTGATCCTTTACCTGTTTAAAAATTTCTGCAGTTTTTTTTCTACCTAAGTAGTGTTGGTAGTGTAGCATTGTTCATATTCAGACTGGTGTTTTGGGCTTAGTTGTTAGTTAGCACAGGCTGTGTGTCTGAGCACATGCTTCAGGCCATTATAGCTTAGCCAAAGCCAGTATAGCATTTCAGTGAGAGTGAAATGTTTGTGGTCATTGGCTGACTGGGGTTGCCTGGACTACACCTTGGAGTAAGCACCTCACTGGTTCTTTCAACCTTTCTTTAAAGTTGTTTCAGCTTTCAACTTTGTTACTTAAGAAGTTAACTTGTTACTCTTTCTGTCTTTCTGCCATTTCACACTGAGCTAATCAGAGGAAGTCAGAGGAAGGGCTCTGAGCAAACTAATCTGTGATATATAGCATTAAGTATCCTGTTTTTGCTTATTTCTGAGTCATTTATAGCACTTTTATTTTACTCACTGTGTGTAAGGTATTAACTTGCATTTTCTAAAATTGTTAAGCATCTGGTTTGGTTTGTTTGTTCTGATTTTCTGCTAGGAGTGTATCATATAGCTTGTTTGCATTTAAAAGAATTCTCTACAGTCTCCTTGATCCCTTATCTGTTTAAACATTTCTGCAGTTTTTTCAACATAAGCAGACTTGGTAATGTAGCATTGTCCATATTCAGGCTTGTGTTGTGGGCCTAGGTGTTTCTTAGTAGAGGCTGTGTGTCTGAGCGTATGTTCCAGGCCATTATAGCTTAGCCAAAGCCAGTATAGCACTTCACTGAGAGTGAACTGTTTGTGGTCATTGGGTGACTGGGGTTTCCTGGACTTCGCCTTGGAGTAAGCACATCATTGGTTCTTTCAAGCTTTTTTAAAGTTGTTTCAGGTTTCAAATCTGTTACTTAAGAAGTTAACCTGTGAGTGTTTCTGCCATTTCACACTGAGCAAATCAGAGTAAGTCGGAGGAAGGTCTCTGAGCTAACAAATCTATGATGTATATAACATTAAGTATCCTGTTTTTTTCTTATTTCTGAGTTATTTATAGCATTTTTATTTTACTCACTGTGTGTGAGGTATTAACTAGAATTTTCTACAATTGTTAAGCGTCTGGTTATGTTTGTTTGTTCTGATTTCCAGCTAGGAGTGTATCATATAACTTGTTTGCATTTAAAAGCATTCTCTAGAGTCTCCTTGATTCTTTATCTGTTTAAACATTTCTGCAGTTTTTTTCAACCTTAGTAGTTTGGCATTGTCCATATCCAGGCTTGTGTTTTGGGCCTAGTTGTTTGTTAGTAGAGGATGTGTGTCTGAGCACATGTTCCAGGCCATTAAAGCTTAGCCAAAGCCAGTGTAGCTTTTCACTGAGAGTGAATTGTTTGTGGTCATTGGCTGACTGATTTGCTGGACTACACCTTGGTTTAAGCATCTCATTGGTTCTTTCAAGCTTTTTTTTAAAGTTATTTCAGGATTCAACTGTGTTACTTAAGAAGTTAACTTGTGAGTGTTTCTGCCATTTCACACTGAGCAAATCGCAGGAAGTCAGAGGACAGGCTCTGAGCTAACTAATCTGTCATATATAACATTAGGTATCCTGTTTTTTGCTTATTTCTGATTTATTTATAGCCCTTTTATTTTACTCACTGTGTGTGAGGTATTAACTAGAATTTTCCACAATTATTAAGCATCTGGTTGGGTTTGTTTATTCTGATTTCCTGCTGTGTGTAGAGGCTGTGTGTCTGAGCACATGTTTCAGGCATTATACCTTAGCCAAAGCCAGTGTATCATATGGCTTGTTTGCATTTAAAAGCATTCTCTTCAGTCTCCTTGATCCTTTATCTGTTTAAACATTTCTGCAGTTTTTTTCTACCTAAGTAGTGTTGGTAGTGTAGCTTGTGTTTTGGGCCAAGTCATTTCTTAGTAAAGGATGCGTGTATGAGCACATGTTGCACGCCATTACAGCTTAGCCAAAGCCAGTATAGCATTTCAGTGAGAGTGAATTGTTTGTGGTCACTGGCTGACTGGGTTTGCCTGGACTATGCCTTGGAGTAAGCACCTCAATGGTTCTTTCAAGCTTTTTAAAAACTTACTTCAGGTTTCATCTTTGTTACTTAAGAAGTTAACTTGTGAGTCTTTCTGCTATTTTACATTGAGCTAATCAGTGGAAGTCATAACAAGGGCTCTGAGCTAACTAATCTGTGATATATAACATTAAGTATCCTGTTTTTTGCTTATTTCTGAGTTATTTATAGCACTTTTATTGTACTCACTGTGTGTGCAGTATTAATTAAAATTTTCTACAATAGTAAAGCATGTGGTTGGGTTAGTTTGTTCTGATTTTCTGCTAGGAGTGTATCATATAGCTTGTTTGTATTTAAAAGCATTCTCTAGAGTCTCCTTGATCCTTTATCTGTTTAAACATTTCTGCAGTTTTTTTCTACCTAAGTAGTTTTGGTAGTGTAGCATTGTCCATATTCAGACTGCTGTTTTGGGCTTAGTTGTTAGTAGAGGCTGTGTGTCTGAGCACATGTTTCAGGCATTATACCTTAGCCAAAGCCAGTATAGCATTTCAGTGAGAGTGAAATGTTTGTGGTCATTGGCTGACTGGGGTTGCCTGGACTACACCTTGGAGTAAGCCCCTCATTGGTTCTTTCAACCTTTCTTTAAAGTTGTTTCAGCTTTCAACTTTGTTACTTAAGAAATCATATTGTCAAGGTTTTAACTCACATATGTATTTGTCTCATTATGTCTAGCACCTTTTGTAAAGCCTAATTTTATTATCATGATGTTATTACCTGTCCTTTTAACTTTTTAGTCTTCATGTATTAAGAATATTTATGAATTTGAGTGTACATTACCCTTATTGTTTACCCTATTTGTTTATCTTATTTGGGTATACGACCATGATTTATCCCCTATTTAGTTCAACACAGAGATGACTACGATGAATTGATTTACTTATTAGATTATATTTTATTGAGAGGACTTGTATTTGCTATAGGTGTGTGAAGGGATGTGAATAGTTTTTAATGTATTCAAGGAAGTTAGATTGTATTGGTCTACCTGCACCAGGTGTTTTGTATTTAAAACGCTGCTTTGTAAATTTACACTGTTTTTTGTATGCTGAGGAAGTTACTGACGAAACGTGGATTAATTTGGTGACTACGTATTAGATTGGTTTCTGCTGCCTTACTGTCTTGCTGAAATAAACGCTTTCACTGACGCTGGGTACTTGGTACACTTTTTTGTTTACTAGTTGCCATTTGTACCTTCCATTTTCGTGTTTTTTACTTAAGAAATTAACTTGTGACTCTTTCTGTCTTTCTGCCATTTCACACTGAGCTAATCAGAGGAAGTCAGAGTAAGGGCTCTGAGCAAACTAATCTGTGATATATTGCATTAATTATCCTGTTTTCTGCTTATTTCGGAGTCATTTATAGCACTTTTATTTTACTCACTGTGTGTAAGGTATTAACTTGCATTTTCTAAAATTGTTAAGCATCTGGTTGGGTTTGTTTGTTCTGATTTCCTGCTAAGAGTGTATCATATAACTTATTTGCATTTAAAAGCATTCTCTAGAGCTTCATTGATCTTTTATCTGTTTAAAAATTTCTGCAGTTTTTTTCTATCTAAGTAGTATTGGTAGTGTAGCATTGTCCATATTCAGGATTGTGTTTTGGTCCTAGATGTTTGTTAGTATAGGATGTGTCTGAGCCCATTTTCCAGGCCATTAAAGCTTAGCAAAAGCCAGTATAGCATTTTAGTGTGAGTGAATTGTTTGTGGTCATTGGCTGACTGGGTTTGCCTGGACTATGCTTTGGAGTAAGTACCTCATTGGTTCTTTCAAGATTTTTTTAAAGTTCTTTCAGGTTTCAGCTTTTTTACTTAAGAAGTTAACTTGTGAGTGTTTCTGCCATTTCACACTGAGCTAATCATGGGAAGTCAGAGGAAGAGCTCTGAACTAACTAATCTTTGATATATAACATTAAGTATCCTGTTTTTTGCTTCTTTCTGAGTTATTTATAGCACTTTTTACTCACTGTGTGTGAGGTATTAACTTGATTTTTTTACAATTGTTAAGCATGTGGTTGGGTTTGCTTGTTCTGATTTCTTGCTAGGAGTGTGTCATATAGCTTGTTTGCATTTAAAAGAATTCTCTAGAGTCTCCTTGATCCTTTATCTGTTTAAACATTTCTGCAGTTTCTTCTACCTAAGTAGTGTTGGTAATGTAGCATTGTCCATATTCAGGCTTGTGTTTTGGGCCTTGTTGTTTCTTAGTAGAGGCTGTGTGTCTGAGTACATTTTCCAGGCCATTATAGCTTAGCCAAAGCCACATTTCAGTGACAGTGAATTGTTTGTGGTCATTGGCTGACTGGGGTTTCCTGGACTACACCTTGGAGTAAGCACATCATTGGTTCTTTCAAGCTTTATTAAAGTTGTTTCAACTTTATTACTTAAGAAGTTAACTTGTGAGTGTTTCTGCCATTTCACACTGAGGAAATCGGAGGAAGGGCTCTGAGCTAACAAATCTGTGATATATAACATTAAGTATCCAGTTTTTTGCTTATTTCTGAGTAATTTATAGCACTTTTATTTTACTCACTGTGTGTGAGGTATTAACTAGAATTTTCTACAATTGTTAAACATCTGGTTGTGTTTGTTTGTTCTGATTTCCTGCTAGTAGTGTATCATATAACTTGTTTTTATTTAAAAGCATTCTCTAGAGTCTCCTTGATCCTTTATCTGTTTAACATTTCTGCAGTTTTTTTCAACCTTAGTAGTATTGGTAGTGTAGCATTGTCCATATTCAGGCTTGTGATTTGGGCCTAGTTGTTTGTTAGTAGAGGATGTGTGTTTGAGCACATGTTCCAGACCATTATATCTTAGCCAAAGCCAGTATAGCATTTAAATGAGTGAATTGTTTGTGGTCATTGGCTGACTGGGGTTGCCTGGACTACGCCTTGGAGTAAGCACCTCATTGGTTCTTTCAAGCTTTTTTTAAAGTTGTTTCAGCTTTCAACTTTATTACTTAAGAAGGTAAGGTGGGAGCGTTTCTGCCATTTCACATTGAGCTAATCGGAGGAAGTCAGAGGAGGGGCTCTGAGCTAACTAATCTGTGATCTATAGCATTAAGTATCCTTTTTTTTGCTTATTTCTGAGTTATTTATAGCACTTTTATTTTACTCACTGTGTGTGAGGTATTAACTAGAATTTTCTACAATTGTTATGTATCTGGTTGGGTTTGTTTGTTCTGATTTTCTGCTAGGAGTGTATTATATAACTCATTTGCATTTAAAAGCATTCTCTAGAGTTTCCTTGATCCTTTATCTGTTTAAACATTTCTGCAGTTTTTTCTACTTATGTAGTGTTGGTAGTGTAGCATTGTCCATATTCAGACTTGTATTTTGGACCTAGTTGTTTGTTAGTGAAGGCTGTGTGTCTGACCACATGTTCCAGGCCATTATAGCTTAACCAAAGCCAGTATAGCATTTCAGTGAGAGTGAATTGTTTGTGGTCATTGGCTGACTGGGTTTGCTTGGACAACGCCTTGGAGTAAGCATCTCATTGGTTCTTTCAATCTTTTTTTAAAGTTGTTTCAGGTTTCAACTTTGCTACTTAAGAAGTTAACTGGTGAGTGTTTCTGCCATTTCACACTGAGCTAATCGGAGGAAGGGATCTGAGGTAACTAATCTGTGATATATAACATTAAGTATCCTGTTTTGGCTTATTTCTGAGTTATTTATACACTTTTATTTTACACACTGTGTGTGAGGTATTAACTAGTATTTTCTACAATTGTTAAGCATCTGGGTGGGTTTGTTTTTTCTGATTTTTGTTTCCCACCTTTCCTCCCTATTGGTATCCTGTTTTTATACTTGGTGGCTTTGCAGTTGCCTGTCTCTGCTCTAAATTTGATCTGTGACACTACTCCCAGTCTGTTGTAATTACCTCATTCTACCTAATCCAGTGAGAACATTTGAGAATGCCAACCCAGTTAGTTTCTGTTTCTCCTTTCCCCTTTCCACTTTACAAAAAAAATTCTAAGCTTGTTTTCTGCCTTTCCTGTAAGTTGTCTAGTCCAGATACAGATTTGCTGTATCAAGGCCTGTTTGTAAGCTTCTGAGTCCCTAAGCCTTTCTGTGTTGGAGGGAAGCCTTCTAGCTTAATATTGTTTCTTAGAACTAGCCAGTTTTTTAGTTTCAGTACTCAAATCTGTTTCTTTGAGCTCAGCACTTGTTCAGAACTCAATGTAAGCACTAAATAAGCTACAAATTACTACAATACTCAACTTTCCTCACTTGTCTAGAGGAAAACAGTTTTCATTATAAATAAATAAGCACCTATCAAGGCATGCCTAAGGGTTAGCTTCTGGTGTTTTCTCCTGTCTACCTGATGAATCTGGGCATCTTGGGTCAATGCAAATATTGCCTCATGTACACAGACAACCCTCTCCTCCTACCACCCAACACTACAACCTGTGAGAGATGCACTTATATAGCCAAACTGGAAGCAAAGCTCTCTTCACCCAAGACTGGACTAGACAGTCAAGAGGAGAAGGTAAACACTTGCACCACACCACACTCATCACATAGTCTCTCAAAACCTACACCACCAAAACACACACATAGAAACACAAAACATGCACCTACATTCACAGATGCTCTAAAAACAATCTACCCAAGCAACAGGGACCTCCAAAGCAGAAACTCAAGCAACCTCTACCCCCCCCCAATACAACCCAAATGATGCATAGCCCACAAACTCAGTGTGCCACTCAACCACAGAACATAAGGCATAACAAAGTACCCAACACTCTAGTCATAGGTGACACTATAGTCAGGCACACTGATGTTCCACTCACCAGCCTAAACAAGGAGAAAATTACTGTCAGCTGCCTGTCAGGTGCCAAGATCCACCACATAATGCATGCACTTAGGTCACTCCACAGCAAGTACAAATATGACTCTGTCATTGTCCATGTTGGTGTGAATGACCTGAGACGTACCTCCCTGGACTACATGAAAAGAGAAATGGAGGAGCTGTCTGATTTTGTAGCCCAGGCAGGTATGACCCTAGCCCTGAATAGCATCCTGCCATCACCCAGAATGATACCTCAGTACAAGGACAAAATGACTGACTTCAACAATTGGCTAAGCCTCTGGTGTCATTCTAAGGGTATCCAGTATCTGCCTGCCTGGGATGACATGATCAACAAACCACAGTGCTTTGCCAGAGATGGCCTGCACCTGTCATCCTTGGGATTTTGGATACTGGCTAAGGCTCTTGCCACCTCCGTAGTGCCTTTTTTAGACAAGATTCAAATGACAAATTCACCACCGTAACAGGTACAAGCAAGCAAAATCTGAAGATAATGCCACTTAATGCTAGAAGTCTAAACCTCAGAATGCACTCACTCGAGGCACTCCTTAACATGGAGAACATCGACATCTGTGCAGATCATGTCTCCTAAACCTGATAAACTTCTTTGAAGCAGTCACCGAAGCCGTAAATGAGGGTAAGGTCATTCACACAGCCTATCTAGATCTCACCAAAGCTTTCAACACCATCCCCCACTCTGGAATTATAGATAAACTCACTAAACTAAGTATAAATCCCTATGTCACAAGATGGGTTGCCAATTGGCTCACTGACAGAACCCACACTGTGAAAGTACCAGACTTGAAATCCAACTTCAGACCAGTGGCAAAAGGAGTACCACAGGGTTCAGTCCTAGGTCCTTTCCTGTTTGGTATCTACTTCTCTGAAGTACAAGCTAACACAGAAGGTCTTTGGCTAACAAAGTTCGCAGATGACTGCAAACTGGGAGCCATAATCAAAACTCCTGAAGATGTGGACATCCTACAAAAGGGCCTCACTGAGACAGATGTCTGGTGTCAAAGCTATGGCCTCAAGCTCAATGCCAAAAAGTGCATTGTCATCCCTTTTGGTAAAAACTCTGTACCAATGAACTACCACATAGGCGGTAGTCTACTTAACACCGAAAGTGTGATAAGAGACCTTGGGACACATGTGGACAGTAGTCTCTCCTTTGATAATCCCATCACCACAGTAGTCAGGAAATCCTTCGACGTGGCACACCTCATCACAAAAGATTTATCATCCAGGAAAAAAAAGGTCATTGTTCCCCTCTACTCATCACTCATTAGACCCATTATAGAGTACAATGCCCCTTTTGGTATGTACCTCACAAGACATCTACAACAACTGGAAAGGCCACAGAAATACCTCACAAAGAGGATTACCGGCCTCAAACAGATGCCCTAGAGAGACCATTTCAAAAAACTCCAGCTTTACTCTGTTGCATATCGTCTACTCAGAGGTGCTCTCTGCCTAACATACAAAGCTATGTCAAGCCCAGAGTTGATAGACATGCTCCACGTAAAGAAATCTCAATCCCTCCAAGCTACATGCTGTAGAGACCTAAACCTTGTCACCATAATAAACAGAACATGCTGGAGGGATAGATTCCTGTCTCAGAGACTTCCCATACTCTGGAAAAAACTACCTATCTATATCAAACAAAGCCCCTCATTAGGACTCTCCAAGAAAAATCTTGATGATTGGATGGGAGATAGGAAATTAGGAAATTCACCCCGGGGATCACTTCTGTGGCTCTGGTTGACAGGGGCACAGGAAAATAATTTTCTTGGGTGGCAAAAGCCAGGGTACTGTTTGGCTAAGCTTTTATAAGCCCTAGTGCCAATAGCCTAGTACCTACCTATGAACCTATAAGAAAAAGGAGATGGAGGGGAAATGAAGACTCAATAGGTGAATGTAAGAAGCATTAAGTGAATGGGAAGATGGGGTAGTAGCACACCTCTCCACCTCTTAGTGCTAGAAATCTGGACGAAGCCTGACAAATTGGGGAGACAAGGGCCCAAAATAGGTGAAGATTTTAAATAGTGCTCTTGCAAACATAGAAAGTTCCTAGAATAACGGGGTTTGTGTTAACATGCATTTTCTGGAGGAAATGGAAGTCTGAAACTCAAATATATGTCATTATTTAGTGACTGCATTCCACAGATCATCCCAGTAATTTGCAAGAAAATCACTAATTTTATAAGGAAAGGACAAAAATCTGGACATTCGGCAAAATTCTGGATAGTTAAGAGGTATGGGTAGTAGTCTGAAGGGTGTTGAGAAAGTGATGAGAAGGAAGTAGTTGAAGTGTGTGAAGAAGTGAGGAATTATGGTTTAGTCTAGGGCTATTTATCCAAGGTTAATGCAGGGACAGAGACAGAGATTCTGCAGGTGTGACTTTAGCTTCTGTTTTAAATGTTTATGATGTTGTTCTATTTTTAGAGAGATAGAGAGGTATGGTGTTCTGTGCTTTGGTGACAGTTTCAAAACAGACTATCACCAGCTGTATTGCTGGATTTAGTTTTGTGGAGGAGCTGCATTTGGGTTGAGCTAAGGGTTTGCTTGTTTTGTATGGTTGGATTAAAGTTTGGAATTAAAAATGTATTCACAGTTAAAATATTAACAATAAACTGTAGATTTCATGCTATCCAGTTTATTCACAGCTAGATAATAAATACACTCTCAACAGTCAACAAAACAAGAAAACCAAGGATCATACCTAAAGAACATGTGCATATGATGATTTCCCTTTTAATGACAATCAGCTCTTTCCTTTACACCATAACCGCTGTGGGTTACAGGAACCAAGTATTTACACACACACACACACACACACACACACACACACACACACACACACACGCACACGCACACACGCACACACGCACACACGCACACGCACACACGCACACACACACACACACACACACACACACACACACACCCAATAATTACAGCCATTTGCATGATTATTCTCCAACGATATCTGTTTGAGAACAAGCAAATGATGTATGTGTTCATAATGGGACAGAAATGTATCTCAGTACACAGCTGTCAAAATCATAAAGTGGAACACACTGCAAAACCCCCTATGACCTCTCAATTTCTTAGCTCAAATCAGAAACAAAGACCCAAAAATCAGGAACAGATTTTAAATGTTTATCTTGTATGCTTAGTTGCTAAAATAAAAACTTTTACATTAGCAAGGATTTTTTGAAAGATACAAAGTCTGCAATTCATTCCTGTCAATATTTAACAATTGCAATCTACAGCAATTTGTCATAAACCACAAATTTTGCAAAAAAAAAAAAAAGAGAGAGACAAAAGTACCTGCTTTCCGAGACGGGCAGGAGAGGTCTGAGCTGTTTTCTGTAATGCACTGGTAGCAGTAATCTTCCTGTAGAGAGCAAACATACACAAACACGCACATCCACAAAATTTCTATTCATACTGGTAAAGTTAAATCTCTCCTGTTAAAAATTAAATCTCTCCTGCTAAAATTATCCTGTAACTCAAATTTCGACTTGATTCAGGGAGTACAGTATAGGTATGCTTTCGTGTGATCCTGAACTTGGCTTGCTGATGCTGCAGTGTGTGTGCTACAAAACAAGTATCCTACTAAAATGGTTCTACTGCCACCAAACAATTTAAATATCCTGCTCAGTTCAGGGAGTATAGGTGTGTGCGCATGCTTCTGGCCTGACGGATGCTTGCAAGGATACTTGCTTAAAAAAAGTATGTGCTGATACGGAGGAAGACCTTAAATCCTGTGTTCTTTGGATGCTAGAATGGGAGGCAGCAGAGTGATTTTACTTTATTGTATTTTATTTTATTTTTATGGCCAGGGTAGCCCCCCCAACTAACACGGGCTCTATGCAGCTGCCTAGGTCACCTTATGCTGGTGGAGAGTAAGGCATATACCAAGACGGCTGGAAAAAAGCATTCTAGTACCAGTACACAAGGCAGTACAGAGATATAAGACTGTTGGACATGAAGAAGGGGTACAACAGAACATTCCTACACTTGGAGAAAGCATATGACAAGGGCCTGCGAAAGCTGATTTGAGCAGCGCTGTAATAGTTCAAAGCCCAAGAATCTGTGCAGGCTATTTTCAAGGACCCAAATGATAGTAAAGGTAGAGCAGTTGAGAAAGCCAGAGGTGATGCTGAAAAAATACCTGAGATGGGTGGTAAGACACTGACTGTGGGACAGACAAAGGGATGAGGACATAAGAGCAGATGCCAAGTTAACTCCAAAAACTACAGAGGTTCAAGTATTCATGTAGGAATGCATAAGACAATTTGATGAAGATTTGGGAGCAACAGGAAGAAGGCAAAAGAAAATGAAGAAATCCAGGAAAGTGATGGAAAAATTGTGTAAGAGAAGTCCTGCGACAGTCATGTATGATTGCCAATTAAGGTAGAAGAGTTGCATTAAACTAAGAGAGGTGGCAATAGCGAATGTGACACTCAGATCCCATGGAGAAAAATGGGAAAAAGGGGGTTAATGATCAGCTGCCATCTTTGCAACAGGCACAGTTATTAAATATTATTGCATGATTCTTTGAAAATAGGTCATACTGGTGATTTTTAATATTGGATAGCTGCAGTATAGTTACTAATGTGTATCTAGCCTTAAGGTTTTCACAAGGTATCAAGGAAAGTACGATGACAGAAAACAGAAGAGGTATAAAAATGCATTGGAGTGGTTCCTGAAAAAATAACTTGCACACACACACACACACACATTTTTTTCCAATAATCATGTTACCCTGCCTAACCATCAACTTGCCAATTAAACATCCTATACAAAGTACAACACTCTTTACACCTGCAAAACTAAAAATATTTTCATATGGAGCCTTGAAAACAATGAGAAATGCAAACAAGCTGAAAAAGAGGTGACTGGGCATACATTAACATACTTCATAACATAGATACTGCACTAGTCTTTCAAAATAAATTGTATATATTGGACAAACACTTACCAGGTCACCTTATTACGGTAAAAATAATAGGCTACTTGAGTAATCATGCTATTTTATCTAATTCCTGACAGGCAGCTTGGAAAGAATATGCAAATATATAATGCCTGATTGCACCATAATCAACTTAAGGGCTGCCAAATTGTGATTTTACATCATTTAATTTATATTTATTGTGTATATTTGTATTTATGTTGAATAAATTTACTTATATAATGTTTTATAATTCTTTAAGGATATACTTTTTTGATTTTTCATGATTTTCATTTATTCATGATTATGTTGTTTTAAATTATGAATGGGTAACTATTTAATTCCTTTAATTTGCAATATGTATCATTGCATAGAATTTAAATAGTTTTTTTCCATTACATTTGGTTTGGTCTGAATAAATATGAGCACTTCAGTGGACAAAAGCACCACATTCTTTTTTTCAAGATATCATAGCATGTTTTTAGTGGTTATTCGTATTTCAGTCTCCCTATTGGGTGCTTCTTATCTTGCTTTTGGTCCTACAGGAGGTCACAAGGCATGGTCTACTGGCAGGACTTACTGGAGCAGACACAGGGCACATTGGAAGGTTTATATATCTTAGCTTGCCTGACATCACCTGGGGATTAGATAGGATGAGCCAGAAGCTGTTTGTGGGGATAGAGAAGGATCCCCTACCTTACTAGGCTTATAGTACATAAATGGGAGGAGTTATTGGCACACAGCTTGCTACCCCAGACTTGGGTATCATTCAGGTTATAAGAAATATGATTATCAGGTTCCAGACGTGGAATACCCCATCAGGGTCCAAGTGCAATGTGCTGCATTTTTACTCCTCCTCTACCACCCACATAAAGGTCCGACACTACAAGCCAACACTGTGAACTTTTCCAGTGGTTACATCGAAGCAGCTCAGCCCCTCCACTGGAGGATTTGATCATTGAGTCTCCACAGTCTCCCGGAGTGGAGAGCTACTGGTTCACCTCTACCTCTCATGACTATACCCTGTACTATAGAGTTCCAGTCCCCTGTCACTATGTCCTCTACACTAGTGCAAGTAATGATTCCTGCACTTTGCCCACTTCCTAACATGTGTGGGCATGGTGATGTTTGATGCACAGCATAGCCAGTCCATGCACTGTCCAGCATAGACAAGGTGTGCTACTACAGGCATAATCTGTCATGGTCCATAGTTGTGGACCACACACCATCTGTTTGCTAGTGCTGCAAAGCATTGTAGCCACTCTGTCTCAGCTGTGGTAATGTTGCTAATGCTACATGTTCCTCCCCTCACTCTCCTCCCCTTCTGCTGCTGCTACAACTGATGTGCATGTCCTTCCACAATGTTCTCCTGCAGCTCTAGTTCTTTAGACAATGTCCTTGCATCAAGCATGGATCAAACAACAGTATCTTGCTGTATATGTTTGTACTGCATGGTAGTATATCTCCTAAGGTGTCTAGACATCAGAAGTGTCCATTCATTAGTCTGAATGCACACTCCACTGTTTTCATTCCTGCAAGGCCTGTGTTATGTACGGTTTCCTATATGGTATGAATATTACATATTGGGTTATCAACAGGCTCTAGGGCGTATACAACATTGTGCAACATGCAACACACAATACAGTATATGTGGCCCACTCCCTGCTTGCATGGTACAGTACTGCCTGTCTAGAGTGTGTGTGCATATTCATACCTCTCAACTGTACAGATTTTTGCAGAATGTCCAGATTTTTGTATCATGTTTTTGGTCTGTTCCATGTAAAATGTGTGGCTTTCTGGTAAATCACAGAGGACTGAAGTCACTAAGCAATGACATACCTTTGAGTTTCAGAGTTCATATCCTTCAGAAAAATGCATACTAACATAAATCTTAAAAGAGAAATATTTAAAAGCTGTCCCTATTTTTGGGCACTTGTCCCCCCATTCTTTTAGGCTTTTTACAGATTTCTTGCAGCAAGAGGTTGAGAGTTATGGTGTGTGTGTGTGTGTGTGTGTGTGTGTGTGTGCGTGTGTGTGCATATATATATATATATATATATATATATATATATATATATATATATATATATATTTATATTTATATACACATTTATTATATATTATATTATATTATATTATATATACATACATACACACCTACCAGTCAGGTGTTCCTGTGAATGTCCCATTGTATAAACTGTTGGTATAGGCTGGCTGTGTGCCAAATATGCAAATCTTGTGAACTGCACAGGTGAAGCACCAGCCACTTCACAATTCAAGGAGTGTAAGTCCTTCCTGTTAATATATCACAGTCCCTCTGGGGTGTGTGATGCTTTGAAAGCAAGGTGCGCAACCTATGGCTCCCAGGACTTTGGTGAAATGAGTTGTGTCATAAAAGTCCGCCATGATATTGACTCCCTTCTCCACTGTCCTGGGGAATCAGATATGCTCCCACATATGCTGTGGTATTGGGTCTACTTCAGTAGACCAAAATTATACTTAATTGAAACTGAGTTTACAAAGACGACATCACTGAAGTTGGAGGCACTTGGCCAACATGGGGAAATTTGCACGTTTCCATAAGTAGTGCGATCCCAGAGTTGGTATACTTAGTTGGGGGGGGCACAGCTCCCACCTAGGTGGGTTTGACATACTGTGGCACTTTTTTACACTGAATGTTGGTCATGTGCCTCCATTCCCTCTAATAAAATGCAGTAATGTGAAGCTTCGGTTTATTCAAATTTCAGTGATGTCATCTCGGTAAAGTAAGTTTCGATTAAGTGTAATTTCAGTCTACTGAAGTAGCCCTGTGGCATTACATCATGGAAGTAGTTAATTATTTGTGAGGCTGATATCTGCGATATATCTAATGTGGCTCCATAGGTCCCCCTAGCTAAGATGGTTAAGACTACACATTCCTTTGCATCCACAGGAATAGCCACTCTATGTATTTCCCTTGACTGAACTTGTAGCAGACACAGTTTAACAGGATCCCTTACAGTATTACTTTCTACTCAGAAACTTTCCACAATCTCTTGGTCTATGAGGAATATGTCAGGTTCTGTTTGTATCTTTGGTGGTGCAGGGGACTGCAACATGCAACACTGAAAGTAGAATGCCCATTGTGTACAGCAAATCATGACATTCAAAATGGGTATGTCCTGCTGTGCAGCACTGCCATTTTGTATGTTTCTGAATCAATTCACCATTTTATAGCCCTAAATGTGAGCAAGTACCTTTTTGCATTCCTTATACCTCCTTCCTCTCCTTTCTTCGCTTACTTCCTTACTGCATTCTAATGCTCTTCCCTGACCTTCTCTCTAAATATACCATAAGTCTGTTTTTCCCTCACTTCATATTGCTATTCCTATTTGTATTAGGCTAACTTACCTTTAATTCCTCTACAAACAGTCTAAAATTTCAATAAATATTGAATGATTACCCTATACCTTGGATCGGGTCTACCTGATAACACCGACATGCCAAAATACCGACAATGAAATAACAGACACGACAAAACCGAAAGTTCAAAAACACAAAACTTCACATGCTCGACAAACCACAATCCTGACAATCAACAAAACAAATACCTTTCACAAAAAACACACACACAACACAAGCACACCAAAAAACTTACAAACCTACACTAAACCTGACATACACAACTATCTATGCACTAACCTTAACCCAAACCCTAACCCTGAGGTCCGTCACTATCGCACACTTACCTTACCCGCACCCTAATCCTAACTCACTTAATCCGACCCTAACCCTTAAGTCTGTCACTATCGCACACTTATCTTACCTGCACCCTATCCCTAACCCTAACTCACTTAATCCACCCCTAACCCTCAAGTCTGTCACTATTGCACACTCACCTTACTCGCACGCTAACCCTAACTCACTTAACCCCCCCTAAACCTAAAGTCCATCACTATCGCACACTTACCTGACCTACACCCTACCCTTGCATCCACCACTATCACACACTTACCTTACCCACACCCTGACCCTAACGTCCATCCCTATCGTACACTTACCTTAACATGTCAGTGTTCTCAGCATCAGGATTCTCAACTTTCGGTCTTCTCCACTGTCGATCTTCCGATGTCGGTGTTCTCGTTGTCGGCATTGTGGACTTTGGGCATTTTCAGGTAAAACCCTTGGATCAATTCTTAACCAATGTTTTTATATCACGTTTAATTTGTTGTAATTATTTAAACTGCAGATGTTTTTGTTTTATTTTTTAAATACTGCAAAATGTATTGTTCTTAAAATATTTTGTAATAATTTGTTGCTTTTCTCTTCAAGCATCCACTGAAAATGTGCTTCTACCCGGTCAGACTTCCCAGTAATCAAATGTCAAAAAATAAATAAATAAGTTAGGGTATTTCTCTCTGGTACAGAGGACTAGTCAAGTTGTATTTGAATTAAAAAAAAATAAGCTGCAAAAGGAGATGCTTCCATTTACTTTTAAACTGGAACTTTAAAATAGTTATGAACATTTTAATGCTATGAAACAGCTAATTAAAATGTTGTATATTCAGTGGGTTTAATATTAAAAGTTTGTTAATAGGAGTGTTCATAAATGTTTGATAATGCAATGATAATAACTGAGAATTTGCTACTGAAATCCATGCTGTGCATGTACCATTTGGATAATATTGAAGCATTAACACTGATATTTAACTTGAGTTACATATTTAGTCCAGTGTAGATGAGGAGACAATTAGTGGGATTTGAGTGTAGCATCACTGTGAACTGATACAGTCCCTGTGTTGTGCAATAGTTTCCTATACTACAATTGCACAACATGCTTATATTATGTAATGCAAAGGCTCAGACTGGAAGCTTTCATTTCTAAGAAAAGTAACTAAATTATTCTATTTAGAATTGGTTTTAACTAGATATCTGATACAGTGTCAAATTTTGTGCAATTATTTCCATGTCAGCTAAGATATATACATATTAATTACATAAAGAAATGTTATCAAACTCCAGGGTTAAAGTCTACGTTAGCAGTGCATGAAGGTGAAAATCAACATGACTGGAACATGATATTGATGTAATAATTATTGATATTATATTATGAGCAAGCTAGTGTCAGACCAATGGATGTATTTTATGATTTATGTATTACAAACAGGGAAAATAATCAAGTTTTGAGTTAATTTTTATTGGACATCTAACTGAATATGGATGAAAACAGCTACTATGAAGCCAGTAACAAGAATGAGAATGCACACACACACACACACACACACAGACACATCTACAAATCTACATATATATATATATATATATATATATATATATATATATATATATATATATATATATGTGAGTGTATATATATATATATATATATGTGAGTGTATATATATATATATATATATATATATATATATATATATATATATACATATATATATATATGTGTGTGTATGTGAGTGTGTGTGTGTGTATACATATATATATATTAAAACACCCTCGGAAGGTAGCTGATTCAAAGTCAATGTCTTTTTTAATGATGTCTTTTTAAGATGTTTCTAACGATGAGTGTACTTTAATTGATTAATTAGTTAACTAGCGTAGGGTTTGATTATTTAAATGATGTATTTGAGCATGTTTTCCAACATATACATATATATATATATATATATATACATATATATATATATATATATATATATATATATATATATATATATATATATATATATATATATATATATATATATATATATATATATATATATATATATATATATATATATATATATATATATATATATATATATATATATATATATATATATATATATATATATATATATATATATATATATATATGGGGAACAGGGTGTATATTGTATGTGCTGATATAGTATCTGATGCTGCTAGATGGAAGTTATATGAGCAGAAAGAAAATAATATGAGTTAAATGTACTTTAACAATCAAGATAAAAGGAGGACCACATATAAATTGAGTTTTGTTTGAATTTGACCGTGTTTAAATTATATCAATAAAAAATGTATGAGACCAAGTCACCCTGGTGTTTGCTATGATGG
The DNA here is from genome assembly GCF_019279795.1 of Protopterus annectens. Taxonomy (NCBI): domain Eukaryota; kingdom Metazoa; phylum Chordata; order Ceratodontiformes; family Protopteridae; genus Protopterus; species Protopterus annectens. The sequence continues at coordinate 220,203,935 of NC_056748.1, forward strand.
ATAGACTAGATGAAATGTTTGTTATAGGATCATAAGAGGTTACTAGCCTATTGACCCTAAGGCCTCTACAAGCCTAGCCATGTTCTACCCTTGTTTCCTTATGGGCCAAGATATATAGTCTCCTTTAGTATGTGATTCTAAGATCAGCATCAGCTGCCCCTGTCTAAGAGGGACACAGGTGAAACCCCAGGTGTAAATTTACAGTGTCCCCATCCAGATGCCCAGGTTACACTTAAATAGGGTCATTGAGGAGCTCTGTTTTACATGAATTGGGAGTTTGTACCAGAGAAGTGGCAACCTCTGTTCCACAGGAGTGGCAACCTCTGGGAGACATATCTGTCTCTCCAGCATGTCCTGTTAATATCACAGGCTACGTTAAGATCAGCAGAGTGAGTGATATGCAGCAGCTTCATCAAGGCAGAGTCTGAGAATGCTCTGGAGGCCAGGCACAAGTCACCTCTAAGCAGTCTGTATGATACAGAGTAAAGTGATAGGGCCTTCAGTCTGTCCATGTAGGTCATGTGTTGTAAGCCCTGAATTTTCTTGGTGAGAAACCTCTGAGGTCTCTCCAGTTGATGTCGATGTCTGGCGAGGTACATAAAGAAGGGAGTAATGTACTCTATTATTGATCTGATGAGAGCCGAGTACAGGGAAATTTTAACCTCCTTAGCTTTGCATGCTATACCCTTGCTTATGAGATGTGCAATATAGAAGGCCTTCCTTACTACTGTGGAAACCTGATGATCAAAATTAAGGCTGCTATCAACTTAGGTTCCTAAATGTCTCACCGCTGGGTTTGAACTTAAGGGGATATCATTAATATTGTAATAATCAGGGGTTTCTACTTTGCCGAAGGGGATGATAATATTTTTTTTTTGCATTTAGTTTATGTTTGTGGCAGATCCCTGTGGAACACCACTGGTAACAGGCCTATTAGTAATGCTGGCATCCCCAGTTTTGACTGTATGTGTTCTGTTTGTAAGCCAGCTGTTAACCCATCTAGTGACATAAGGGTTAATCCCCAGCGAGGTGAGTTTCTTAATGATGCTTGAGTGAGGGATTGTGTCAAAGGCCTTGGCTAGGTTGAGATATTTTATTTTTATTTTTATTATTTTATTTTACATTTGTTTACTGGGATAGTCCGACTGGACACAGGTCCATTTACAGCAGAGGCCTGGGGAGAAAAGCTCCAAGTATATTTTACAATACATTTCATGCAAGAAAGTACAATACAGGGTCTAGGGCCTCCTGTGGAGGAAAGCTCCAAGTATCATTTACAAAATAGTTCAAGTAAAGAATACAGTACAGTGACTTTGGTACACATTTACATCTATTTAACAATCATCTCAAAATATCAATGTGGGTCTAAAGTCATAACACAAAGGAATTGGAAAAGCAAAGATTTTACATTCAGACAGTAATTAAAGTTGGCCATGTAAGTAAGATACAGTTAGCACTGGGATTACAATGTTAATAATATAGTAAAGTTTATAGAGATTAGAAGGTTTGTTCCTTTAGAGGGTGGTAGATGCTCATTTTGTTGGGGAAGTAAGTAGGGTATTAGTGTGGTTTACCCAGGGGAGTAGCATGAACAGAACCAATTGTTAGTAAAGTGGTTTTGTAGGTTGTGTTTGAATATTTTAGTCGAGGCAGTAGAAGTTATGTGACCTGGAAGGGCAACTGAACAGGCAAACAGAGATTTACCTGCTTCATTTTTGTGTTTAATATCTTTTATTAGGTTCTGGTTACTGGATCTTAGCTCTCTGGAGGTAGTGTATGGCTGAATAAGGTGTTGGAGTGACAGGGTTAAATCTGGCTGGTAGTAGAGTTTCTGTGCTCTTGAGATTTGATTGAATAGTACAGCATGTGGCAGTTCCAGCCACTTGAGTTGCTTTAGGGATAAACAGTGATGGGATCTATGTTTGGATTCTGTGGCAAACTTGGCTATCTTGTTATAACATGATTCCATTATATTTAGTTCTTTTTGGTTCAGGTTGGTTAATATAGGGGAGGCATAGAGCAGAATAGACAGGAGGTGGGTTCTAGCGATAGTAGCTTTGGTTTATTTAGTCATGAAATGTTTATTTCTATAGAGAAGTCCAAGTTTTTTGTTGACTTTCTTGACAGTTTGAGCTATATGGATGTTGAATTTTAGCTGGTTGTCGATTTCTACACCTAGTAGTTTTATGTGTGTTGTAGGTTTTATTTGGATATCACCTTTGGCTATTAGGTTAGAGTCATCATTTAAAGGTTGGGGTCTTCCAGGTTGAAACAGGATCAGTTTTGTTTTGTTGGGGTTGAGTATAAGTTTGATGTTGGTAAACCAGGTTTCGGCTTGGGAGAAGTTAGTTTGGGTAAGGGAGTGTAGTTCGCTTATCGTGGGGGTGGCACATATAATGGTGGTATCGTCAGTATACTGCACAACTGAGGCTGTGGGTAGGGTTGAGGAGATGTTGTTGGTGAAGAGGGAGAACAGAAGTGGGCCTAAGATGGATCCCTGGGGAACTCCTATAGAGACAGGCAGTAAGGGGGATAGTTTATCTTGCCATAGAACTGCTTGTTGCCTATCTGATAAGTAGTTGGTGAACCATAGTATAGTAGATGGACATATGTTTAGGTTAGACATGGTTTGAAGAAGCATGTTGTAATTCACCATGTCAAAAGCCTTAGATAAATCTAGGAAAATGGAGGATACAAATAGTCCTTTGTTCCTGTGTTGGTTGATTATGTTGGTGTAAGAGAGAAATGCGGTGGTGGTGGTGCTGTGTGATGGTCTAAATCCATGTTGTGTATTGGAGATGCGATTTTATTGTAGAATGAACTGTATTAGCTGAGTATGCACAACCCTTTCCTGTATTTTGGATAAGGGGGATAGGATTGCAATTGGGCGGTAGTTGGTCAGTTCTAGAGAGGTACCTCCTTTGTGAAGTGGAATGATGTGTACAATTTTCCATAAGGTGGGTACTTTGTGTTCAGATAATGATCTATTAATGAGGATGGAGATAGGGTAGGATATAGCTTATGCTGCTATTTGAAAGAAATCAGCAGGCAGCTTGTCTGCAGCTAAGGTGGTTGGTTTTAGTTTCTTAAGCAATTTTAAAATTGTCTTGGTAGGGACTGGCTGCAGGGAGAAGGTGGTAGGGGTGTTTTGGTCACTCTGCTGTGTTAGGGTGGTTAGTTGTGTTGGTGAGTTTGTGTTGGTTTGGGCATTGGCAAGGTTAAGTACTGTTTTGGTGAAGAAATTGTTGAATTGGGTTGGGATATTGGTTTTGTTATTTGGTAGAACAGGGGTAGGGGTGGATGCTTTTCCTGGGTAGAGTATTCCTGGTAAGGTATTCCAGAATGTTTGGGAGTTGTGGGCAAATTTTTCTTGAAGTTTCTTATAGTAGTTGGTCTTGTCTGCTTTAATATGTCTTTTGGCTTTGTTTCTAAGTTCTAAATAGTTTTGCTTTAGGGTCGGGGTTTTGTTTTTCTGATAATTTGTCCAACTTTTATCCCTATCTTTATGGTAGTTTTAGTATCCTTTGTGAGCCATGGGGCATAGTTGTTTTTGATCCTGATGGTTCTGGGGGGTGTGTGGAAATTCAAGATATCTAGGAAAGTGAAATTAAAGTACTGCACAGCCTCTTCTAGTGGTAGGTGTTTAAGGGGTATCCAACTGCAAGATGTTAGTGATTTGTTAAAATCTGCTGCTATGGAGTTTCTTTTGTTACATATAACTCTGAGGCTGGGTTGTTTGATTTGTTGGTTGGATCTGTTCCTGATTAGATAGGTTGGTTGGTGGTCACTTAGACTGTCTGGGAGAGACCCTGACTGTTGTACAAGAGTGGGGTGGGATGACAGAATCCAGTCTAGGATGGACTGGCGTTTGGTTGTTTTGTTGGTTCTGGTGGGGGTCTGTATTATTTGGGTGAACATGTGGAGGTTGATGTGGTTAGAGCAATTGAACCAGTCTATGTTAAAGTCTCCTAGTAGTATATTTCATGAGGAAGGGAGTTAGAGATACAGTTTACTAAGTTTTCTGTTTAATTAATGTTATTGCCTGGAGGGAGGTAGGCTGCTGCTATGATAATTTGTTTGTGGGAGTTTAGTTTGAATTTGGCTAGGATAATTTCTATGTCTTTTACATCCAGGTTATCACAGTCAAACTGCTCTATGGCTAGATGGTCTTGGAATAATATTGCTACTCCTCCACCTCCACCTTTTTTATTTAATCTATCTTTCCTAATAATATTGTATCCAGGTGCTATGATTTCATTGTTATGGTGATGTGGTTTAAGCCAGGTTTCAGTCAGTATGACTATCTCAGGCTTATATAAGGCTAATAGGGCATGAAGGTCCTGCACTTTGTTAAGTATGCTACATATATTTATGTTTAGGAAGAGGAGAGATGAGGTGGGTCGGTTATTTAGAGGAATTGCTATGTTAGGGTTAGTTGTAGTAGTTGGTGTAGGTCCTGGATTGGGATGTATGTCACCACAACAAGTAAGTGTTAGTAGGTTACGATATAGTTTGGTTAACTTGTGCAATATTTTGTATTGCATTTGATAGGAGAGAGGGTTGGTTTTTAGTTTTGGGTGGTAGCAGATGTGTGTGTGTGTGATTGATAGGAGGTAAGGTCACTGGGAATAATTATGGAGCTTTTTAGCTGATTGTGATTAGTTATGGGTTCAGTTTGCCATGGTGGAGGGTTACTGAAATGGAGTTGGATGTGGTAGGAGGAGAGAAGGGAGAGTAGGAGTAAGCTAAGTATAGTGGAAGGATAAATTTATGTTTGTAGTAAAAGAGTTGAATGTGCTCTGAGCATCATATTTATCAAGTTGTAAGTGATCTTAAGTGGAGGTCTATTTGGTTTCTGTGTGTTGGGTGGGTTATATGTGATTAAGGGTGAGGTGGGAGGAAGGGTTTGTGATTGATAGTTGAGAAGTGATAAGATGATATGGGCGTGTGAAAAATGCTAGTGGGAGATAGGTAGTGTGAACGGTTTTGCCTTCATCCAGGGCCTTGGTGACATTCTTGAAGAAGTCCACCAGGTTTAACAAGTGAGATCTGCCCTTAATGAAGCCAAACTTGGTCTGGTCAAGAGTTTGAAGGTCACCTATATCCTTGTTGATAAGATCCATGACGACTCTCTCCATGGCCTTGCAGATAGGGCTCGTTAGGCTTATGGGTCTATTGTTCCTGGGGTTGGTTGAGGGACCTTTTCTGTGCATGGGGATTATGGTTGCTGTTTTCCACTCAGCTGGGACAAAGCCAGTGCTTAGACTGAGTTTGAAGAGCATGCTAAATGGTTCAGCTAAATCCTGTTTTTGACCATTTAATAGGCAGCCTGGGATGTTGCCCACTCCCATACAGGCTGTGTTTTTGGCCTTTGAGTGTGGCTATAACCTGATCTCTGGAGATACTAGGCAGAGGACTGGTGACATGCAAGTTATGGGGTATGACTGATGGGCACAGGTTGGTGAAGTTTTCACCAAACCAGTACACTAGCAGGTTGGCGATGTCATCAGGTTCAGTATTAGTACCATCCACAGCAAGTTTGGCACAACACTAGGCCTTCCCTTTTAGATTTCAGATGTATCTAAAGAATGTTTTGTGATTTACCTTAGCTAGGGATGCTAATTTAGCTTCACAATTAGCTTTAGAGGACTTTACAAGATGTCTAATCTGCTTGTTTATGCTTTGGAGGGAGTTCTTCCTTTGCTGGGACTGTTCTCGCTAGTTTTTTGACAGGAGTTTCTTTCTCTTATTGTATAAGCTGTTTATACTGGATGTCCACTAGGGTGGCTTATTTTATCATGAGGATCTTGATTTGATCCATTCTGGTATAGCTGAGTCTATACATTTATACAGGTGTTTATGCAGGACATTTGTGTACACCTCAGTATAGGGGTCACTGCTGTCAGTATTGGGTGGGGGGCTGAAACTGCTGATGCCATCTATCAGTAAGGTATAGTTTGTTTTGATGAAATTTTTTTTAACCTTTTTGTTCCTGGTTTGGTGCAATCATTACTTCAAACAAGACTGACTTATGTTCAAACTTTACTAGGGACGGACCCATACAAGTGGTGGTGCAGTGATTTTCCATGTTAGTGAGCATTATGTCAAGGATGTTAGAGCCTCTTGTGAGAGTGCTGGCTATCTGCTGCACAGCATTTGTGTTAAAGTCCAGGAACCTCTGGGCGAGCACATTTGTGATCATTGGATGGACAGATAAAGTCACCCATGACCAGGGTATTTGGCTGTACTGAGAGTGACTCAAGCAGGTCCAAACAGGCTGTGTGGTTTTCATGGCTCATGGTAGGGGACCTATAGCTAACAATGATATGGAGGGGGTGTTTCCTACAGTTAGATAGACTAGGAGTAACTCTAGAGAGTCATACTGTTTAACCAGTCAAGATGTGTATGTCTTTAATGAAGATGAAAAAACAAGCAATCTCCGTGGTATCCCCGAAGTCTCATAACAACCCACTAAAGTGTAGTGGGTCTAAAAACAAAACAGTGTAAGAAACTTCTCTGTGTGGAAGATTTTCAGTCCATATATTTCTAGTTAATCACTATATATTAATCAGATCAGACAATAGTAGTAGAAGTAGCGAACATAAACTCGTCAAGTCAAAAAGTAATAATAGAAAATATAAAATTCTACAGCATTACTAAGTATTTGAAAGTAATCCAAGCAAGGCAGGCAGTCTGTTTCCAGTCGAAAATCCTTTATTAAGTGAAGATGGATACTCCTTCCTTGTTTTTTTCATTTTCGTTGTGTGGTCTGAATGTGTGGAAGGCATTGTAATCCTACATGGCCAGGATACTTACTGAGGCCTTGAACCATGACTCTGTGACTCCGCAGACATCAGCATCTACCAGGGTTAGAAGTGCTTCAAGTGAGTGCAGCTTCTGATTTAGACTCCTAGCATTAAGTAGCATAACCTTGAGTTTGTTTCTGGAGGATATTTTTACATCAGGAATTTTTGTTCTTACGACATTGCCTAAAAAGGCACTATGGGGGATGCAAGTACCTTTGCCAGCAACCTAAAGCCTGGAAATGACAGGTGACAACCATTTGATGAGATGGTAACATAATCTGTTGACCATATTATCCCAGGCTGTCAGATACTGGATACCAATGGACTGACACCAAAAGCTAAGCCAATTGTTGAAGTCAATCATTTTTTGTTTGTAGTATGGCATCATCCTGTGTGAGGGAAGAATGCTGCTTAGGGTTAGGGGCATTCCTGCCTGGGACACAATCTGATAGGTCCATCATGTCTATCTCCATATAGCCCAGTGAGATATGTCTGAAGTCATTCCCTCCAACATGGACTATGACAGAGCCATAGCAGTACTTGCTGAGAGACTTGAGTATGTGCGTGATTTGGTGGATCCTGGCATGGGACAGATGACCGACAGCTGACCGTGCCCTTCTCCTTGTCCAGCCTAGTGAGGGGACATCTGTGTTTCTCACTATGGAGTTGCCTATGACCAAGACATTTGGTTTAGAAATGTTTTTTCTTTGGGGCTTATTGGGTGAGACACTGATGTGTGTGTTACGAGTAGTGGGTGCTGTTGGGGCCACATTGTGTGCAGAAGGTTTGAGCTTGGGAGGCCTTTGCTATTTTATATAATTCTAGTGAGTACCTCTACGTATGTGGGTTTATGTGTTGTGTGCTTCGTATGTGTGGGACGTGGAGTGTGGGTGCTGACAACCTCCTTGGTAGTTAGGTTGTTGTTAAGTGAGAAAGAGAGCATTGTTTCCAATTTCATTATATAGATACATCTCTCACATATTGTATTTGCATGTTTCAGGAGTAGTAGGTTGTCTGTATGCATGAATTAAATGCTACATTGCCTCAGGATGCCCATGTCAATCAGGCTGGCTGAAGAAACAGTGGGAAACAGACCTTCCATTATGTCAGGTGTATTCTGTAATAAGTGGTGGAAGGTGGGCTAGATGGACTAGGTTCTGTTGTAGAACTGATAAAATCAGCTAATATATGGGAGGTTTATGAGCAGAAACCTGTGGTGGCACATCAAAAAGCACAGCTGGGTTGCTCTCTGGGCAGCAGTGCACATCTGTATTGCACACCGAGAAGAAGGGAAGCTTAGGAGGGTTCCCTAGCAGTCATCTAGGGAAAATTTGACTTTTTAATGGCATGACAGATTGGCAAGCTGAATTTATTGGCATTTGTTGAGAATGAAAGAGGAATAAAATGATGCAAAACAGTGTAAGAAGCTAACGTCTAAATTATATACACTGGGTGTTCCCTTGAGGAGATTCACTTGTGGATAATAAAGGGGTAAGAAACAAACCACACTTTCTTAGAAGGAAGGTGATTTTACAAAAAGTAACTATGTTCAAGGAAGTAGGAAACAGGGAAGTGCCTGTAGCATTATAATATCAAAAGGCAATATGTCAGCTATGATTGTCTTCACACTAACACAGAGTTTAGGAATTGTTGAACAGAAGAACCCATGAAAAATAAGAATTTTAACATAGATATTTGTTGGTAAGAGAAAAGCAGAGAAAGGCAGAATTAATATTTATTTTTTATTTATTTACTTATTTAATATTTGTTTACTGGGAAAGTCCAACTGGACACAGGTCCATTTTCAGTGGAGGCCTGGGGAGAAAAGCACCAACAATATAAAAAAACAAACATTATACAACAAGAAAAATAACAGAGTACACATCATCAATGAAACTACATATTGCACAACAAAAATAACCAAAACAGATGACACATTAGCAATTTTAAAAAATTCGTACATCAAGGAGTATATGATATTATATAAACAAGACTAGTATATATTTCACAAAATACAGCATTTTTGATGAATACTTAAGATAGTGAAAGTTTAAGAATGATTATGCACATTGCAGAATAAATAGGAACAGTGAAGCTATAGGTAGATTACATTTCTTCCTTAAAGTATTGGATAATAGGGCTCCCTATTACACTGTCACAGACGCAGGTTGTCGAATGAGTCTTTGTCAAACTGAAAAGTGCGAAAAGGCAAAATAGCGAAGCGGCTTTCAGCAAATCATACTACAATAAAATAGCCAAGTTTGCTACTAACTCAACCTATAGAACCCATCACTGTACTGCACCAAAAGATCTAAAATGGCTTGAGCTACCACAGCTGTGTAACTATCACCAGCTGGGCACAGCCTACAATATTCTCAAATATCCTGAAAAAAAACCCTCATTATCCAACCTACGTACTGTCTATACTGCAAACTGGTACCTAAGATCTAGTGAAAAATCTCTCCTCTCCATCACCAAGGCTAACAATAATGCAGGGAAAGCACTCTACTCCCACATCGTTGCCAGAAATTGGAACTCTCTTCCCCTATCCATGTCCACTGCCCCCTCCACATCCATATTCAAAAACTCCCTCAAATCGCACCTTCTTAGTACCTGGTTATGCCCTTGTATCACATAACCCTACCCACACTGCTATTAACTCCCCAAACTTCTCTCTGATCCCCTGTAGGCTTGGTCATCTGAAAGGGTCCTTCTAACTGTAGAATCTTACTTGATATAGTTTCTTCTCTTACCAATGTAGAACTGATATTTTACCTATGTTCTATATCTTCTTTGACCTGGAGTGTTTTATTAATTTCTTGTTATATGACTATGCTCAGCATACATGATGAAACCTGTTTTGTGTAGTATGCTGGATGTACTGTAACTGACATTGTGTTTTACCTATGCCCTATATCTTCTTTTACCTGGAGTGTTTTATTAATTTCTTGTTATATTACTATGCTCAGCATACAGGATGTAACCTGCTTTGTGTATTCTGCTGGATGTACTGTATTTCTATAACTTGATGCCGGAGCTTTTCTCCCCGGGCCGCCGCTGAAAATGGACCTGGTCTAGTCAGAATTTCCTGGTTAACAAATGTAAAATAAAATAAAATAAATAAATAAATAAAATTCTTTCCCAGGGAAAGAATTTGTTTGGCCACTTTCTCTACTTTGCCTTTTTGACACTGTAGTGCAATCTCAGAGTTGGTATATTTAAGTAGGGGGGTGTGGGGGACACAGTCCCCCTATCAGGGTGTGGGGGCAAGGCCCCCCACATTATGTAATATTTTAGACTTTTTTTTTTTCTCAGAACAGCGATTTTTTTGCCTTGGAAAAAAAAAATGCTGTTCTGAGGTTTCGACGTAAGCTTTTGCTTACATGGGGTCAATTATGTGTCGTTCGCTCTTCTGAGAGTGTGATATCTTAATAAAGACCCGATAATAGTATATTTAGTATGAATATTTACATAGCAGAATTGGGAACATTGAAGCTATTGGAAAGATAACATTTTTCTTACTTCTTTTGGACATGGGTGCCGGAATCATAGAGTTAGGGGGAGGGGGAGCCCCCCCCCCCCGCTTTTACAGCTGCAAGACCTGTTGGAAAGAATTTATGGAGTTTTCACACTAACATGGATTTGCACGCGGAAGTTTAACTAAACTAGCTGTTCTTGTTCTCTTATTGCTCTGTGTTACAGGAGTTACGCTGCCGCTGTTCTGTTGGTGCTGCCAGAGCCAGAGTCATGCTGGTAAGGAGAGTTTTGTTCTTTTATTTGCAGGAGTTATACTGCTCCCGTGTGTGTGTGTGTGTGTGTGTGTGTGTGTGTGTGTGTGTGTGTGTGTGTGTGTGTGTGTGTGTGTGTGTGTGTGTGTGTGTGTGTGTGTGTGTGTGTGCGTGTGTGTGTGTGTGTGTGTGTGTGTGTGTGTGTGTGTGTGTGTGTGTGTGTGTGTGTGTGTGTGTGTGTGTGTACGTCTGTGTCTGTGTGTATATAATGCCCCCAGTTAGTTTTACCTCATGGTTAGTGTTATTCAGGCTCAAACAAGCGCCTGAATTCTCTACCCACACCACCAGTTGTGATTCAGATAGTTGAGTCCATAGCTCTCAACTGTCCAGATTTTCACAGAATATTTGGCTCATACTTCTGTTGTGTTCCTCTTAAAATTTGTGGTTTTCTGGCAAATCAGTGAAAATTGAATTCACTAAATAATGATAGCCCTTTAAGTTTCAGTCTTCCTATCTTTCAGGAAACACATGGTAACACAAAACACTTTATTTTAGCAACTTTCTAAGATTATATAAGCAATATTTAAAATGTATCCCTGGTTTTGGGCCTTTGCCCCCCCCCCCCCAAAATAAATGTTGACTTTTTCCAGATTTCTTGTGCTGTGAAGTTGAGAGATTTAGTCGAGTGTCAAATGGATTTTACAAGGAGCTGAGAGTTTCAGGGGAAGAGAAGTTTAGTGCTACTTATGCTAAGTCACTTGCATTGTTAATAGCACAAGTAGTATACTTGCTTTTGATGCAGAAGGCTGTGGGTTCTACTCTCACAGTATGCAGAATGATCGCTGATACTGCACTGTGTTGTACTTTAAAGGGAGTGGATGCTGCAGTCCTATGAATGTCCTCTTTTGGAGGTGTTACCTAGTAACTATGTTACTGTTATCAGTTTTCCATCCATTCCCCATTGCAAAATTACTAGCTTATCATTTTTTTAATGTAATATAGGCAATTTATTCTTCAAGGGCAACAGGCACTTTATTTGTAGTTAAAACAATGAAATATAAAGTTGTCTGCTAGTAGCAACCTCTTCATTAGTTACAGATCCCTTTAATGTAGAATTATTTAGATGACTTCTGCAGAGATTTTGCATAATTACTGATATTGGTGGATTGTAATGACAGAAGTTTGAGTGGCCTTTTATGGTTGAATTTTTCTGAAATGGGTAGTTTTGTCATTCTTGGTTCATACATTTTGTCTCATTGCTTACTAGAAGACTGTTCCAAACTACAAATTTAAAATACATTCTACCAAGTGGTGCTGTAATATACAAGGAATATAATTGAATACATCAGGTTAATACAATCAGGAAGGTGAATCAAAGAACACAAACATGTATGCTTGCTCACAGGATACAGGAAATCAAAATAGGGGAAGAGACCAGTCACCAATGGAGTCCCCCGGAGTTCGGTGCTGAGACTTTTTCTGTTTGGCATATACATCTCAAAAGTAGAAGGAAATACCAAAGAGCTTTGGCTGACTAAGTTTGAGATGACTGCAAGCTAGGAGCAGTTATTGCATCCCCAAATGGCAGCCATCATGCAGGAATGTTTGTCCAAAACAATAACTGGTGCCAGAATCGTGAATTGAAACTAAACTCCAAGAAATACATTATCATATCATTTTGGAAGTCATCTGCTCCAAGGAACTGCCAAATTGACAATGGTCCCTGAGAACTTGACCCAGTTGTTTGGCATTTGGGAACTTACGTGTACAGTGACCTAACTTTTGTCCAACATGTGCCCAGAGTCAAGAAAGTCTATATTGCACAGCTTATAAACAAATTGATTTTGACTAGCTCTAGAGATGTTATTGTCCCCCTTTACAAAGCCCTCATTAGGTCAATCATTTTGTATAATGCCCACTTTGGCATGTATCTGTCCAGACCCATGCAACAATTGGATATCCACAGAGATACCTTATTAAAAGGATACAAGTCCTAAACAATAGGTCTTGCATGGACCACCTCAAAGATTTATCACTATACCCAGTATCTTACAGAGTGCTCAGAGGTGACATGTCTGGCATACAAGGCATCCTCCAACCTAATACAGATGGACCTACTGAACATCAGCAAGTCAAATGGCATCAGAAGTATTCAGTCCAGGTTTCTAAACTGAATGTTGTGGAGAGATGGATATATATCACAGAGGCTACCACTGTTCCTGAACAGACTATCTATTCAAGTAAAACAAAGCTCATTCCTGTCCACATTCAAATGCAACTTGGATTTAAGGATGGGTAATAGAAAATGTACTCCAGGATTGCCCCTCATGCCACTAATGGATAGAGGCAGTTCCTAAATACTGCATCCCTTACATGGGTCCCTTAAGGGCTAATATACAATTATCAGCCATGGGATAGGTAAGACCAATCAGGAAATGTTACTTCAACCACCAAAAGAGAAATTGGCTAAGCTTAAAATGTCCTCCAAGTGAACCTATGTTGTGGTAGTAAATAGTTTTAAAAAATTGCCCTTTTTAGATCACTAAGTACCCCTCTCACCCCCCCCCCCCCAGTCTTCAACAGCTTCCGGCACCTCTGCTTTTGGAACAAGGGAGGAAGCTTATTCTTCTAAAGGCACAACAATCCTAAGATTGTCGGGGGTATTTAAGTTATTTTAGTGATACAGATATAGATAGTAAATTCCTCCAACAGGAGAAAACCTCAGAATCAGCCATTTTACGATCATTGAATTAGTCTGTGTATCCATTTCACAGAAGTGAATAAGCACCTCCCATTTCCTACCGTTATCAGTGTTCGCTTCCTCCTCTTTTCCTTTATTGTAGCTTCATAAAATGCAATAAAATATGTTTGCCATTTGGTTGCAATGTCAGTAAGGCCATGGCCATTTAAGACTTAGTGAACCATAATCAAATCCTTCTGACAAAAAAAGGTGAGTTGCACTGATGGTTACCTTTATGCAAGGGTGAATTACATAGAAAAATCTTAATCACTAGTAAAAACTTTTTAAAGGTTGTCCAGAAACCTAGGTTTCTAATGGATGTGAATCTGTTAAAATGTATCTGCACGATATTTTTTCACTATGGGCAATATTGCTCATGCTTTGTATTATTTGATATGTATTTGTACTTTTACTTTTATTTTTAATGGACTGCTATCTTTACTGTAATCGGTTTCTGGAGCTTTTCTCCCCGGGCCTCCACTGAAAACAGGCTCTCTGGGCCCAGGGGACATCCCCGGTAGTCAAACTGGAAATAAATAAGTAATAAATAATGGGCACATGATGTATTTCAGGCAAACATAAAGTTTATTCATTTATTTATTGATTGACTGACCAGAATAATACACTGATCCAACACATTTCAGCCACAGTCTAAACCAAAATTAAAATACGGTAAAGGCATGTAATATCTGTTGTATACACAGCAAAATAAATAAGCAAAAAAAAGAAATATAAATTGCACAAAATTTGCAAATACATGAAACTCATCTTATATGCACAAAAATATAAATGAAATACTAAGGACAGCCAATACAACATACACAAAATCAATTTGATGTTTATTTTTTGTTGACATTACTATTTGTTAAATTGAATCATTCATCTGTGAAGTCCCATTTCTGTGAAGTCCAAAGAATAAAAACACCATACATAGATTAATAAATTATATAGGTAATTAGAAAATACATTTGTAAGAGACAAGAATGTTACGAACAATGCATAGATGGTATGAATAAATGAATACGTCAACAGGTGCAGTAACACTAAGTAAACAAATGTACACTGATAAGAATGTGTGTATGACAGCATATGCTAGTACAGTCACATTTCAGAGCAGTAGAAAACATTATGGAAGCAAAGCTGACTGCAAAAAGGTTCAGACATAGTGCTCTGTATTATATTAGCACCAAAACAATAGGAATACGGTATCAAGATGAAGGACCTCATTTCTAATTTCTTGAATAATTACTTTTTACTGTACTCTTGAATTTACATTAGTTTGAAATCAGTGTCAAAGTTTGAAGAAGGTTGCTTCAAGTTTCATAACTGTTAAATAAATTTGTTAGAATCAGACTGTAAAAATCATTGAGTATTCAAAAACAATGTCAATAACAAACAATAATGCAGGAGAACTCAAGTATCTTATACTCTAATGTACATTAGGAGGCAAAAAACCATACACAAACTTGTATAGAATTTTGACTGCTTTATTAACGGAAGACTCCATTTTTTATACACTTCACTATCAGTTTTGCCCACCCCCCTGACGTGGTCAGTGACTGGGTCTTTACATCATAGTAACTTATGAAAAGTGCTGAGATGGTGTTTTTAAAAAATCTTTTTCCCATGAGAATGTTACAGCCTTGCAAGCACCTGGTCAGTCACAGTGACCTCCTGAGGATGTAGCCAATTCAAGGCTCTTAGATTAGTTCGAATACAATGGGTGCAGTTCTTCTTAAAATGCCTTCCTTTGTTCCATGCTCTGCCAGCTGGACACTATCTCTGATGGTGCGCACAAGGCTATTCTTCTGGTGGAAGCAGGAAGAAGATACACATGCGAACAGATTTATTATTTTCTAACTTTGCAAAATAATCTTTACTTGAAAGACATGAGCCAGGCTGTGCTTGAACGCTGCCAAGGCCAAATTTCTGATTACACTGCAGCTTATGCTTCAAGCAATAATATGCAAGTTTATTTCTACTATTATTCTTAGTAAAACAGAATTAAATGCATTACATATCATACTACTTTTCAGTCTTTGTTCCGTATTATAGATTTAAGTACATTTATTTCTATCTAAAGCACACATTTCTCTATATATTTGACCACACAACTTATATATGTTTGAATGTTTGAATACACATTCTCTTAAGCAGCATATATATAAATATATATATTTCTAAGCAGCATGTATGTAAATATATTTTTGGGCAGCACATACGTGAATATATATATTTTTCTAACATTCTCCCTCCTGTTAATGCATTTCATTCTATTTGAAACATAAACAGTATTATTTCGTTTCTTAGCCTTTTCCTTTCAAGGACTTTCAGCTAAGTAAGTCATTTGTTTTATATTTCAGATAGGCTTTCACTTGGTATCAACAAATTCAATTCCATATCTTGGTACATAGTTTCAGTCACTGATACATCAACTAAGTCTTTGACTAATTTTTTCACACAGGGTATCCCGCAGCAGACACATGCTCCAATTATGAGCAGTACTACACAAATTGCAATCAGAATGTTCATAAGGACCGACCCCACCCCCAAACAGATTCTGGAAAAAGTTCAGGTCAGTGGGTTTGGGCCTGGTTCTGCCATTGCTGACACCTGCTGTATTACCTCCAGGTGATCATTGATTTCATGCTGGTTGTCTGGAATGTACGCACAGCATTCTTCTTTGATAAGCGCGCACGTACCACCTCTCGCCGCTAGGGTGAAGTCGAGAGCCATTCGGTTCTGTAATACAACTGTTCTCATTGCATTCATTTCATCAGTCACAAGTTCAAGAGCGGAAAAAGTCGCATTGCTCATTACTTGAGGAGTTTTGACAATTTCCTCAGTTCCCAAATCGATTTGACTGCTCCGTAGGTTGGGAATATCCCAGCCCAGGATATAACACTGTCACCCAAGTCCATATGGGTCAACTTTTCTTTGTCCTTCACTGCTGAATGATCCTTCCAGCTTGCCTCAATCTTACCCACTGGATTAGCAGGTTTTCTGACTGTATTCTCGGCTTGCTGAGCTACGTTTCTCACATTACGTATTTTACCCAGGGTAATTCTGCAGTATGTCTTATGGCTGGAACCAGATAACCCAAAAACAACTGCCGGACCAATTCTCAGGTAACCATTTATAGGCCTTTTTCCACAAACAAAATAACAGTTTTCTACTTTTGTACTGATGCGGGTTAACCCTGAATGAAACATTTTCTTATCTATAACAGATAATTGTCTATATATTTCAGGAGTTTTTTGCACATCTCTCAATGTTGTTTTCATCAAGCTTAAATACGAACCATAGTTCGTGCTACAACTAGTACCTTGGTCTACAGGTTTTATATAACATTTGTAAGACACAGTTATGTTACAATTACTCCAACCAACCTGGAGTGTATCATTTTTAACAAAACAAACAATTCCTTTCTGAGTAACGGGTAAATATAATGCCACTTTGTCTTGTGATCTCACAGTACCTGTATCAAATAATAGGTTTTCCCAAGTTTCATTTATCCCCAAGGGACAGCAGACATCAAAAGTCCTCCATATGCTGTGGGTATTGCAGTACAAACCCAGCAATTTGAAACGTTCATAGTCTCTACATAGACTCGTTTCATAGCCAGGTATGTGTTAAAGTTTGGGTGCCAGTCTATAGCCAGTCCTTCATCACGTTTTACCAATTTCACTTCTGCGGTTATATGTAAGAAAAACCATAACAACAAAAAGGTCACTACAAACATAGTTAATAAGTGTATGATCAGTAGGCCAGTGAACCAATGTCTTTGGGGTTGTTTCACATTTTTATTCACTCTGCCTCTGGCCATCCTGTTTCTGTGGTATGTCAGTTAAAAGGCGTTTATCCAAGCTAAATTCTTTGACAGGTTTACAGTGTGTCAAATGAACCCAAGATGATCTCTCAGCAATTTTTACTGCAGTAGGGGTTGCCAATAGTACCTGGTACGGACCTTCCCACTTTGGACTCGCCCAGTTCTTTCTTTTGATGACTTTCAGCCAAATCCAGGACCCCGGGGTCAGCACGGCCTCCGGTTTTGCTTCTTGTTTATCTGAAAAAGAGTTCAACTGCAAAACAGTCTTATTTGTTAACAATTTCTTCATATAACTAGCTAATGAGCCATCGGCCTCCAGCTCTGCAGGCATGAGGGCCTTCCATTGTGGCACACAATATGCCCTTCCAAACACTATCTCAAAAGGGGTCAAGCCCTTTACATTTGGAACAGTTCTCATGCTCAGCAGTGCCAAAGGCAGACAGCAAATCCAAGTCTTTTGAGTCTCACTCATTAATTTTCTCAACTTGTTTTTCAAAATTCCATTGTACCTCTCCACCAGTCCTGCTGACTGAGGGTGATAAGCACAATGGTTTTTCAAGGAAATCCCAAAAAATCTCCCAAGCTGCTGTATTGTCTGGTTTACGAAATGTGTTCCATTGTCACTATAAATTCTTTCCGGTATGCCAAATCTAGGAATGATTTCTTTCACTAGGGCTTTTGCTACTGTTGCTGCATCCGGATTTCTAGTTGGAAAAGCTTCTACCCATTTTGAAAACATATCTATGATCACTAAACAGTATTTTTCCCTTCACATTTATTCAGTTCTATGAAATCCATACAAATAGTATGGAACGGATAGGGTGGTGTTGGAAAGCTTCCTCGCTTCGGTTTAAATGCTCCCTGTGCATGATGTTTGCTACAAATATGACATGTTGCACAAAATTTTTGTGTATAATTCGTAAATCCGTATGTTTGGAATGTTTTGTTAACTAACTGTACCATCCCCCCTGTTGAGACATGGCTCTGCCCATGACTCAACAAAGCTGCATATCTAAATAAATTAGATGGCAATATGGGCTTTTTCTCTTTGGAGATGTACAGTCCCTCTTCAAGGATTGCTCCTCGTTTTATCCACTTTTGCTTTTCTGCTTTTGAAGCTAATGTCTGCATTGTTTTTAACATTTCTAAATCTAGAGTCTCAGAAGGTTGTAGTTCTTCATTTAAGAGCACAGTTTCTGGGTCTGAGGCAGCTTGCTTCGCAGCTGCATCAGCCCGAGCATTCCCTTTTGAAATTCTATCTTGTTGTTTGGTATGGGCTGCACATTTACAGATAGCTATTCTAGTGGGTAACTGAATAGAATCTAACAGGTTCAAAATCAATTGTGCATGATTAATCGGCTTGCCTGTTGATGTTATCATTCCCCTGTTTTTCCATTGTTGTGCAAAGACATGCACTGTAGAGAAAGCATACTGACTGTCAGTATATATGTTAACACATTTGTCTTTTGCTAGAGTGCAAGCACGTGTCAAAGCTATCAATTCTGCTGCTTGAGCTGACAGGTTATGTTGCAGGGGTTGTGCTTCTATGATTTCGTCATCAGTCACTACTGCATAACCCACTAGGTTTTTTCCTGTAGGACCTCGTCTACAGGACCCATCCACAAAAAATGTCACCTCTGCATCGGCTAAAGGTACATCAGTAAGATCTTGTCTGGGTGTGGTTATTTGTTCCATTTCCTGTAGGCAGCTGTGTGGTGTGCCATCCACAGGAATCGGAAGTAATGTCGATGGATTTAATGTCGTGCAACGTTCAATTGCCATATGGGGTCGACTCAATAGTATGGTCATGCAAGAAAGATGTCTGGCAGGGGATAAAAATGCTATTTTTTCTTGCAGTAAAATTATCGCAACTGCATGAGGTACTCTCAACGTGAGAGGATGAAACAATACCACTGAGGCTGAAGCTTGCACTGCCATAGCTGCTGCGACTACTGCTTGTACGCAGGGTGGTAATGATCGTGCCACCGGATCTAACTGTGATGAATAGTAAGCTATGGGGCGTTGCTTGCCGCCATGTTGTTGCGTCAGTACTGACGTCATATATCCCTGCCTACAATCTACAGTTTGAAAAAATCTCTTATGGTAATTCGGAAGCCCTAGAACTAATGATGAAACTATCAGTTGCTTTAGTCTGCAAAAGGCTGCTTCTGCTTCCGAGGTCCAGTGTAGTGTTTCTTGTGCTGCCATTGGTGCTTTAAATATTAAATCAGCCAATGGAGCCGTTTCTAAAGCATAATTCGGTATCCAACTTCGACAAAAGTTAGTCGTTCCCAAGAAGGACATCATTTCCTTTTTGGTAGTTGGTCTAGGTGCTTGTAAGATAGCTGTTTTCCTATCCTCATCTAATGTTCTACCTTCTTTGGATATCACATATCCCAGGTATTTAACCTGTTCTCTCCAAAGTTGCAATTTATGTTTATTCACTTTATGCCCTTGCTCAGCTAAGAATTTCAACAATGCTATTGTGTCTTCCTTACATTGCTGCTGGGTGGGGGCTGCAAGCAAGATGTCATCTACATAAAGTAGTATTTGACTGCCCCCTGGTGGAGAAAATCCCGCTAGGTTGCTAGCCATCTCTTGTGCGAATATTGTTGGGCTTTCACTATATCCCTGTGGTAGCCGGGTGTACGTATACCTTTTGCCCTGAAATGTAAATGCAAACCAATGCTGGCTGTCAGGGTGGATAGGTATTGAGAAAAACGCATTGCTAATATCTACCACGGTAAAATATTTTTGTTGCGGCTTCAAATCATTTAACAAGGTATGTGGGTCTGGCACTGTAGGTGCCCTTGATATTACCGCATCATTTACAGCCTGTAAATCTTGTACCATCCGCCATTCCCGTTTGCTTTTTACAGGAAATAGAGGAGTATTACATGGTGAATCTAGGGATTCTACCAGTATCCCTTTCTTAAGTAATGCCATTATGATAGGTTTGATCCCTTGTTCTGCATCCTTGCTCAAAGGATATTGTCTTTTCCTTGGTCTAAAGGCCGATTTTGGTGTAATAACTACTGGCCCTGCTGTTGAATAAGTCCTACATCTGATTTCCCTGTTGACCAAAGAACATTTGGTATTTCACTCAAAGCTTTTCCTTCTTCTTCTATCAAGAACGCCAGTCAGCTGTCTTCACTCTGTTGTAAGTGTACAGCTGGGCGTGCTTGCGTTAACCAATTTAGTTTTTGTTTCTGTACTCCTAAGTCCGATAACTCTGAGTCAGTTAGTTTCTCCCATTTTGTCACTTTGTCACCCAAGTCTACCCACCTAACATTCCTGTTTTTGGTTAGGCTAACATGCGGTAGTTTATTGGATTTGTACAATTCCAAAAACTCCTGAGGTAATGAACAACTCACTACGCCATTGCCCTCAGTGTCCCAGTATAGTGTCCGTAGTATTAGTCTATTTGCGGGATTCCTGAACAATTTTTGTTCATATTCCTTATCAGGTCCTGATGTGCTACAATAATATAGGGTACAATGTAACAAATGTTGCTGATCAACATCGAGGGGAAGCACCGTGCTGGTGGCTACATTCATTAGTTCCTTGGTCACTGCCCCTGGACCGGTTGTAACCAGATCCTGGCTGTACCAATAATAGGCCTCACCCTCCGATCGTACTACAAAAGTATCAGTTTGTCTCTGTGCCTCCATACCGTTCATGGTAGGGACCACTGCTATGCCAAAAAGTTGCATAAGATCTCTTCCTAATAAGTTCATGGGGCATTTTGCAGAAAGTACTATTTTACTTTTCTGGGTCATACCCGAGATGGGGTCAGTTATTGCTATATCATGGGAAAGTGGTTCCCTGTACAGCTGTCCGTTTGCTGCTTTCACTAATATGTAATCAGATGACTCAGAATGTTCCGGTAACTTTGAAGGATGTATCAAAGTTCGTGATGCTCCTGAATCACACAAAAATTTGACTTCTCTCCCTTCCACCAGAAGTGTAACTTCCGGTTTCGTGTCTGCTAAATAGAGCTCTAAGCTCAGTAATGCCAAATCCAAAACTTCACTTTCCCCAACTTCTACATCCGGTTGCATGTCATTTATTTCTTCTAAGGTATTTACATTATCCCCCTGCTCATTAGTCTCTCCTAGTGACTGCTGAACAGTATAACTGCCATCTAGTCAATCCTCATCATCCTTATCCTTTTTTTCCACAGGTGCCTTGCTCCTGCAGTCCCTTGCCAAATGTCCCTTCTTACCGCAATTGAAGCACTCACCTCTTTTCTTCCTGTCCTCATAAATTTCTGAGTTTCTGTCAGAGCGTTTGTTACCCTGAGTATTTCGCTTACCCTTCTTGGCTGTTTGTACTACAAAAACTTCCGCACCGTCTTCAGCTGTGAAGACCTGCGTTTTCTTTTTCTTTTTACTGTTAAAATGTTTTTCGGCATGTCTAGCATACTCTAACAAGGCTTGAAGCCTACTTGTTCGGTGATCTATCATGTGCTTCGTGATGAAGCTATTGATAGGGGCAATACAACCTTTCAAAAATGCATTCTTCAACTGTTGTTCATATGAGCTATCATTCTTTTGATTTTCGGGAATAGGCATGCCACTATGGTTATTAAAACATTCTAATAATCTACCATAGTATGCATCCACTGTTTCATTATCTTGTTGTGCGCATTGGTTAATGCAAGTCCAGTCTGCCCTAGGTTTCCATTTTTCAGTAATGCGGTCTGTAAGACCCTTCAATCTAGCATCTAGTTCTGCGTCACTATGTGGGAGTGGCCTGTGTTGCGTCACGGGCATTCCAGGCGCCACAGATCATGTGCCAGTCCGGACCTAAAATTTGTCTAACTACTCTTTCTACCTCTTCCCCATTTAGGTGGTAACTCAATCTCATGCCCTGTAAATCCTGTAGAAATTTCTCAAAGTTAATTTTTGGATGGGGAATTCCTTCTGTAGCTTTTCGGATGTCTTCCGGTGTCCATGGTCTATACACTAAGAGAGTTGAGGCCTGGCCCTCCTGTCCTGCCTGTGGGTTTGGTACTTCTATTAATGGACAGATTTCCTCACTCTCATCTAATAAATTTCCGCTTGGTTGAACATCTATAAGCGTTTGGCGTGTTCGGGATCTAGTCGATAGGTTTTCTTCCAAATGGTTGTCTTAATATCCCTGTTGTCTCTGGATAACGTGGGGGGGGTCCAGCCCGCCCTCCCGCTTCATATTCTAAGTAAGGCATCGGAGGAGGTGGTAGGGAGGGACCGATGCTACTATTATATTATTATCCTCTTTGTCTAAAAATAATGCTTTTGCATTTTTGTTTTTCTGTTCCCTTCGGTTCACTTCCTCAATCCACCTATGTGCTTGAGGAACGCCCAACTGTTGTTGTTTTTTTGCCTGACCCTCTGCGTCAGATTTTAACTGTTTCAAAAGTTTCACTAATGATATTTTATCTAATTTACCATCAAAGTCATACTTATTAACCCATTTTGAAAAATATCTCACATTATCTGCTCTTTGCAATTGCATATACTTTGCATCTTCTGTCAGGGGCGGGTCACGTGACCCTTTAGTGCATTCATTTCCCATGTCTCTGAAAGAGAAGAAAAGAAGAAGAGAAGAAAAAAAAGAACTGTTACGTAACCCTTTCTCTTGTACCACGTGGTATCTTATTCCCCGTATTCACAGTAGTGTCTAGAATGACTGTTTTACTTTGCTTTGTTTACTTCCTGATCTATGACTCAAGATACAATACTTCGACTACCTCTCTCCCTGCTATCACAAACCTTAGCAATAGCACAGTGTAACCTGGTCCCTGATCTAAAACAAAAACAAAGAGAGGAATTCTGCTTACCCGAGCCTCCCGCTTATGTTTGATATGCTTTTTAGGATCCAGTTTTCCGCTTTCGCCACAGATCAGACAAGTGGACAGCCTCTTTAGACACGACAATTCAGTCGGAGGTCTTTCCTTCTTCTGCAGATTTCGGTACCACCTATATATTCTGACCTGCAGCTTACCAAGGGAATTCGCACGATTAGGACCAAAATGTTAAATAAATTTGTTAGAATCAGACTGTAAAAATCATTGAGTATTCAAAACAATGTCAATAACATACAATAATGCAGGAGAACTCAAGTATCTTATACTCTAATGTACATTAGGAGGCAAAACCATACACAAACTTGTATAGAATTTTGACTGCTTTATTAACGGAAGACTCCATTTTTTATACACTTCACTATCAGTTTTGCCCACCTCACTGACGTGGTCAGTGACTGGGTCTTTACATCATAGTAACTTATGAAAAAGTGCTGAGATGGTGTTTTTTAAAAAATCTTTTTCCCATGAGAATGTTACAGCCTTGCAAGCACCTGGTCAGTCACAGTGACCTCCTGAGGATGTAGCCAATTCAAGGCTCTTAGATTAGTTCGAATACAATGGGTGCAGTTCTTCTTAAAATGCCTTCCTTTGTTCCATGCTCTGCCAGCTGGACACTATCTCTGATGGTGCGCACAAGGCTATTCTTCTGGTGGAAGCAGGAAGAAGATACACATGCGAACAGATTTATTATTTTCTAACTTTGCAAAATAATCTTTACTTGAAAGACATGAGCCAGGCTGTGCTTGAACGCTGCCAAGGCCAAATTTCTGATTACACTGCAGCTTATGCTTCAAGCAATAATATGCAAGTTTATTTCTACTATTATTCTTAGTAAAACAGAATTAAATGCATTACATATCATACTACTTTTCAGTCTTTGTTCCCTATTATAGATTTAAGTACATTTATTTCTATCTAAAGCACACATTTCTCTATATATTTGACCACACAACTTATATATGTTTGAATGTTTGAATACACATTCTCTTAAGCAGCATATATATAAATATATATATTTCTAAGCAGCATGTATGTAAATATATTTTTTGGGCAGCACATACGTGAATATATATATTTTTCTAACAATAACAAAAACTAAAAATTCAGAGTCTCTACATTTCAATTTAGGGCTGTGAATTATACCATTAGGAGAGTCCCTTAGCTCATGTTGAGCGAGTCTCCAATTTATAATAACCAAGAGAGGGGAGAAGTCATTCCTGCATAGCAGCTGTTGTGCCAGCTCTAAATGGATAAAAAACAGATGATGTTGAAAACCTAGTTAAATTCATAACGAGTTAGGCAATGATAAGACTTCCCAAGTTGCCTTACGTAAACTATCCTATAGTATGCTTCCTTTGTGTTGAATGAGTGATTGTGTTCCCATAAGAAAGTGAACAAAAGAGAGCAAAAAGTGAAGGAGTAACATATGTAGTAAATAATTTTGTGGTGTCAAAGAAATGCACCAACTTTGGATAAACCCCTATTTTCTGTTTTATTTACGATACTGTGTTAATAATATGTAGGTTCAGTTTTCATACATGGAGACTTATATAGTGACAAATTGTTAACAGTGCTAATTTCAGGACTATATATGATAGGGTATGATGGGAGCAGTTCTGGAGCAGGTTCTATTATCCATCAGGTATTTTGGGAACAAATAGCATAAACATAGTTACGGATTAAGACAGAACCATAAGCCTAATAACCAAGACACTAAAGAATGGAAGTAGCATTGTTAGCTATTCTTGATGGTATCATTAAAGTTGTCAGAAAGGATATGGTTTGGTTCTAGGCATATTCAGTTAAATGTGCCAAAGCCATAATGTCTGGGCATGTTCTTTACAACACCTATAAGCAATAATTGACCAAGTATCGATTCCAGCAATACACAAATTTCAACCAGCAGACTGTGAGAAATGAAACCATCTCATTTAACAGCTCTAGATCTAGACAGTTAATAAGTAAATCATTTGGTTGCAATGGCACTAAGGCCATGGCCATTTAGGTCTAGTGAGCCATATCAAATCCTTTTGACAAGAAAAGGTGTATTGCACTGATGCTTAGCTTTATTCAAGGGTGAATTACATAGAAAAATCTTACGTTTGTCAATGGGAGATCTAATGCATTGCCATTTCTATCCAGATTTTGTACTATTCATTCTAAATAGTTTTGATTAGCATAGCCAGTAGACATTAGGGCTTATTTATCTGATGTTGACTAGTTTGTCTGTTAAATGTTTTGGTAGTTAAAATCCTCTATAAGGATGGCCTTATAACATGCAGGCATAACAAACCCAGTAAAGCATGCAGGCACAACAGACCCAGTAAAGCATTAAAAATAAACACAGCAGTGGTTAGGGGTCCAATACTTGTCAGCCTGAGGGACCTGGTTGATAGACCACACTGCTTTATCAGGGATGGTCTTCACCTGTCACCTGTAGGCTTTCAGGTATTGGTCAAAACAGTATCCACCCATACAGTACCTTTTTTAGGCACTGCCAAACAAACTTTCCAGTATAACAAAAGCCACTCAGGACAAGCTAAAGGTGTTATTGCTCAATGCTAGGAGTCTCAACAAGAAACTTCACTCCCCGAAAGCACTCCTCACTCTGGAGGATCCTGATGTCTGTGCAGTTACTGCAATATGATCCAAAACCACAGAAAGCACTCCAGCAGTGCATGGGTGTAACACCATTCTTACCATCCACAGAACATGAAAAAGCAAAAGACAGAGGTGTATCTATCTACATAAGACATAGTATACCGCAAGGCTGGTCAAACAATATGACATGCTTGAGCTACTAAATGTCTAACTAACCATGGGAAAAATCCATTACCATATTCTTGTAGCTACAAATCCTCCACCACAAAACAGGAAACTCATAAATCATACCTGATGTTACTAGAATCATTTACTATCCAGCCCAATACCATAGAAATTGGTGATTTTAACTACCCTTCCATCAATTGTGAGACATACACGACCACTAATTTGTAGGCCCAACGATTTCTTGACTTGGTAAAATCAAATGCCCTGGAAAGCTAGTCTGCACTACTAGGTGAACAAATATCCTAGATCTGGTGCCTACAGATATGGAAGAGTGCTACACACTACTGTGATGTCCTCACTGATAAGATCAGATCACAATGTAGTCTCCCTTGAAATAAAGGCAAAAGTAGTCCCCCCACCTAACCCCAAAAGGTTTAAGAAATTCTCTAAGGTAAATTATCCCCTATTAAGGGACAGCATATCTACTTTCCAAGCTCCCACAAATCGGGAAAACACAGAAACCTGTGGAGAGGTGTACACAAAAGCCTTCTATGACCATATAAACTGCATAGAAAAGGCAGTACCAGAACAAAATAAACCTAGGTCAAACCATAAAATCAAGCTGCACTGATATTAATAGGTTGTACAACAAAAGAAAAAAATCCTTTCAAAAAATAAGACGGAGTGTGCACAACAGAGTAGAAAATACTTCATTAGTCTAAACAAGTGAACCAGGGAATTATTCAAATCTCTGAAAGTAGACTTTGAGGTAAAAATAGCCTCCAAAGTTAAGGATAACTGTAAGACATTTTTCAGTTACATCCACAGTCTGAAGGGCAACACCCAGTAATGTGCAGAATTAGTTGTAAATGGCATCACCTATACTCAGAATATATAGCAAATCTGCTGGCTGGGAAATTCACCTCAAATTTCACCTTCCCATCACCCTCAGTTCTCCCCCAAGAAATACCTACCACCATTCCACCTCCAATTATCACCAAAGAACAGGTTACCATTGTGCTCTCTAAAGCTAAAAACATGGCTTCAGTGGGGACTGACGATATACCAACACCTGTCCTACATGGAGTAGTGCAGGATGAAATAATGAAAAAGACTTAAATTCTCTCTTGTATATCTATATAGATCTATATTTCTATATATCGATATTGGTTTCCTGCTGCCTGCCAATCATCAGCACCCTCCCAACCAATTGGACAATCTGTTCCACATCACAAGGGGAAAGGTTGACAGCAACCTATTCCTCCTCTGGTGGAGCAGTGTATGTCATACTCCTTCAGTCATGTCCTTACCTGTCTGGCTTTTCCACTGCCAGAGCCAATAACTGAATCCCTATCCTCTGTATTATACTCAGGGCTCTATCCCTCTGCACCAGAGTCAGAGGGAGTCTGTGTGTTTGGTCTTGTTTCAAGAAAATGTTGCTACTGCATTCTGTGTTTCAAATGTGCATTGAGAAGTTTGATTCAATACATAAAAGCATTGTTTCGGTAGGCCAAGCCCTGTGCTACTCTAGGAGGATGGATAAGCCCTAGACTGAAGGGAGAAGAGAGCAGCTATGCAAACTAGAGTTGGATATGCCCCACAAAAGAAGGTTTTAACTGAGAGTTATAAAGTAGCTTAATGTTTGATTTATTCTATTTTTAAATCTTCAATTGTCTTTAAAATGATTGTAATAACTGTACATGTCATATTGCTGTATTTTAGTATTCTTTTGTAACACACAAATTTTGTTTTAAAATACAATGATCTTAAGCATTCCTTGATATTATTGGAAAACTATTAAAAAGCAGGTATCTAGGGCATACATTTGCCATCTTTTTATTAAAATTCTGTTCCTGAACAAAGAAAACAGTTTCAAACAGGCATTAATGTGATTTTATTGGGTTTAAATTTCCCAAAAATTCTATGCCAGAAGCAGTAATACTACGCCCTCTTTATGTAGGTGCCTTATTCTTTGTTGAATGCATATGCTGTTGACATAGTGGTAGTACATTGAACATTCCTCATGAGACATCAAACATTGATGGTTTTGTGATGTGCGAGCTATGCTTGATCATAGGAGCACAGGATCATAGGAGGTTACTAGGCTAATGGCCCTAGGGCACTTACAATCCTAGCCAGGTTCAGCCTGTTATCCCAAAGGTGTCTGCTTCAAGTATACACTAAAATCAGCACCTATTGCCCCTGTTCAAGAGGGACACAGGTGGAAACCTAGGGTGAATTTCTGGTTACCCATCCAATCATCCAAATTACACTTACATAGGGCCAACAAGGGGTTGTGTTTAACATAAATACAAAGCTTGTTCCAAAGGTGGGACAACCTCTGTGAGACAAATCTGTCTCTCCATCAAGTTCTGTTGATGTCACATACCAGGTTAAGGTCCTTTGAGCAAGTAACCCAAGTGTCATTTGATTTGCGAATG
>NC_056748.1:220237098-220312098 GCF_019279795.1 Protopterus annectens
CAGGGCATTATGAGTTTCAGTGCATTTTTAAGGGACTGAGTTTTATTTCATTTTCATGGAATTGTGAGTTTCAAGGGAAGATAAATTTACTGTTGCTCATGCTAAGTCTGTTTTCAGTGTGCAACTGTTTTGTTTAAAAAAAGTTTTCACCACCAGTGAATTGGCAGATGTTTTACCAGGTCTGAATGAACGCATAAATATTAAGTGTTTTTTAGAAAGTAGGAAGATAAATGGTTAAAAAAACATTTTTATTGTTAATTACATTTAATTAACTGTAATTGGGTACTAATTGATTTCACATTTTAGGTTTAAATAGAGTGCGGCACTGTGTTTTTATCATTCTGATGAAGTGTTTTACGAAAGCGGAGATTAAAACTTTTTATGCCAATTCAGTTTTTGTCTCTTCTGTGGTATACAGAGAATTTTGGTGGTTAACTGTTTTATCAAATGGCAGTCACTGTTTGTGTTGTAGAATTTGAAAGCAGGGTTAGCAGCATAATTGCCTTTGGTGCAGAAGGCTGTGGGTTTTACTCCCACACCATGTAGATGGAGTGCTATTATTGCAGTGTCAATTTAACTGCGGATTATTTGGTGCATTTTAAGAAGGTATAGGAGTTCTACACTCCTGTATGTGTCCTCTTTTGTATAAGATACCTAGTAACTTATTGTTGGATTGTAAGTCATTCCCTATTGCAATATTACCAGCTTACCATTTTTAATGTAACAGACAATTTATTCTTCAAAGGCAGCAGGCACTGAATCTGTAGATGAAACCTTCAAATGTAATGTTGTTTGCTAGTAGCAACCTCTTTTCTTAGTTACAGATCTCTTTAAGGTAGAATTATCTGCATGACTTTTACTTCTGAAAATATTGTGCTTTTTGAGTAATATTGGTGGAATATAATGATAGAAGTTTGAGTGGCATTTTATGGTCAGAATTTTCTGAAATGTGTAGCTTTGTCATTATTTCATACATTTTGTTTCATTGCTTTCTAGAAAAATGTTCATAACTACAAATTTAAAACACCATTCTAACAAGTTGTGATGTATTATACAAAGAATATCATTTATCATGAAGGCGAATCAAAGAACACATACATGTGTGCATGGCCCTATAAATGTGTGCAAGGAGCCTATGGTTTGAAAACACCTCAAAGGTAAACTTAATCCTCCACTTTCAGATGCATTTTCTTTTAATGTGGGTATTCATGCCATTTCAATGAATGAGAGTTTCAAGGGCAGAGAAGTTTACTGCTCATGCTGAGTCTGTTTTCATTGTGAGAATGTATTTAGCAAATGGCTATCGGTGCTTGTGCTATTTTATTTCAATATCTGTAATAACTGTAGAAGTAAATAAGAAAATGGGTTCCCTGCGTCTTTATTTAAAATATCTATGATAATTCTTTCCATGTGTTTACGTACAAGACCAGTCAGACTTATGGTCTGTGGTTATCCAAGTCAGTAGAAGGCCAAACCTTGTGCTAAGGATTAACTGCTGCAGTCCTCCATTCCCTAAGTATGAAGCCAATTACTAGGCTAATGTTGAACAGTGATTTTAGAGTGCTTGATACCTCATGTTTCATGCTATCTAAGAGGTATCCCAGGATATTATCAGGGCCTATTGAGGTAGTATTATTTGACTTGAAGAGTGCATTGAAGACTTGTTTGCTAGTGATAGCCAAAGGATTTATGGTCAAATGTGTCTTCTGAAAGGTATTGAGGAGAAGAAGGGGTGAAACTGGAATTAGATTTATCAGCCAGCAGGTTTACTATATCCTCTGATTCCTTTTAAGTGGTTCCATTTACAATTTGTTCAGCACGCTGTCATGTTACCTTTGAGGTTGTGAATAAAGCTGATGAAGGCCTTGTCATTATCTTTTATCTTTGAGGATATTTCTGCCTCAAATCTGGCTTTGGTGGGCTTGATAAGATTTCTGAGTTGCTTATTTAGTTTGAGGGGTTTCATACCCTTCTGCGTATTGTAGTTCCTAGTATTGGCCATGGTATTTCTTCCTTGAATTTCTTTTCTTTTCATTAATTTTGTTCAGGCTATCACTGGATCATAAGACTAGAAAAAGCTCCAAACAAGTGCCTAGAGCATGTGACAGTTAACAGTCCCACCAGTTCTGGCGCCTAGGGTAATTTTCTTGCTTTAACAAATTTCCATTCAGCACAGGCTTGAGATTCGCAGAATGTAAGCAGGGTAGTAAGGATGTAAATTTCAACTGCTTTACTTTTTGCTTGACTGACTCCCCATGGGTACACATCTTCATTAATTGTCAGTGGCAGTATGACTTAGCCCAGCTAAAATGTATTTGCTGTTGGGAATGTAAGGTTTACCAATCCAAAAGGCTTAGTGTGACTATAGGCCATAGGAGTGATCATGCATTGCCAGGTGAACCATGCATTGCCAGGTGACTCATGCTGGTGAAAGGGAGGTAGTTGTGGCTCATAGCTTGGATGTTACCTAGGGAGAGCACTATATGTTGTACCTACAGACCACAACACTGAGGAGCATGTGATGCCTAGACCCTGACAGTCCTTTAGTCAGCAGCATCACTGGAGGTGTAATGAGCCACTACAGGGGTTAGGGGCTGCAAGGGGAAGTAGAGTAATCTGGGGGGGGGGGTAAACTGATCTGTCCTAGTGTAAATGGAAAGGTATTTTGTTTTTTGACTTACGGAAGATGTACCTTTGGAATGAAAATGTTCATGCATCGTGTAATTACTACCCTGGCATATACTTCCAAGTGATCTGTTCATTGATCAACAATATAAAGGGAGCGTGGCTTGGTCAGCAGTGTTAATGTGGGTGTGGTTTATTGAGGGGGCAGCAGTCTGGGAATTGTGAGTACAAATTTGAAAATCCTGGCTACACCCCTGCTCTGGGACACAAATCTGTCCCACCAACAAGTCCTATTGATGTCACAGACCAGGTTGAGGCCATGCGTTCTGGTTACTTGAGTGGAGCTTGACTTGCATAAATACAGCAGTTCCACCAAGGCAGGGTCCAAGATCGCCTTATATGCCAGACAGAGGTCACCTCTGAGAGTCTGTATGAAACTGAGTATTGAGATATGGCTTTTAGCCTATCTATGTATGGTACATTTTTGGATTCTCCTGGAGAGGAACATCTGTGGTCACTCCCACTGCTGCATGTGCTTTTGACATTTTTCAAGGGTAAAAAAACAAAGTAAAACAAGTGGCTAAAAGACGGTTTATGACTAATAAAACAGTCTATCACTCAAGAGACAATTACGCTATGGCCCTAGGGTGAAAACAGTTGTCTGATCCAGCAGTATAGGTACTTTTCCATGTTGATCCTGTAAAGCGTGTAATTTCATTGCTAAACATAATTATTTTGTTCATCCTATTACAGGCAGAAAATTTGAAACAAAACTATAAACAGTCTTAATTTGGTATATATTGCATTTTGTAATTTGTGTACCAATTTTTAAGTTGGGAAAACCAAATGTATGTTTAAACAACCTATATTCAAACATCTTAGTGATATTCAAAATATGGATTTGCAGAATGCCCTTGCAAAGCATATTACAACATTTCCAGGCCACACTTTTAATTTTATGGTTCTACAGCTGACTCCTGATAATATAAGAGGCGCAGACATAGTGAATGCTACAGAACTTACAGAGATGAAGCGGACAGTTAACCTGCAAGTATATAACATACCAGGTTTAAATGGCCCTGTATCTTTAAAGCCTGTTTTGAAAGTAAGAACAGCATTCCATTTGGTTGAGTAAAGCTATTAGATATTTTGTTTTTTAAATGTGTGGTTTTGTTACTTTGTATTTAGTTCTGAAGACGCGCCTAGTGTGTGAAAGTGCTTATAGTTTTATAATAAATATATGATTTTAGCCATGTTAGTCAGTCATGTTGATTTTTCTATATTTTTTCAAGCATGACTTGTTTCTAATTTGCACATTAGACTGTGTGATTAATTAGTGTTGTTTGCCTTTTGTTCAACATAATTTTGTGTTCTGAAACTACTTAAATGTGTTTACCATATAAAGTTATCATATGTGTGTGGTACATGATCAGCTCTGTTGTTCAAGTGTTAAAAGGATTTTTAATCAGGCTAACTTTAAATTGTTAGACATCTGACACGTGACGTATTCATAATAAAGCATGTTTTTGTAATAAAGAAATGTTGCCTTTCATTCTGCAGTTATGTAAGAGTCAACTCTTCAAAATCTCTTTCACTTATCGGATGAGTGCATTTGTTGGGTACGGATTTGTACAGAATTTATGATCATGTCACATCTTTCGACCAAAAAAAAAAAAAAAAAAAAAAAAAAGATACAGAATTTCAAAACTCAGTTGTAGAACATGTTCTATGAATATAGCCATGTATGTTGCATTCACATGCAATATACACAAGGACGTTAATAAGATAGGTTTAAATTCTTACTGAAAAGCATTTTCATTTCCTATCTCAAGAATAGCATATAGAAGGACAAAGATGGCCGCCTTTCTGTAGACACTGTACATCTACAGCTCTCCAGTTACTCGCAAGAATAAGTAACACTGAGGATATACTACAAGTCTTTTTGCATTAATTACCGGATATAACTATTCTACTACAACCAAACTACGACTGAGAATCAAAGAGCGAAGGAAAAACTAATTAATTTCACAGGATTAAAGCTGATTGTCTGCCTGACTCTGAATAGAGCTATAAACAAAGGATCTATCTGATTTCTGTTTCAAGATGTCAAAACTGGACAAAAATATGGACACAACAACAACTAAAACTAAATTATCAATGCTGATGTCACCAGAGAAAGACTCTACATTTAAAAGACAGAAAACTGTAAAACCACAAGATCTTTTAAAAACAGGAGGAACAAACCAACCGGATCAGCTAGCTAACATGGAGGACATTAAAACAGCACTGTTACCCATACAAGAATCTTTAAATGCACTTTCAAACCAGATACTTGCTTTTAATGCCACATGCAGTCAAATTCTCGACAGAATAGATAAATCTGAGGCTAGAATATCTGATAATGAGGACAGAATAACATTTCTTAAAAAAAAACAGATATTCATGACCTGGACATTCAAACTATGCAGACCAAGATCCTGGATTTAGAGGCAAGATCCAGAAGAAACAACATAATTATTAGAGGAATCTCGGAAAATATTCAATATAATGATCTAATGCCTACCATTACACAGATACTGGAAATATTGTTAGAGGACTCGGGTATGGCTAAGCAAATAGTCATAGAAAGAGCACACAGAGCTCTCAGGGAATCACAAGCATCAAATATTCCTAGACCGGTTTATGTCAAAATTCTGAATTACCAGGATGTAAATAAAATAATTCTAACTATGAAAAGAAAGGAGGTTTTGTAATGTGGCAAAATAACAGAGTTTCTATGGGTCAAGATCTACCAATGCAAATCAGACAAGCCAGACAAGCATTAGCCCCTTACTGCAAATTTCTTATTGATAAAAATATAAAATTCCAGATGAAGTATCCAAGTACATTAATCTTTACATTTGATGGAGCCAAATATTCTGTTTCTACAAAAAGGAAGCAAAACTCACCTTTTGAAGACTTTTAAATTCCTTCCAACTTCAGAAGCTTAACTGGAACATTCAGTCTGTGTACAGCAATACAGATTCTGGGATTCCATGGCTACTATACCTCAAGGCTTCAAAATCCTTTGTTTGCTTCTTTTTCTCACCAGGCCCCTGTTTAATCATTAACCAGTATTTTCTTACAGGTCCAGCTTAAATCTAAAGATTTCATGAACTCCTGCAGCCTTGATGAACTGTGTGTGTCTGTGAGTCAACAGGAAGTCCTAGAAATGCTCCAGAGGGTCAGCTTTTGTTGTGGCACTTCCGAAATCTGTCCACATAATGGGTCCCCTTCGAGAACTCAAAATCAAGATTTTTATACCAGGAAGTAGCCAGAGCTCTGTGGAGCCAGGGAAGCTTTTAGAATGGCAAAATGAGGCTCCTGGACTATTTTAGAGAGGTTTGACTTTTATTTTGTATAAAGAAATGTCAGCTTATTCAGGTAAGGATTTAAACTGGGCTGTAACATATGGTTAAATAGAGTAATTTAACTACAATGTTAGAAACAATATAAAGTTACTACAGTTATTCTATTTTGGATCTAGATAGTGTGCCTGAAGATAGAAATGCAGTTATAATTATATACTATTGATATTTTTGCTTTTCTGCCTTTGAAATGACTGTTATATTGTTTATGTTACTACAAAAAAAAAAAAAAAAAAAAACTTTCTCCTTATTAATGCTATGATAATCTATATGTGTTAACATGTATAATTCACTCTCCTATTCCTAAGGGAATGGAAGGATATATATTTTATGTGGTTCTAGAGATTCTGTGCATTATGTTAGCTATATATTTCTTACAGTATTAATACATTAATGGTGAAAAAAAAAAATGTTACTGATGTTGTTTTTATCAATGCTGCTGTTAACATGTTATACTTACCTAGGCAAA
This sequence comes from Protopterus annectens, assembly GCF_019279795.1. Taxonomy (NCBI): domain Eukaryota; kingdom Metazoa; phylum Chordata; order Ceratodontiformes; family Protopteridae; genus Protopterus; species Protopterus annectens. The sequence continues at coordinate 220,243,600 of NC_056748.1, forward strand.
GTTAGATAAGACAGTTAGTTATTCTAGGATAATATAACCAATTATTTAATTAATAATGTATGTAAATCATTACAGGGTAGAATAAGAAATTGGTATGTAAGACATAACAGTGTGTTAACTAACTAATATGTTCAAGAGCTGTAGATAGGTACTAGTGTTTAATGGGGAATGTGTAGGTTAGTTTTTGTAGGGTTAGTTGTAGTTATCATAGGTTTTGTATATCTTGTTAGGGTGTTATTATATAATAGTCATTTAGGATTGATGTATACCAATAGAAGTATAAACAGTGTTAAAACCTATGTATGTCCTCGTCCAGGAGAATAGTGCATAGGCACTGGTTAGGGATGGGGCATTTAGTTTGCTTCCAGATATTTCATAATCTGATATTATACCGAATCTAGTATCGTTTTCAAATTCAACATATACACTAACATTTTAAAAGTATTTTTATGTGGATAATAGACTCATGGAATGTTAAAGGTTTCCAGAATCTGAAAAAAGGAAACTATTTTTCATTTACTTCTTCAGTCAAAAGCACAATTTATATTGTTACAAGAAACCCACTTGGCTAATGATCAATGGACTGCCATTAAAAATAAAAAATGGATCAGGGGTAATAGCTTGGAAGGGACAACTAATAGTGCAGGTGTAGCAATAATCATCAAAACTCAGTTCCAAGAGAGAATTTTAGATTTTAAAATGGATAAAGAAGGAAGATGGTGTTATGTAATTTTATAACAAAATTTTACGATAAACCGGTGATTCTTCTTAATATATATGCCCCATGTACCAATCAGCAAACCTTCATAACATCACTTTACTTTATTTTAAACCAATATAACAATTATTATATAATAATAGGAGGTGACTGGAATACATACCAAGACCCTAAACTAGATAAAACAAGTCCCCATAGATCTTATAATAATCAGGCAGTGATAGCACTGCAGGAACTTAAAGCAGATTTTAAACTTTATGATCCATTTAAATATAATAAGGACCAAATGAATCCAAATAACTTCACATTTTATTCGAGCTGTCATAAAATGTGGTCCAGGATCGATTTCTTTTAATATCAGATACACTAATGTGTTTTGATCCCTATATATACATACAAGCTCGTTATTTGTCGGATCACTCCCGGATCACATTAACCTTTAAGAAAGATACTTGTCATAAATTGCATGCTAGGGTTATAATTGGACATTAAATCCATATCTATTGCATAAAGAGGATGTATTAAAAGAAGCTCAGGAGTTTTTTAATCAATTATTAAATAAGCTTTTAGAAAACCGACATCCATCAGACATAGAATGGGCAACTATCAAAGTGCAAATTAGAGGAATGTTTATCCTTAAAGCTACTTTCTACAAGAAATTACAAGTGAAAGATATCCATGACTTGGAATCAAATATTGAATTATTAGATCAGGAATTAATTAGAAATTATAGTAAACAAACCGAAACGGAATTATTAAATTGTCAGAAGAAACTTTTTTTATTACAAAACAGTAAATTATCATTCCATGAACAGAAAATGCTGGTAAAATACGCTAATCACATACAGACCCGTCAAAAGCACTAGCACGTATTATTAATCAATCGAAGTCACCTTCCCAAATCCCTGAAATATACTTCAACAATAAAACATACACCAATACGGAAGATATCATAAATGTTTTTGAACTAATATTTTCAGAACTATATGGTGAACAACAGGATGTAAATCCAAATAAGAATAATACTGATTTTCTTCAGAAAATTATATTTACAAAGATTAATGATGAGCTTCATATGAACCTGATTAAACCTATTTCTTCAGAGGAAATAACTGATGTTATCAAGAAATTGAAGCCATACAAAGCTCCGGGACCGGATGGTTTGACTACAGAATTTTATAAAACTTTTAGTGATATTCTGGGAAAATACTGTCAGTGGTCTTTAACTATATTATTAACAATAAAATTACTGACCCACACTTTAATGCATGAAAACTATTCTCATACCAAAAGAAAATACTGATCGACAAAACCGGATAATTATAGACCCATCTCACTTTTAAACATAGATATGAAAATTATGACATCGATTTTGGCTAACAGGTTGAAAATGGTAATTAACCTATAATATCTGATGAACAAGCGGTTTTATAAATAGCAGACAAACTATAGATAATACATTAACACTGCATACAATGATTTCTCATGCCACCCATAAAACCATAATCTTTACGCACTTATAATTGATGCACAAAAAGCATTTGACAGAGTGAACTTAGAATATTTATTTGACATTTTAACATGTTTTAACATACCGCAAGAATTCACTTCAACTTTAAAAAATTATATACCAATCCTTATACAAATCTAGTCATTAACAGGAATCTTTCAAAAAGAATTCAAATTAAAAATGGTACACGTCAAGGCTGTCCTTTATCTCCTTGTTATTCAATTTGTATTTGAACCTCTATTTTTGCACATTAAACAAAATATCTATCATAATGCTCCAAGGATCTATGGTACGAAGATCACAATGGCTGCTTTTGCAGATGATTTGAGTATTTATTGCACAACACCTGTTTCGGATACTAATAAAATATTAAAGGCAGTAGAAGAATTTGCAAAATTTCCAATTATAAATTAAATTTAAAAAACTAAGATATTCCCATTAAAGACACCTACACCTTTTTCACTATTACCATTAGTAGGGCAGGTAAAATCAGAAGAAAAAATAAAATACTTAGGAGTGGTTTTCTCAACAGACAACAGAGATTTTATCTCAATAATGTTAAGGTTATTTGGGAGCAGATAGTATCTGACTTGAAAAGATGGGATAATCTGAAATTACCAATAATGGCGAAGACTTCAATTATTAAAATGAATATACTTCCTAGATTACTATATATTTTTAGAGCATCACAAGTTCAAATCTCCAAAAAATTCTTCAAACAGCTTCATACAGAACTAGCTAGATTTCTATGGGACCCTAGAAAGTTAGGATATCGTATGATAAATTGATGGCTCCAAAAATAGGGAGGGTTGGATCTACCTAATTTGAAACATATTATTTAATAATAAACACCAATAGACTTTTAGGAAAATGCATGAACAATACCTTCTACAATGTATTTAAACTAGTAGGAAACCCAGGGACAGATTATTCAATGAGTCAAACAAGAAGAAATCCGGTCCCAAACATACAATTTAAGAATTAGGAAACATTTTCCAAACAAGGAGCTACAAGTTCTGTCTTGTTTGACATATCAACCAGCAGTAACATCTGACACAATGCTACAGAAAATATTTTAAATTGTAGTACAACCTTGTTTCATGCTTCACCTATTTAGCATATAAGTACATATAAAAACAGAAGCCTTAACAAATCTTCATCACCCAATTAATTGTACAGAACTTGCTCAAAGAGTAAAAAATAAAAAAATGAGCACATCTGACATGACATTTCAGAGACCTCAAGCACTACAACTCCTCTGAATACTGATAAGCAATCCTGTACACTGACATTTCTAATATTTGGCATGGGACTAGAGACCTGACAGCAGCAACCCCATTATAAGTAAATACATTGCTTGATTAATACATATTAATAAGGTATTAAGTGTTAAGCATTTCTTAATGTGGTGTACTACTAAAATAAACTAACATTATACCAATTTAACAGAACAGGAAAACTTCCCATACCAAGACCTCAGGTGACAGTTTTGGTTGACTGCCTATACACTTTGTATATAATATTTATGAAAACAGCTTGCATATACTACAGCATTAGCTCAAAGAGTAAAAAATAAATAAATAAAATGAGGACATCTGTCATGGTATTTCAGAGACCTCAAGCATTACAGCCCTCTGATTACTAATGTGAAATCTTGCACACTGACATTATTCCAACATTTGTCAAAGAACCAAAGACCTGCCAGTTGTAACTCCACTATAGTCTAAACCAATGCCTAATAATTACAGATTAACAAGGAATTAAAAGTTAAACATTACTTAATGAAGTATACTACTAGAGTAAGCTAACACTATATACATTTTACAAAACAGGAATACTTGCCATATCAAAATCAATAAACATGAAAGTCCCAAACAGCGACCAGGAAAAATGTGAACCATAACTTCCAAATCTTGCACAGTCAAGTCCAGCAGTAATCCAAGTTCCAAGACCGGTTGAAGCCATTAAAAAAACAAAAAAGAGAAACAGCCTTAACAGACTGCATGTAGCTTGCTTTCACTATTATTTAAAAGGGCAACATCCACTCTATGGACAGAGTACTGATTTACTCATTTCTGAGCGGAATCGCCACTTTAAGAAATGAAAGAAGAAAAACTGCACAGCCAATCAGCGGCGGGCGCCATGATGTGACACGTTTAGAGGAGACTATGAGCCCTAGCATGATGGGAAATGAAGTTCTCTGTGGCCCATCCACCATGCTGAAGCAGGCCTTCATCCTGGGAGTACAAAATACCTGTTCTCGTCGTCGGAGCATTAAAACACGGATCGAGCACTACCATGCCATGGAAATACATCTGAAATCCTCCAGGACACAAAGGTAAGAGTAGAATAGCTTATATCAGTTCAGGACAAACATTAAAAACTTTGGAGAACACTTCTTTAGCTTCTTTACTATTTTTGCTTCATATTTTGAATCTTTGAAGTTAAATAATAATGTGTTTGGATATTTCATCTGGAATCTGATGCTTTTTTTGATGAGGAAACCACAGTAAGGAGATAATTTTCTTCTTTCCAGTTTGATAGGGCTGGCAAATCCGGAGAGAAAGTAATTTTAGATTCTCTCCAAGTAATAGATTTCTTAGATCTGGCTGAAAGTAAGATTGAGGCAGCATGCTGGTAGTTTAAGATCTTCACATAAACATTCCTGGGATACTTATTTAATGTATTGTCTGCAACTTGTCTAAGGGCTCTGTGAGCTCTTTCAATTGATATTTGAGCAGTTAGAGCAGGATTGTCCAGTAAAAGGGAAAAATCTCAGTGATGCATTCAGGTAGAGAACTGTGTGAGATAGATTCGGTATTCCTCTTATGATGATGTTATGCGTCTTGATCTTGCCTCAAGATCTAATATTTTGTCCTGTAAATCCTGAATGATAGAGCAATTGGAGTCACAGCTTTTTTGTAATTGATCAATTTTAAGTTCATTGTTTGAGACTTTTAACTCAGTATCAGAAATTCTGGTTAACAATCTGTCTAGAGAGTCACCGAAGGATTTAAATTGTGTGGAGAAACTTTGAATAGCCTCTTGGATAGGCTGTAGAGCTATTTTTAACTCTTCCATGTTATTAGGGTCGTTTTATTTTTAGAAGAAGTAGAGTTCACTGAAGATTTAGACATGTCTTGTGGATGCTGTTGTTGTTTGCCTGTCCTGGCCCTTTTGGTATTAACTTCTTTTCAGGAGAAGAGATTGCAGAAAACTTCGCTTTTGTAGTTTGTAAGTCCATCAAATCCAAGCATGAGACATACCAAGAGTATTTAGTTATTTTTCCAAGTAATCCAAGTATTTAAAAGCTGAAATATTTGTTACAGGTAGAATTTGTAGCACAGAGACAAACTGCACACCAGAAGCACATGTATGAGAAACAGCCGGAGGCCCAAACTAATCCAAGGTAATCTTCTATTTTTATGCAAACAGAAGATGCAATCCAAGAAAAATACAAAGATAGAATGATAACCTCCGATCAAAGGTACGTTTTTTTTCTGGGATAGAGTTGTTTTCTTCACAAAATGTTGGTTAAAGATGTTGATGTTATGCAGAGCTGAGTTCCTACCCTGTTCACAGGACGGTAGCCATCTTGAACTCCCCTGTGTACCAATTTTTAAGTTGGGAAAACCAAATGTATGTTTAAACAACCTATATTCAAACATCTTAGTGATATTCAAAATATGGATTTGCAGAATGCCCTTGCAAAGCATATTACAACATTTCCAGGCCACACTTTTAATTTTATGGTTCTACAGCTGACTCCTGATAATATAAGAGGCGCAGACATAGTGAATGCTACAGAACTTACAGAGATGAAGCGGACAGTTAACCTGCAAGTATATAACATACCAGGTTTAAATGGCCCTGTATCTTTAAAGCCTGTTTTGAAAGTAAGAACAGCATTCCATTTGGTTGAGTAAAGCTATTAGATATTTTGTTTTTTAAATGTGTGGTTTTGTTACTTTGTATTTAGTTCTGAAGACGCGCCTAGTGTGTGAAAGTGCTTATAGTTTTATAATAAATATATGATTTTAGCCATGTTAGTCAGTCATGTTGATTTTTCTATATTTTTCAAGCATGACTTGTTTCTAATTTGCACATTAGACTGTGTGATTAATTAGTGTTGTTTGCCTTTTGTTCAACATAATTTTGTGTTCTGAAACTACTTAAATGTGTTTACCATATAAAGTTATCATATGTGTGTGGTACATGATCAGCTCTGTTGTTCAAGTGTTAAAAGGATTTTTAATCAGGCTAACTTTAAATTGTTAGACATCTGACACGTGGCGTATTCATAATAAAGCATGTTTTTGTAATAAAGAAATGTTGCCTTTCATTCTGCAGTTATGTAAGAGTCAACTCTTCAAAATCTCTTTCACTTATCGGATGAGTGCATTTGTTGGGTACGGATTTGTACAGAATTTATGATCATGTCACATCTTTCGACCAAAAAAAAAAAAAAAAAGATACAGAATTTCAAAACTCAGTTGTAGAACATGTTCTATGAATATAGCCATGTATGTTGCATTCACATGCAATATACACAAGGACGTTAATAAGATAGGTTTAAATTCTTACTGAAAAGCATTTTCATTTCCTATCTCAAGAATAGCATATAGAAGGACAAAGATGGCCGCCTTTCTGTAGACACTGTACATCTACAGCTCTCCAGTTACTCGCAAGAATAAGTAACACTGAGGATATACTACAAGTCTTTTTGCATTAATTACCGGATATAACTATTCTACTACAACCAAACTACGACTGAGAATCAAAAGAACGAAGGAAAAACTAATTAATTTCACAGGATTAAAGCTGATTGTCTGCCTGACTCTGAATAGAGCTATAAACAAAGGATCTATCTGATTTCTGTTTCAAGATGTCAAAACTGGACAAAAATATGGACACAACAACAACTAAAACTAAATTATCAATGCTGATGTCACCAGAGAAAGACTCTACATTTAAAAGACAGAAAACTGTAAAACCACAAGATCTTTTAAAAACAGGAGGAACAAACCAACCGGATCAGCTAGCTAACATGGAGGACATTAAAACAGCACTGTTACCCATACAAGAATCTTTAAATGCACTTTCAAACCAGATACTTGCTTTTAATGCCACATGCAGTCAAATTCTCGACAGAATAGATAAATCTGAGGCTAGAATATCTGATAATGAGGACAGAATAACATTTCTTACAAAAAACAGATATTCATGACCTGGACATTCAAACTATGCAGACCAAGATCCTGGATTTAGAGGCAAGATCCAGAAGAAACAACATAATTATTAGAGGAATCTCGGAAAATATTCAATATAATGATCTAATGCCTACCATTACACAGATACTGGAAATATTGTTCGAGGACTCGGGTATGGCTAAGCAAATAGTCATAGAAAGAGCACACAGAGCTCTCAGGGAATCACAAGCATCAAATATTCCTAGACCGGTTTATGTCAAAATTCTGAATTACCAGGATGTAAATAAAATAATTCTAACTATGAAAAGAAAGGAGGTTTTGTAATGTGGCAAAATAACAGAGTTTCTATGGGTCAAGATCTACCAATGCAAATCAGACAAGCCAGACAAGCATTAGCCCCTTACTGCAAATTTCTTATTGATAAAAATATAAAATTCCAGATGAAGTATCCAAGTACATTAATCTTTACATTTGATGGAGCCAAATATTCTGTTTCTACAAAAAGGAAGCAAAACTCACCTTTTGAAGACTTTTAAATCCTTCCAACTTCAGAAGCTTAACTGGAACATTCAGTCTGTGTACAGCAATACAGATTCTGGGATTCCATGGCTACTATACCTCAAGGCTTCAAAATCCTTTGTTTGCTTCTTTTTCTCACCAGGCCCCCTGTTTAATCATTAACCAGTATTTTCTTACAGGTCCAGCTTAAATCTAAAGATTTCATGAACTCCTGCAGCCTTGATGAACTGTGTGTGTCTGTGAGTCAACAGGAAGTCCTAGAAATGCTCCAGAGGGTCAGCTTTTGTTGTGGCACTTCGAAATCTGTCCACATAATGGGTCCCCCTTCGAGAACTCAAAATCAAGATTTTTATACCAGGAAGTAGCCAGAGCTCTGTGGAGCCAGGGGAAGCTTTTAGAATGGCAAAATGAGGCTCCTGGACTATTTTAGAGAGGTTTGACTTTTATTTTGTATAAAGAAATGTCAGCTTATTCAGGTAAGGATTTAAACTGGGCTGTAACATATGGTTAAATAGAGTAATTTAACTACAATGTTAGAAACAATATAAAGTTACTACAGTTATTCTATTTTGGATCTAGATAGTGTGCCTGAAGATAGAAATGCAGTTATAATTATATACTATTGATATTTTTGCTTTTCTGCCTTTGAAATGACTGTTATATTGTTTATGTTACTACAAAAAAAAAAAAAAAAAAAAAAAAAAACTTTCTCCTTATTAATGCTATGATAATCTATATGTGTTAACATGTATAATTCACTCTCCTATTCCTAAGGGAATGGAAGGATATATATTTTATGTGGTTCTAGAGATTCTGTGCATTATGTTAGCTATATATTTCTTACAGTATTAATACATTAATGGTGAAAAAAAAAAAATGTTACTGATGTTGTTTTTATCAATGCTGCTGTTAACATGTTATACTTACCTAGGCAAAGTTAGATAAGACAGTTAGTTATTCTAGGATAATATAACCAATTATTTAATTAATAATGTATGTAAATCATTACAGGGTAGAATAAGAAATTGGTATGTAAGACATAACAGTGTGTTAACTAACTAATATGTTCAAGAGCTGTAGATAGGTACTAGTGTTTAATGGGGAATGTGTAGGTTAGTTTTGTAGGGTTAGTTGTAGTTATCATAGGTTTTGTATATCTTGTTAGGGTGTTATTATATAATAGTCATTTAGGATTGATGTATACCAATAGAAGTATAAACAGTGTTAAAACCTATGTTTGTCCTGGTCCAGGAGAATAGTGGATAGGCACTGGTTAGGGATGGGGCATTTAGTTTGCTTCCAGATATTTCAAAATCTGATATTATACCGAATCTAGTATCGTTTTCAAATTCAACATATACACTAACATTTTAAAAGTATTTTTATGTGGATAATAGACTCATGGAATGTTAAAGGTTTCCAGAATCTGAAAAAAGGAAACTATTTTTCATTTACTTCTTCAGTCAAAAGCACAATTTATATTGTTACAAGAAACCCACTTGGCTAATGATCAATGGACTGCCATTAAAAATAAAAATGGATCAGGGGTAATAGCTTGGAAGGGACAACTAATAGTGCAGGTGTAGCAATAATCATCAAAACTCAGTTCCAAGAGAGAATTTTAGATTTTAAAATGGATAAAGAAGGAAGATGGTGTTATGTAATTTTATAACAAAATTTTACGATAAACCGGTGATTCTTCTTAATATATATGCCCCATGTACCAATCAGCAAACCTTCATAACATCACTTTACTTTATTTTAAACCAATATAACAATTATTATATAATAATAGGAGGTGACTGGAATACATACCAAGACCCTAAACTAGATAAAACAAGTCCCCATAGATCTTATAATAATCAGGCAGTGATAGCACTGCAGGAACTTAAAGCAGATTTTAAACTTTATGATCCATTTAAATATAATAAGGACCAAATGAATCCAAATAACTTCACATTTTATTCGAGCTGTCATAAAATGTGGTCCAGGATCGATTTCTTTTAATATCAGATACACTAATGTGTTTTGATCCCTATATATACATACAAGCTCGTTATTTGTCGGATCACTCCCGGATCACATTAACCTTTAAGAAAGATACTTGTCATAAATTGCATGCTAGGGGTTATAATTGGACATTAAATCCATATCTATTGCATAAAGAGGATGTATTAAAAGAAGCTCAGGAGTTTTTAATCAATTATTAAATAAGCTTTTAGAAAACCGACATCCATCAGACATAGAATGGGCAACTATCAAAGTGCAAATTAGAGGAATGTTTATCCAAAAGCTACTTTCTACAAGAAATTACAAGTGAAAGATATGCATGACTTGGAATCAAAAATTGAATTATTAGATCAGGAATTAATTAGAAATTATAGTAAACAAACCGAAGCGGAATTATTAAATTGTCAGAAGAAACTTTTTTTATTACAAAACAGTAAATTATCATTCCATGAACAGAAAATGCTGGTAAAATACGCTAATCACATACAGACCCCGTCAAAAGCACTAGCACGTATTATTAATCAATCGAAGTCACCTTCCCAAATCCCTGAAATATACTTCAACAATAAAACATACACCAATACGGAAGATATCATAAATGTTTTTGAACTAATATTTTCAGAACTATATGGTGAACAACAGGATGTAAATCCAAATAAGAATAATACTGATTTTCTTCAGAAAATTATATTTCCAAAGATTAATGATGAGCTTCATATGAACCTGATTAAACCTATTTCTTCAGAGGAAATAACTGATGTTATCAAGAAATTGAAGCCATACAAAGCTCCGGGACCGGATGGTTTGACTACAGAATTTTATAAAACTTTTAGTGATATTCTGGGAAAATACTGTCAGTGGTCTTTAACTATATTATTAACAATAAAATTACTGACCCACACTTTAATGCATCGAAAACTATTCTCATACCAAAAGAAAATACTGATCGACAAAACCCGGATAATTATAGACCCATCTCACTTTTAAACATAGATATGAAAATTATGACATCGATTTTGGCTAACAGGTTGAAAATGGTAATTAACCCTATAATATCTGATGAACAAGCGGTTTTATAAATAGCAGACAAACTATAGATAATACATTAACACTGCATACAATGATTTCTCATGCCACCCATAAAACCATAATCTTTACGCACTTATAATTGATGCACAAAAGCATTTGACAGAGTGAACTTAGAATATTTATTTGACATTTTAACATGTTTTAACATACCGCAAGAATTCACTTCAACTTTAAAAATTATATACCAATCCTTATACAAATCTAGTCATTAACAGGAATCTTTCAAAAGAATTCAAATTAAAAATGGTACACGTCAAGGCTGTCCTTTATCTCCCTTGTTATTCAATTTGTATTTGGAACCTCTATTTTTGCACATTAAACAAAATATCTATCATAATGCTCCAAGGATCTATGGTACGAAGATCACAATGGCTGCTTTTGCAGATGATTTGAGTATTTATTGCACAACACCTGTTTCGGATACTAATAAAATATTAAAGGCAGTAGAAGAATTTGCAAAAATTTCCAATTATAAATTAAATTTAAAGAACTAAGATATTCCCATTAAAGACACCTACACCTTTTCACTATTACCATTAGTAGGGCAGGTAAAATCAGAAGAAAAAATAAAATACTTAGGAGTGGTTTTCTCAACAGACAACAGAGATTTTTATCTCAATAATGTTAAGGTTATTTGGGAGCAGATAGTATCTGACTTGAAAAGATGGGATAATCTGAAATTACCAATAATGGCGAAGACTTCAATTATTAAAATGAATATACTTCCTAGATTACTATATATTTTAGAGCATCACAAGTTCAAATCTCCAAAAATTCTTCAAACAGCTTCATACAGAACTAGCTAGATTTCTATGGGAACCTAGAAAAGTTAGGATATCGTATGATAAATTGATGGCTCCAAAAATAGGGAGGGTTGGATCTACCTAATTTGAAACATATTATTTAATAATAAACACCAATAGACTTTTAAGAATAATTAACTTTGATGGGTGTAACTCGAAATGGGTTCCCAAATGGCTGGTTCTTAATCATAAACATGTCAAGGAATTGGATATTAACTGCAAGGCATTACCTTTTTAAACAAAAATACTCTTAAAGTGTACTTCGTGTTGGAACATATCAAAACATATATAGTTTCAGTACAAAATCTCTTTAACTCATTAAATCTTTTGCAAAGTATGATAATTCTTCAACCATTTCACAAAAATCCAAATCTGAAAATTGGTAACCAGCTGATAGACCTTAAGAAATTCCCACTTATAATTAATTTAACCCTACTTGATTTATATCCTTTTTAGGTATCCCGATTCACAATATTTTAGAAGAGTTGAATCTCCCCAAATCGTATCTAATTATAATAAGACAATTAAAAGACCTATCAATAAGTTACCTTAGTAAAGGGAATGACATAATTAAAGAAGAAGATTTAAACATGTGTCTGAACTTATGGCAAACCCTTACACAGGAATGTAAATATATAACTGCAGCATATGGTTTGATTAAAGAAATAAAATATAATAATCAAATATTAATTTCCAAATACTGGAGAGAGAAATTGTTGACAACTGAAGAAAGTAAAATACTAAAAGCAATTCACTTAACCATAAAATCTGTGTCCCTTCAGAAGCTATTATTTACCCAATTGATGATATTTAATAACGCGTATTATTTTTGTCTCACTCTACACAAATTTAACTCAAAGAACTCACCAAAATGCCCATATTGTATAGATCAAACAGCCGACCTCCTACATATGTTTTGGAGTTGTAAATGTATTTTCAAACTCTGGAATTCCTTGAAACTTCAACTACAAAAAATGGGATATCAACATTCCACACTCTCCTGGGAATTTACGATTTTACATATTCCACCACCCAACTTGGAAAGAACCCAAAGAATTATACTAGTCAATATTTTTTGTTGATGAAGTTATATATAGCTTCCAATTGGTTGAACCCTTTACAGACATCATGGCAAAATTTCAAGATAGTAGCCACCAAACATATTCTAGCACATAAATTTCTAATTAGTGATCATAAGAAAAATGTAAACAATACAAAAATATGGGAACAAATCTTTAACATTGTATTAGCTTAAAGTTCCATTCCACTATTCGCTGGGAAAAACTGAATAACTGTTGAATTTTATTGAGATAAGTCTTATATGGTTACTAGTTCTTTTTTCTTCATTATTTTTTTTTTTTAGAAGTGTATAGGTATGTATAATGATTCTATGTAACTGTTGGAAGCATTCATGTACATATTGTAAGTAGTTGGTAGTACTGTATTAGTTGTTTGGAAAAAATAAAATAAAGAATTATTATTGAAAAAAAAAAAAAAAGAATAGCATAGAAAACACACTGGATCTCCAACTAAGAAAGTCCATTCTATACTTATTTTTTAGTTAAGTACATATTCAATATCATCCCAGCAGTTCTCCTAACATTTATTTAGTGGTAATAAAGGATCTTATTTATTTGAAAATTATTGCTTACTTGCAAGAAAAAAATGCAAAACACATTTCTGTATTCAGTCTTAGTTCAAGATGCAGCTTAAATGTTCACGAAATGTACATTCATATACGGACATGTAACATTTGCTCTATGATAGTTTGTTTACAGAAACAGTGTCACAACTGATCTAAAATACATTTCATCAAATACACAAATGACTGAATCATATTTGATGGAAAAGAGCATACAGCTACAGAAAATCACTGCTGGTGTGTTTTTTGGACAATGGGAATTACAATGCAAAACAGAGTTGATCAATATTTGTACCTTCCTAATGACTACTACTATTATATTATTTTTTTATTACAAGAAGTTACTGTCCACATGTGGGGTGCAGGGAGGCTTGACCCCTGAAAAAAGACATTCTGGAGAAATATTTGCTGTATAAGAAGTGTAAGATGTAATATGATATGACTAAGTCTGTTAGATTAAATGTATATTAGATGAACATTCTAAATATTTTGTGATTTGGTGAAAAGTGTATTAGATTATTTGATAAACAATAATAGATTCATATATAAATATACAATCTCTCTCTCTCATTAAATATATATATATATATATATATATATATATAAAATGATTCAGTGATGTGGTTAAATATATGACTTTACACACACACATGCATGCACAGACATACACACAATCCTTTTCCCAGGGACGCATACATGGATTATTTCACCATCCCATTGTCAGATTAGTATTGTAAGTGTAAAGAAAGAAAAATTTGCTATTTCTCTGCATAGGCATTTCTGAATTCTTGAGTGAATTGTCAGAAGGCCTCATTGCTGTATTTGTTATTTCAAAGTACTTATATGGAGTATCAGAAAAAAAGTATGATCAGGATGGTTTTACTTAATACACTATAATGTTTGACACAAAAAAACTGGAGTTTCAGCCTAAATTTTAGAGGTGTTAACTGAGGAATATATGTAGTCAATAAACGTAAAGAATGGAAAAAAGTGCCCAAATACAAACAAATAACCAAAAAAATAAGGCACTAGAGGGTTCACCAGGTAGCAAACCAACTTTAATGAACACACAAAGAACAACAATACACCTTAAACTGGACCACAGCGTTTTCGTCAGCAACTTCATCAGATGAGCATACCAACAAAAATGAGTCCTTTATATACAGTCCTTAATAGGTCCATTAAGTAACCAATCCACAATTAAAGACATATTAACAAACTAATATACCCTATACTAATATATAAGGATACCCACACCTCCAGGTTGGTGGCAACGCACGAAGCATCGGAAACCATCCAGGTGCAATTAACCATAGGCAAAACTGCTCTACAATTTGTAACATGCTACAGGCCACCCTCTCAAACTCAGGAACCCCACACAGCCTTCCTGAAGACACTGGAGGGTATAAATGTATCTCCAAACACCATTATATTGGGTGACTTCAACTACCCGAATATAGACTGGGAACATTACTCAAGCCCCAACTTTCTAGCCCAAAGGTTCCTGGAGTTCATAAATTCAAATGCCGTGGAACAACTAGTCACCATTCCCACAAGAGGAGAAAATATACTAGATCTCATCATCACAAACATGGGGACAAAATGCTCCACACCGGAAGTATATCCCTCATTGGTGAGATTAGATCACAAACTTATCTCACTGGAAATCCACATCCCGCCCCCACCCCAAACAAAAAAGACCACAGTGAAGAACTTCTCTAAAGCAAACTTCACACTACTCAAGACTGGTGTGGTATCCTTCAAGGCCCCTGAGCCAGTGGAAACCACAACCCAAGCTGCGGAAGCCCTTACAAATGCCTTCTACGAACACCTCCAGGACTGCAGGGATCAGGCAATCCCTAATAAAACCAAGACTCTTTCCACCAAGGGCAAATGTCCAGTCTGGTGGACCACAGCCATAAACAAACTTTACAATAAGAGGAGAAAGCTGTTACATGATAGAGCAAAATCCATAAAAGAGAAGACACCCTTGATCATTATTAGTAAAAAAATACGAGCACTCATAAAATCAAAATAAAAATAAAATAAACCAGTGAGAAACAGAATCCACGGAGACCTTGTCCAGAACCACAAAGCCGCACCAAACTGATCTTAACGCAATTTTATTAGATAAAGCGTTTTCACCACAATGCTGTTATGGCTTCATCAGAGAAGTTAAAACAACTGGGAAAAAAAAAAACATAAATATGCAAAAGCAGAAAATGACATGTAATCAACTTCCTGAATCCAGGATATTGCAAAACACTGGCGTATCACATCAATTACACAGGCTAAAACCCATACAAGAACAACAGTTGAATTTAAAATTAAAACCTGAGTTGTTTACTTACACATAAAAAAAAAAATATATATATATATATATATATATATATATATATATATATATAATTTTATAATTTTATAAAATAAGTTGTGATAAGTGCCCAACCTTCCATAAAATGACAAACATGAGTCCTAAGTAATACAACTATAAACAATGCAGCATAAAAATGTGAATATGTGTAAAACACATGTTTAAAAAAATATAAAAGTGTGCCTATCTTAAGTAACTCCTTAATTTCAAAACAGGAGATATGTTACAGTTGACATTAAGCCTAGGGTGCCGGAAGGCATCTAATCTCAGTTGCCATTCCAGTTCGCGATTCTCCAATATAAGTGAGAATGGGCCCCCCCTGACTTTTAATGGAACATGATCTATGGCCATAAAGTGAAAGCTGTGACCTGGATGAAGGTCAATATGCTTGGCCAATGCATTGTCACCCTTTCTATTTTTAATAGCATACATGTGTTCGTATATCCTACGGTCCGTTTTACCGATATAGAAAGCATGACAACAATCACACAAAGCTATGTAAATAATGGACTTACTCTCACAGTTCAATGGGAAACAGATGGTATATTTCTTTCCCCTTACGGTGAACATTTCGCCTGATTTTACCCTATTGCACCAGTTGCAAAATCCACATGGGTACATACCTTTCTGTTAATTGAAGGTATGTTGGGACATATCCCTTTGCAACAATTCCTTAAGATTACTAGCCCTTTTAAACACAAATTTAGGTGAACTTCCAAGCTTTTCCAATAAAAAGGTATTATTAGCTATAAAATGCCAGTTTTTTACGTATTATCGATAAAATACCTTTGGAGTTTTTACTGAAAGTTGTAATAAAACTTAGGGAAAAGTCACATTCTTCACCCGGTGAAGATAACTTCGCTATTAGGTCAGTACTTGTGCTCAAAACAGTAGTGCACCCGGGGTCAATGGGGTACTGGGAGATAGGGTAAGATTGAGCCAATAGAGGTTTATAGAAGCCATTAACTCTTTTACTATCAATTTCTTGATTCAAATCATCCAATAGTGAAGCAGGATAGCCTCGATTTGCGAACATTTCTCTCAAAAGTTCACATTCTTTTCTAAAGTCACCAATTGTACTGCACATTCTCCCTGCCCTTACCAACTGTCCCTTTACTATGGAACGTTTCTGTTGGTACGGATGGAAGCTAGAATAATGCAGGAAAGAATTGCAGTACGTAGGTTTCCTATATACTGTTGATGTGAAAACCTTATTTTCTACGTCCTTCACTAACTTAACGTCCAGGTAGTCTATCTCGGACGGTGAAAAATTAAATGTGAATTTCAAGAATTCTGTTGATGAGTTCAGTAAGTTTACAAAAGCTTCAGCCTCTATCCTAGAACCCTTGAACATAATAAAAATGTCGTCAAGAAACCTGGTGTAATATTTCACGGAGCTCATCAACTCAGGTATCTTATGTAAGAAATTAATCTCCCAGTAGCCCATAAAATAGTTAGCAACGCTCGCCCCACAGGGCGAGCCCATGGCGACACCTTGTTTTTGAGGAAAGTAGTCACCATTAAAGATGAAGTAGTTGGAAGAAAGGACTATGTCAAGTAGTTCAGTAACCAGATCCACTTCCAACCTAGAGGCTCCGATATCCTTAAGTAATAGGCCTATCCACTCGATGGCCTCCTGATGTGGGATCGATGTATATAAATCTACCACATCAATAGTTAAAAAGTTGTTTTCATCATCAAAGGGTATGCCATTAATATTACCTAAGAAGGACCAAGAGTCCTTACAAATACTAGAAATGGATTTAATGTATTTGGACAAGATGTTGTCGATAAGTTTGGAACAAGGATACGTAATGGATGACCTCCCGTCAATCAGAGCCCTCATAGGTGGATTGTTGATATCTTTGTGAATCTTAGGGATTCCGAACATGACGGGAATTTTAGGTAGGGTGATATCAATGTAATTAAATGTATCGGTATCAATTTTCCCTTCAAGAAGTAAATCGCGAAAGTAACCCCTAATCCTGTGGTACGCTCCGGTAACCTCACTCTTGGAGGACTTAATGTAGGCTGTAGAATTCAATACATTTGACATTTTTTCATTATAGGTGGGGTCATCGAATAAAACGAGACCACCTCCTTTGTCTGGTTTAATCAGCCTTACAGGTAAACGGCAAAAGTCGTCCAACAGGGAGAGTTGTTCCTTAGTAATATTGAAATCACCCCCATCTACATGGTTTTATGTGTTATTAAGTTGGTATCTAAAATCTACCTCACAAATGCTCTCAAACAAATGGAGGTGAGCATGCAGTGGGGGGTTAAACACACTAGGCAATTTAAGCGATGTCATGTTAGTATCCACATCATTATTAAAACCTGATCTGGATGTATCACAATGATTGTTGAACAATAATTTTAAATTTAACTTTCGTACAAAGCATTTAAGCTCAATAATGTCCCTAGAAATATTACTGTATCTACTAGGGACAAATGTGTTACCAAAAGCCAAAAGCTCAATCAACTCATCATCCAGTAGGATATCAGAAAAATTATAGATCTTAAAGTCTCCTTTCCTGTTAGTGGATATCATTGGGAAGATAGTCCTGGGAGGTCGGTCCAGTACACTTGGTTCATCAAACAAGTGTACACTCAGGTTAGAGTCTAGTTGTTCCTGTTCTTCCTCCTGTTCGTGTAAGACTTGTTGTTGCGTTGACCTAAAAAATGGCCATTGTCAACTTTTTTATTGCTTTGATTAATATTGGAGTTGCTAGACCCGCCATTATCCCTGGAAAAGCCTTTAATTCTGTTACTCCGTCTAGGACCAATATCAGCTTCACCCGAATTGTTCTCCCCAGTGATGTCAACTACACCAGAGTTGTCATCCTCAAAGTCGGTCGGTCGAGCGTTACTTACTACATTGGCCGACCTGCTATTAGTCAACTCTAGTCTGGGGTATGCACTATCATTTTGATAGGCAAGCCTATCTCTTGTCAATTTTTTGGATTTATTCACCTTTAATTTGGATAACAGTGCATCAATACTAGTCAATATGCGACTGTAATCAAATTTGTACCTGAAAAAGTCCAAGTCCGCTTTGATCTCATTATCCAAATTATTGATTTCTCCAATTAGCAAGTCAGTATGTAAAGCATAGTGCTTAGTAATCAACTTTAAGAGCTGTACGCCCTGTTGCTGGAAAAGAGCCTTTAAATCTGCAAAAAATGACTGGCCCACTAATAACCCTGAGGGTGAAAAATTATTCTGCAGTCCCTTAGGAATAAGGTTCTCGACAATACATTGTTTAAAATATGCTGATTCAAGTTGCAACTTTTTCAACTTGAGTAATTTAATATCAAAAGTTTTCAACTTGTCCGCTAAACCCTCATTAGTATCACTATTCCGCTCACCATTAGCTGAATATGTTACCTGTTGAACAAATGAGAAGTGAGCGGTATTCGAAATCCAGTCAGTCAGATTAGGTATACAGTTATTCCCAGCTCCAATACCAACATTTAAAGTTGGAACTGCAATGCCAGGAAAGTCGGCTCTCGCATTAGAAACGCCATCGTTTCTGTTAGTTGCAACAGCTGTTGAATAACTTAGAGGACGTGCTGTTCCACCAACAAGTCCCGTTTCACTACTGAAACGTAGCCCATCGCCACCTGATGTACCTGGTAAACCTGGATTGGTACTACCAGATTGAAGTTGTACAGCCAGTTGCCCAGCCGGAATAAGCACTTCAGGGCTGTCTTGATTACGTCCGTTAAAGCAGGTAGAGCCAGATGACACCATTGTTGTCCCGAAATGCACACCATGCTGCATTGCATCCGTACGAGAATTTAGCTGGTCCAGCCTACGAGAAAGGCTGGCCAGCAAGCCAGCAACATCTACATTATTATCCTCGTTAGCGGTTTCCATCATGTTGAACAGCTGAGGGCTCCCAGGACTAACAGGACCTCTCGTGGCCATATAACAACGAACCAAAATAAAAATAAAATAAACCAGTGAGAAACAGAATCCACGGAGACCTTGTCCGGAACCACAAAGCCGCACCAAACTGATCTTAACGCAATTTTATTAGATAAAGCGTTTTCGCCACAACGCTGTTATGGCTTCATCAGAGAAGTTAAAACAACTGGGAAAAAAAACCCATAAATATGTAAAAGCAGGAAATGACATGTAATCAACTTCCTGAATCCAGGATATTGCAACACACTGGCGTATCACATCAATAACACAGGCTAAAACCCATACAAGAACAACAGTTGAATTTAAAATTAAAACCTGAGTTGTTTACTTACACATAAAAAAAAAATATATATATATATATATATATATAATTTTATAATTTTATAAAATAAGTTGTGATAAGTGCCCAACCTTCCATAAAATGACAAACATGAGTCCTAAGTAATACAACTATAAACAATGCAGCATAAAAATGTGAATATGTGTAAAACACATGTTTAAAAAAATATAAAAGTGTGCCTATCTTAAGTAACTCCTTAATTTCAAAATAGGAGATATGTTACAGTTGACATTAAGCCCAGGGTGCCGGAAGGCATCTAATCTCAGTTGCCATTCCAGTTCGTGATTCCCCAATATAAGTGAGAATGGGCCCCCCCTTGACTTTTAATGGAACATGATCTATGGCCATAAAGTGAAAGCTGTGACCTGGATGAAGGTGAATATTCTTGGCCACTGCATTGTCACCCTTTCTATTTTTAATAGCATACATGTGTTCGTATATCCGGTCGCGGACCCTACGGTCCGTTTTACCGATATAGAAAGCATGACAACAATCACACAAAGCTATGTAAATAATGGACTTACTCTCACAGTTCAATGGGAAACAGATGGTATATTTCTTTCCCCTTACGGTGAACGTTTTGCCTGATTTTACCCTATTGCACCAGTTGCAAAATCCAAATGGGTACATACCTTTCTGTTTATTGAAGGTATGTTGGGACATATCCCTTTGCAACAATTCCTTAAGATTACTAGCCCTTTTAAACACAAATTTAGGTGAACTTCCAAGCTTTTCCACTAAAAAGGTATTATTAGCTATAAAATGCCAGTTTTTACGTATTATCGATAAAATACCTTTGGAGTTTTTACTGAAAGTTGTAATAAAACTTCAATAAACAGAAAGGTATGTACCCATGTGGATTTTGCAACTGGTGCAATAGGGTAAAATCAGGCAAAACATTCACCGTAAGGGGAAAGAAATATACCATCTGTTTCCCATTGAACTGTGAGAGTAAGTCCATTATTTACATAGCTTTGTGTGATTGTTGTCATGCTTTCTATATCGGTAAAACGGACCGTAGGGTCCGCGACCGGATATACAAACACATGTATGCTATTAAAAATATAAAGGGTGACAATGCATTGGCCAAGCATATTGACCTTCATCCAGGTCACAGCTTTCACTTTATGGCCATAGATCATGTTCCATTAAAAGTCAGGGGGGGTCCATTCTCACTTATATTGGAGAATCGCGAACTGGAATGGCAACTGAGATTAGATGCCTTCCGGCACCCTGGGCTTAATGTCAACTGTAACATATCTCTTGTTTTGAAATTAAGGAGTTACTTAAGATAGGCACACTTTTATATTTTTTTAAATATGTGTTTTACACATATTCACATTTTTATGCTGCATTGTTTATAGTTGTATTACTTAGGACTCATGTTTGTCATTTTATGGAAGGTTGGGCACTTATCATAACTTATTTTATAAAATTATAAAATTATATATATATATATATATATATATATATATATATATATATATTTTTTTTTTTTTTATGTGTAAGTAAACAACTCAGGTTTTAATTTTAAATTCAGCTGTTGTTCTTGTATGGGTTTTAGCTTGTGTAATTGATGTGATACGCCAGTGTTTTGCAATATCCTGGATTCAGGAAGTTGATTACATGTCATTTCCTGCTTTTGCATATTTATGTTTTTTTTTTCCCAGTTGTTTTAACTTCTCTGATGAAGCCATAACAGCGTTGTGGCGAAAACGCTTTATCTAATAAAATTGCGTTAAGATCAGTTTGGTGCGGCTTTGTGGTTCCGGACAAGGTCTCCGTGGATTCTGTTTCTCACTCATAAAATCATCCAAGGCCAACTTTGAGAGAAAAATTGCAATAGATTCAAAAGACAATCATAAGGCCTTCTTCAGCTATGTTAGAAACCTGGGTGGAAACTCCCAGATATGCGCAGAATTAGTCCAAAATGATACAAAAATCACTGAACCCACAGACATTGCCAACATACTGGCAGATAGGTTCAGTGCAAACTTCACCCCCCTCTCCCCCCCAAAAGGAGAGATAACTATCCCAGCGGAGTGTAGCCTCCCAGACATCTCAAATGAGCAGGTGAAAGCTGCTCTCTCTAAAGCTAAAAACACAGCATCAATGGGACCGGATGGTGTCCCCGGCTGTGTGCTACACGAACTCAACGAGGAACTAAACCCGCATATAAAGCAGCTGTTTAATCTTAGCCTTACCACAGGATACATGCCCAAGGAGTGGCATACAGCAACTGTGGTCCCACTCCACAAAGGCAGTACCTCTACAGACCCTGGTAATTACCGCCCCATAAGCTTAACAAGCCTGGTCTGCAAAGCTATGGAGAGGATCATAATGGAACTCATAAACAAAGACATAGAGGACTTGCAGACATTGGACCCAACCCAGTTTGGCTTTGTCAAGGGCAGATCATGCCTTTTGAACTTGGTCGACTTCTTTGAAACAATCACCAAGGCCATTGATGAGGGAAAATCAGTCCATACAGCCTACCTTGACCTTGCAAAAGCTTTCGACACAATACCCCACTCGGGTATTATAGAGAAACTTACCAGCTTAAATGTAAACCCATATGTCACAAGATGGGTTGCAAACTGGCTAAAGGACAGAACCCACAGGGTTAGAGTTGCTGGCACCATGTCAGACTCCAAGCCGGTCACAAGAGGTGTCCCACAGGGCTCAGTCCTTGGCCCCCTGTTGTTTGGCATCTACTTCTCAGAAGTACAGGCAAACATAGGAGGACTATGGCTGACAAAGTTTGCAGATTACTGCAAACTGGGCGCCATAGTAGAAAGTACATCAGACACAGATATCCTTCAGAGGAGTCTCACGGAAACTGATAACTGGTGCCAAAGCCATGGCCTGAAGTTAAATGCCAAAAAATGTATAGTCATATCCTTTGGGAAAAACAAGGTAACCCCAAGCTACCATATAGGTGGCAATCCATTAAGCACAGAAGAGGTTATCAGGGACCTAGGGACCCAGGATGACAGTGGCCTTTCTTTTGACACTCACATTGCTAAAGTGGTTAGAAAGACCTTCTACATTGCCCACCTGATCATGAAGGGATTCACATCCAGATCAAGTGAGGTCATTGTTCCCCTTTACTCTTCACTTATCAGACCAATGATCGAGTACAATGCCCCATTCGGGATGTATCTCACCCGACACCTGCAGCAATTGGAGAGACCCCAAAAGTTCCTCACCAAAAGGATAAAGGGATTCCAAAACCTGTCATATGCTGCCAGACTGAAGAAACTCCAGCTCTATTCAGTTGCATACCGCCTGCTCAGAGGTGACCTGTGCCTGACATACAAGGCCATGTCCAACCTGGAATTAATGGACATGCTCCACCTCAAAAAATCCAAATCTACCAAATCCACTAGAGCAAGCAACTTAAACCTTAGCACGGATATAAATAGGACATGCTGGAGGGATAGATTTGTCACCCAGTGACTCCCTATGCTGTGGAATAAAATCCCGGTCCATGTGAGGCAGAGCACCTCGCTGGCTCTGTTCAAGAGAAATCTTGACCGGTGGATGGGAGATCGTAGGTTTACCCCGGGAATCATCTCTGCGTCACTGCTGGACAGAGGCACAACAAACTAATGGGCACAGTATTTTTTAACATAAGGGGTGGCGTAAGCCACAAAACTTTGGGCTAGGCTTATAAATGTCTTAGGGCAGATAGCCTAGTATAAACCTATGAATCTATGAACCTATAATATGTTTAAAAGGTGTCATAGGAAACAATGCATGCAGATCCTGTCTGAACAGAACTACCATTCAGTACAAGTGTAAAAATAATAAGTAATACTTTAGCTAGATACGGGATGGAAATTCACA
This sequence comes from Protopterus annectens, assembly GCF_019279795.1. Lineage (NCBI taxonomy): Eukaryota > Metazoa > Chordata > Ceratodontiformes > Protopteridae > Protopterus > Protopterus annectens. The sequence goes on from NC_056748.1 coordinate 220,267,594, forward strand.
TCAAATACATTTAAAAACATTGAAAACATTAAAAAACATTTAAAACTTTCATATAAAAAATACTGATAAAAGCAAACAAAAGTAAATCTGTAAAAGCCTGCTGTGTACAGATCTTAATGAAACAGTGACACCTACTGGCCAAAAGTTTTAGAGCAATAATAAAAATCAAAGTGTACAGCTCTTAATTTTAACCCAGGGTGTTTGCTTGCTTCTTACACCAACTGCTAGTACAACTCTCAGTACTCCAAGCGTGTCTCTCAGGGACCACCCCTGGGATCAACTGGTAGTACCTCAATCACAAAAAAATAAAAATCTCTTCCTGAACAGTCTAAGGTGTGTTCATATAAAGCATTGTTTAAGTTCATCTTTTTTATATCATATCTGTGCTCATACATTCTGGATTTTAATTTTCTTTCAGTTTTGCCAATGTAAAATGCCTCACAGTTCCCACATAAGGCTAAATAAATCAAACCATTTGTATTACAGTTGGCAAAACCTAAGTTTTTAATAGATCTATTTCTGGCTTTCAAAAAGCATGTATCCCGTTTTAACATAGGGGCACTGGGTACAGCTCCCACACTTATGTGTACCCCTTTTGCTAGGATTATAATTACCAGACTTGCTAGGCCCATTCTCCAGAATGTTTTTAATAGTGTGCCCTTTTCTATATACACATTTAAGTGGTCTATTAAAAATATATTGCAAGTCAGAAGTACTAGCAAACATACTCAATTCATCCTCTACAATACTTCTGACCATTCTAGTTTCTCCATCATAAGTTAGTACCAAAGCACTGTTGTACGCATTCTCTACATTAGCCTTTGTTGAATGGGTACTGCTCAGATCCACAGTGTAATTGCCAAAAATAGGGGCAAATTTAGTTTTCCTAGCTGCAGACACTTTTTCAAGCACCTCTGTAAGTAATGATTCTGGGTGACCTCTAGCTTTAAACAACTCAAAAAGATATTTACTTTCATTTAAAAAATCATCATCATCAGATGTCATTCTACTGATGCTCACAAACTGGCCTTTTACCATCCCTTTCTTCTGGTGGTATGGGTATGCACTAGTATAATACAGGTATGAATTTGAAAATGTCATTTTTCTATACACCCTGGTTTAAAAACCACCATTAATTTTATTAATGCAGACTTCCAGGTATCTCATTTCATCTTGATCCATTACATATGTAAATCTTAAATATTCAGTAGAATTTGATAAATGTCTAAAAAATTCCAAGAACCTATCCATCTTCTCTCTCCAAAACAAACAAATATCATCCAAAAAACGACCATAAAAGCTCCAAAACTTATTAAAATCACTATTAAAAGCATATTTCTTTTCCCAATAAGATAATATGATGTTAGCATAAGTTGGGGCAGAATGGGCCCCCATAGCTACACCTCTTAGCTGTTTAAAAAATTCACCCTCAAAAAAAATAAAATTGTTCTTTAAAATCACATCCATCAATATTAGACACACTCGTCAGTCATTATAAGTAATGTCCTTACTGTTGAATAAAACTTCTTCCAACCATTCTAAACCCGTATCATGAGGGATAGAAGAAAACAAATCAACCACATCCACAGAAATAAAAAGCAAACTATCTGAATAAAGGCCAGAATTTAGTTTCTTCAACAAGTCCCAAGAATCTTTTAACACATTTTCACCCCCCCCCCCATAGCTATTTTTTTCAGTTTTGAATCCACATATTTTGCTAATGGGGCAGTTACTGAGCCTTCTGCTAAAACAATTGGCCTTAAAGGTGTGTTGTCTATATCCTTATGAACCTTGGGGATACCAAAAATAGATGAAACTCTGAGTTTATCTACATGTAAGAAATTGTATGTGTCATTATCAATAAGTCCTTCTAATAGTAAATCATTAAGGCATAACTATTTTTTGTATGCTATATTCACTTCATTTAGTGACACCCTTACATATTGTTTATCATCCCCCAGGATATCCATCATTTTTCCCTCATATACTATTTTGTCCATCAACACAATACCCCCACATTTATCTGTTTTTTTCACCCTCAGGTTTTTATTGTTTCTACATTCCTCTAGAACATTCCTTTCTTCCTTACTTAGGTTGGAAAACACCTTATTGTTAGCTACTGCTTGACGCAATTTATTCTCTACCATGTTTTCAAAATTCCTAAGTTGTGGATGCAAGGGTGGGTTGAAGGTACTTTTTCTGCTTAACTTATTGTCTGTGTTGGGCTTAAATTGGCTGTTATAAAAACAATTCCAAGTTTTTCTTACGTACAAACAACTTAAAATCAACTAGTAGCTTGAAAATATCAGTCTTAGTTCTTGGAATAAAAGTAAAACCTTTTAAAAACAAGTTAAAATGACTTTTTTCAATATTAGTATCACTATAGTCAAAAATTACTAAAACCATTAAAAGTGCATCTTGGACCATTTTTAATTATTCTAAATTTGCTATCTATCTTTGCTGTCACCCCCTCGGTCCAGCCCATGCATTGTATCTGTAATTCACTGGGCCTTTCTTCCTCAACCTCTCAGACCTCCTGGGGGAAGGGTATTCTAAAGGGTCGTGTAAGTTTAAATTCTCATCCACTTGTTGCCCATTATACCCCTCAATATTTATCAAACTCTCATTGTAAATGTAGTACCTCCTAAACTGTTTTGGTTTGGGGTACTGTACGTTATCTTTATACTCATTAACATTCCTTTCTATATTTTTCATTTTTCTGACATGCACATCCGTGCATTTCAAATCTATATCCTTCAATAATTCATGGTATTTGTTTTTTTCACTTTCAACAGTAAACAACAAATCACTCACCTTTTTATTGTTGGTATGCTCTACAAGTTCATAGATTATTTGCATCTCATTCTCATTGTTTCTAATAATGGTTTTCATAATATCAAATCCATATCTATCGTTGTGAAAATCAGTACCATTATAAACATTATTAGGATATTTACATACCCTGAGTCCCATAGGGATCATATTTAAATGCAAACACTGTTTTAAATAATCGTTGTCCATCTCATACATTTTGTATTTAGTTAACCATATATCCAGTTTTTCAAGACTTTTTACATAAGAGTCATTGTTATTGTTGTAACTGGAAATATCACCCACAAAAGTAAATTTACGGTCTAAAATGTCTTTAAAAGTCTCTTAGTACCTTGGCTGTTGTTTGTGTTGCTGTGTCCAAGTCCCTTATTAAGTCCTTCTTGTTGAACAGTTTTTCCACTTCCATTTTGACTTTCAGTTGGTTCAGACATAAAAACATTGGGGAAATCATCCAAACCGCTATTTCTGTTACCAGTCCCAGCAAGGTAATTTACCTCAGTTTGTTCATCCTGGCCATTTTTGCTGTTTGAATTCTGATTTACTTCCTGATTTCCAGACAAAGTAAATTGTGTCGTCATCACCAGCAAAGATTGACTGACAGGAGTGAGTAGTCCCACAAACTGGGTCAACTGGCCAATCAGTTTTCGAATTTCCCCCAATTTCTCCGCCTCTTCTCCGGTCCTCACACTGCATATCTGGTTGCCCTTCCAAATCCATAAAAACAAGCTAATAAATGAAAAGAATGGAAAAAAGTGCCCAAATACAAACAAATAACCAAAAAAATAAGGCACTGGAAGGTTCACCAGGTAGCAAACCAACTTTAATGAACGCACAAAACACAACAAAACACCTTAAACTGGACCACAGCGTTTTCGTCAGCAACTTCATCAAATGAACATACTAACAAAAATGAGTCCTTTATATATAGTCCTTAATAGGTCTATTAAGTAACCAATCCACAATTAAAGACATATTAACAAACTAAAATGTTTAAAAGGTGTCATAGGAAACAATGCATGCAGATCCTGTCTGAATAGAACTACCATTCAGTACAAGTGTAAAAATAATAAGTAATACTTTAGCTAGATGTGGGATGCAAATTCACATCAAATAAATTTAAAAACATTGAAAACATTAAAAAACATTTAAAACTTTCATATAAAAAAACTAATAAAAGCAAACAATAGTAAATCTGTAAAAGACTGCTGTGTAGAGATCTTAATGAAACAGTGGCACCTACTGGCTCACAGCTCTTAATTTTAAGACTGGATTCAAAGAAACCATGTCATTTAACCCAGGGTGTTTGTTTGCTTCTAACACCAACTGCCAGTACAACTCTCTGTACTCCAACCGTGTCTACCAGGGACCACCCCTGGGGTCAATTGGTAGTACCTCAATCACAAAAAAAATAAAAAATCTCTTCCTGAACAGTCTAAGGTGTGTTTATATAAAGCTTGGAATTGTTTAACGGCCAATTTAAGCCCAACACAGACAATACGTTAAGCAGAAAAAGCACCTTCAACCCACCCTTGCATCCGCAACTTAGGAATTTTGAAAACATGGCAGAGAATAATCTATGTCAAGCAGTAGCTAACAATAAGATGCATTCCAACCTAAGTAAGAAAGAAAGGAATGTAGAAACAATAAAAACCTGAGGGTGATGAAACCAGATAAAGGTGGGAGTATTGTGTTGATGGACAAAATAGTATATGAGGGGAAAATGATGGATATCCTGGGGGATGATAAACAATATGTAAGGGTGTCACTAAATGAAATGAATATAGCATACAAAAAAATACAGTTATGCCTTAATGGTTTACTATTAGAAGGACTTACTGTTAGTGACACATACAATTTCTTACATGTAGATACATCCAGAGTTCCATCTATTTTGTTATCCCCAACGTTCATAAGGATATAGACAACCCACCTTTACGGCCAATTGTTTTGGCAGAAGACTCAGTAACTGCCCCTTTAGCAAAATATGTGGATTCAAAGCTGAAAAAATAGCTATGGGGGGTGAAAATGTGTTAAAAGTTTCTTGGGACTTATTGAAGAAACTAAATTCTGGCCTTTATTCAGATAGTTTGCTTTTTATTTCTGTGGATGTGGTTGATTTGTTTTCTTCTGTAATGATATGGGTTTAGAATGGTTGGAGGAAGTTTTATTCGACAGTAAGGACATTACTTATAATGACTGTCGAGTGTGTTTAATATCGATGGATATGATTTTGAAGAACAATTTTATTTTTTTTTAGGGTGAATTTTTAAACAGCTAAGAGGTGTAGCTATGGGGGCCCATTGTGCCCCAACATATGCTAACATCATATTATCTTATTGGGAAAAGAAATATGTTTTTAATAGTGATTTTAATAAGTGTTGGGGCTTTTATGGTCGGTTTTTGGATGATATTTGTTTGTTTTGGAGAGAGTCGGTGGACAGGTTCTTGGAATTTTTTAGATATTTATCAAATTCTACTAAATTTTTAAGATTTACTTATGTAATGGATCAAGATGAAATGAGATATCTGGATGCCTGCATTAATAAAATTAATGGTTGTTTTAAAACCAGAGTGTATAGAAAAATGACATTTTCAAATTCATACCTGTATTATACTAGTGCACACCCGTACCACCAGAAGAAAGGGGTGGTAAAAGGCCAGTTTGTGCGCATCAGTAGAATGACATCTGATGATAATGATTTTTTAAATGAAAGTAAATATCTTTTTAAGTTGTCTAAAGCTAGGGGTTACCCAGAATCATTACTTACAGAGGTGCTTGAAGAAGTGTCTCCAGCTAGGAAAACTAAATTTGCCCCTATTTTTGTCAATGACACTGTGAATCGGAGCAGTACCCATTCAACAAAGGCTAATGTAGAGAATGCGTACAACAGTGCTTTGGTACTAACTTATGAAGGAGAAGCTAGAATGGTCAGAAGTATTATAAAGGATGAATTGAGTAGGTTTGCTAGTACTTCTGACTTGGAATATATTTTTAATAGACCATTTAAATGAGTATATAGAAAAGGGCACACTATTAAAAACATACTGGAGAATGTGCCTAGCAAGGCTGTAATTATAATTCCAGTAAAAGGGGTACACAAGTGTGGGAGCTGTACCCAATGCCCCTATGTTAAAACAGAGGATACATGCTTTTTGAAAGCCAGAAATAGATCTATTAAAACCTTAGGTTTTGCCAACTGTAATACAAATGGTTTGATTTATTTAGCCTTATGTGGGAACCATTTTACACTGGCAAAACTGAAAGAAAATTAAAATCCAGAATGTATGAGCACAGGTATGATATAAAAAAGATGAACTTAAATAATGCTTTATATAAACACACCTTAGACTGTTCAGGAAGAGATTTTTTTTTTTTTTGTGATTAAGGTACTACCAATTGATCCCAGGGGTGGTCCCTGGGAGACACGCTTGGAGTACAGAGAGTTGTACTGGCGGTTGGTGTTAGAAGCAAACAAACACTCTGGTTTAAATGACATGGTTTCTTTGAAACCAGTCTTAAAATTAAGAGCTGTACACTTTGATTTTTATTATTGCTCTAAAACTTTTGGCCAGTAGATGTCACTGTTTCATTAAGATTTCTACACAGCAGGCTTTTACAGATTTACTTTTGTTTGCTTTTATCAGTATTTTTATATGAAAGTTTTAAATGTTTTTTAATGTTTTTAATGTTTTTAAATGTATTTAATGTAAATTTACATCCCGTATCTAGCTAAAGTATTACTAGGCTTTTACAGATTTACTATTGTTTGCTTTTATCAGCATTTTTTATGCTGTGGCATAGACTGGATTCGGGCCTGCTGGATCTAGCTTTGTTTGTGTAACTTGAGCACTAATCTAGGCATTCTCTAAAGTATTCAATTGTATTTATTACTGCTTGGTAGTAACTTGATTAAAGTATAGCTATCATTCTAAGTCTTTTGGATTAAGCACTTGGGCTTCAGACCAGTTGTTTTACATTATGAAGGTTTGTGGCATGCATTGTGGTGGCAAGACAGGTAGCTTTCATCCTTCTAAGTTGGGAACTGCTGATTGAGAGCCCAGTGTCTGTTATTCTTAAAGTGTATTAGTTCTGGTTTAAGCACTTCGGCTTCAGGCCAGTTATTTTACATTAAGAAGGTTCGTGGTCTGCACTCTTGTGGGAGAAGAGGCTGGACTCTGCCCTTCTGAGCTGGGAATTTCTGGTTAAAGGTTTATAATGCCTGAATATTTGAACTGTATCTTACTGAAATTGGTACACCTTGTTTGCTGTAGCATAGACTAGATCCAGGCCTGCTGAATCTAGCTTTGTTTATATGCTTGTTGTTTGTTTGCTTGTTATTTCCTGGAACGCTAATTCCACCTAATACGCGGCTTCTCAGAGCTTCTGTGGATCACTAGTGATATCTGCATTGCTTACTGTACTTATTTCCTTGTTTCACTTGAAAGAAAGTTACTGTTTGTCGTTTTGCATTTAAGTTACCTGTAACACATTGCACTTAAGTTACCTGGCACTTGCTCACTAAAGCAATTATATAAGTCAGCACTAAAAATTAAAAGCACTACACCCTCACTCCCCACTGGCCCTTGTTTTCAATTATAAAGGAATTCCCAATATTATTCTAGCATGTCCAAAGGTCAGTTGTCAATCTCCTCTCCGGTCCAGCTGGTGAATCTGGGAATCTTGAGGCAATGTTACAACTGCCTCATGTACACAGACAACCCTCTCCTCCTCCCAACAAATTCCAACACATGTGAGAGATGCAACCATATAGCCAAATTGGAGGCTAAGCTCTCTCAGCTCAGTACTGGCATAACCAGTCAGGAGGAGAAGGAAACCACACTCACTACAATTCCAGTCTCACATAGACCTACCACGACAGCAAACCAAACACATAATCACACAAAAACATACTCGGAGGCTCTAAATAAAGATCTGCCTAAGCAGCAGAGACCTCCAAAGCAGACACCCAAGCAACCGCTACCCCAAAACAAAACACGTGCAACACAAATCTCACAAAGCCAGTGTGCCGAACAGTCACAGCCCTTAAGACTAAACAACACACCTGATACACTTGTAATAGGTGACTCTATTGTCAGGCACACTGACGTCCCGCTCACCAGGCTGAACAAGGAGAGGGTCACGGTGAGCAGCCTGTCGGGTGCTAGAATCCGCCACATAACACAAGCACTCAGGTCACTCCAAGGCAAGTACAAATATGACTCAGTCATTGTCCATGCTGGTGTGAATGACCTGAGATGTACCTCCCTGGACTACATGAAAAGAGACATAGAGGAGCTCTCTGAGCATGTAGCCCAGGCCAGTATGACCCTGACCTTGAGTAGCATGTTACCCTCACCAAGAATGATGCCACAATATGAAGACAAGATGATCAATTTCAACAATTGGCTTAAGTACTGGTGTCATTCAAAGGGGATCCAATGCCTGTCAGCTTGAGATGATATGCTTGACAAGCCATGATGCTTCGCTAGGGACGGCTTGCACCGGTCACCCCTGGGCTTTCAGATATTGGCAAAGGCTCTTGCTACCCCCATAGTGCCTTTTTTAGGCAAGGCTCAAAAGACAAACCCACCTCCATAGGTATCACAAGGGATAAGAAACTAAGAGTAATGCTACTCAACGCCAGAAGTCTAAACCTCAAGATGCATGCACTCGAAACTCTCCTCAGCATGGAGAACATCAATATCTGTGCAGTAACAGAAACCTGGTTCAAGGCTCCCGAGAGCAACCGAGCACTACCAGGTTATACCTCATACCATGCTTTTTGGCCCCAAAACTTGGACCGAACCACAAAAGGAGGGGGAGTATCGATATTCATCAAAGATACCCACACCTCCAGGTTGGTGGCAAAGCACAAAGCATCAGAGACTATCCATGTGCAACTTAACAGTAGGTAAAACTGCCTTCCAGTTTATAGCCTGCTACAGACCACCCTCCCAAACCCAGGAACCCCACTCGACCTTCCTGAGAACACTGGAAAATATGAAGGTCTCTCCAAACACCATGATATTGGGTGACTTCAACTACCCAAACATAGACTAGGAGCATTACTCTAGCTCCAACACCCTAGCCCAAAGGTTCCTAGAATTTATAAACTCAAATGTTATGGAACAACTTGTTACCACTCCCACAAGAGGGGAAAACATACTGGACCTGATCATCACCAACATGGGGACTCTATGCTCCAGACCAGAAGTGCATCCCTCACTGGTAAGATCAGACCATAAACTAATCTCACTGGATATTCACATCCCGACCCCACCCCCTGACCAGAAAACCACAGTGAAAAACTTCTCTAAAGCAAATTTCACACTCCTCAAAACTGAGGTGGAATCCTTCAAAGCCCCCGGGCCTGTGCAAAATACGGCCCAGACCGCAGAATCCTTTATAAATTCATTCTATGAACACCTTCAGGAATGTATGGATCATGCAATCCCAAATAAAACCAAGACCCAATCCTCCAAAGGCAGACGTCCTGTCTGGTGGACCCCAGCCATAAACAAACTATACAATAGAAGGAGGAAGCTACTAAATGATCGAGCAAAATCCCAAAAAGGGAAGGCATCACTGATCAGTATTAGCAAAAAACTACGGGCACTCATAAAATTGTCTAAGGCCAGCTTCGAGAGAAAAATTGCACAGGACACTAAGGATAATCACAAGGCTTTCTTTAGTTATGTTAGGAACCTGGGTGGTAATTCCCAGATATGCTCAGAATTAGTCCAAAATGACAAAAATACACCAAACCCACAGACATTGCCAACATCCTAGCTGACAGGTTCAGCGCAAACTTCTCCCACCAAAGGGCAAATATCTATCCCAGCAGAGTGCTGCCCCCCTGACATCTCAGATGCTCAGGTAAGAGCTGCCCTCTCCAAAGCAAAAAACACAGCATCAATGGGACCAGACGGTGTCCCAGGCTGCGTCCTACATGAACTCCAAAAAGAGCTAAACCCAAACATAAAACTACTGTTCAATCTCAGCCTTACTACAGGATATGTGCCCAAAGAGTGGCGTACAGCAACAGTGGTCCCTCTCCATAAAGGTGGTGCCTCAACAGATCCTGGAAACTATCGCCCCATAAGCCTGACTTCCATTTAGTAGAACATTAATTGTAGCCAAGGACTTAAGTGACAGCCTACTGTTACCTTCTAGAACAGAAGAAGCCATACACCAAACGTAATATAAAACTAGGAATCATGATGTCTTATTATGAGTTTTGTTTTAATTTAGCACATACCACGTAAGGTCAAACAATCATCACAATATACAATGTTTTGGCTGAATGATTTATTTATTTTTTTTTTTTTTTTTGGGTTGCCACGGTGGTATGGCGGTAGCGTTGTTACCTCACAGCAAGAGGTTCTCCCGTTCGATTCTCAGCTTGGCTTGGGAGTGCCTTCTGTGTGGAGTCTGCATGTTCTCCCCACGGTTGGGTAGCATTTGAAAGGCATGCATGCGTAAATGGGCGTGCCTTCGTTGAAGGTTGGGCATCAAGCTGGCACCTTGGCATTTCGTAAAAAATCTACTGCCAATCATTAGCAGACCAGAGTTCCGCTGTGGTGACCCTTTATCGGGAAAAAGCCGAAAGACAAACAACAGCTATGCATATGTTTATATATCCCCAAACAGAAGAATGTTACTGCCCTAATTAGTTAAAGGACTACATCTACCTCTGCAATATAGTAAATAATGATATAATAAAAATTACCACCAAAACCTGTAGCAGTTATTTGACTAATCTGAAAACTCCAGTTCTGAAAAGTTCTTTCACAAATGTGTGTTTGGAAATAATCAGCAAGACAAAGTTTATTTTTTGGGGAGGTGGAGAATGTGAGGTATTTATGATAAATAATATGCACGTCCTGGGCTGGGTGTGATTCTGGCAGACATGTTGAGAAGCCAGAAGAAAGAATGCTAATCCAACTTTAACACAGAAATCCTGTTCAACTCAGGTTCTTTACCTGCACCTAACTACATCTGTTTTCTGCTAAATCTGTGTTCGGAGACTAGTGAATACGAAGTACTTTAAACCAAATGCTACAAAAACTATGAAACTCCACAATAAAATAGTAAATTATAATGAGGCAATTGTAAAACCAGATAGCAAGACTGCATCTTCCAAAAATAATGATATGCATAAAATAATGAAGTTATGGATATAAATATCCGTGGTAAACAGAATTTTGTAAATTATACTACTTCCATGGTTTCCATCAGAACAAAGACAAGTGAAAGCGCTGAAGAACACATAAATGCAGAAAGGCATAACACTGTATTCTTTGCACCTTCTCCCTACCATGGAACTCTGCAGCCACTGAACCAGTGTCTAAAACCATGATGGTTTTTACTGATATTAATAAATTCATTGCAATATACATGTGTTATATTAGAAAATCTGGAAGTCACTTTTAATAATATTGCACAGATGCAGCAGTGTATAAATCGTTTAGAAGAGCAAAAGGAAACTCAGAGTGGTCAGTTACCGGAAAATGGCAGTAAGACAGATCTGGATGAACGTACCCAGTTGCACTGAATTGTAATGCATATATAGATACATGGAAAAATAAAGAAGAAAGAAAAAGAAATATTAGTGTCAATTTAACAAGTTCCAGTCTAACTCAAAAAGTAAGAATGCATACTTATACAGTGATGAGTGTTAAAGACTTAGCCTCTCAGTGTAGAAACATTGTCATTAAAAATACTATAAAACACTTAACACGTACTAAAGGAATAGTATGTAGTTCTAATTGGATTTAGGATGAGGGAACTTTGGATGAGTTGATTATCAAATTTCCTACCGTGGAATTTTCTAGTTTTCAAATTAACCTTGAAGATATAATAAACAGTACTGATGCACTGAAAAAAAAGGAAGGGCCTGGTCCTGATGGTCTTGCAGAATTCTGCTTTACTTATATGCATAAGCTTGCGCTTTATCTACTATACTCAGTACAATTTTTATATATACCTACTTGTGAAATTCCAGCTTCTGTGCAAGAAGCAACCATTTTATTAATTAAAAAAGATAAAGACTGCACTCTACATGTTCATTATAGGCCCATTTCAATTTTAAACATATCATCACATACTCATTACAGGTATTAATAAAAAATGGATATAATAATAATAATAATAATAATAATAATACATCCTCAGTTTGTTTTTTGTCCTGGTAGGACAGTACAGAAGGCTAACAAATTGTTAGAAGCCACTTTATTTAATATCCAACAGAAATTTCCTATTAAGATTGGTCTCTTGAAACGTGATACCTCTAAGGCTTTTGATCTTTTGAATAGAAAACTCATATGAAGAGTTTTAGAGTATTATTCATTTCCATATAATGTTTTACATTAATACAAAAATTATGTTTAAACACCTATGCAAAACAAATATTCAGTTAAAGAAATTTCAGTTATTTGCAAGAATTTGTTAGGGATGCCCTATATCTTCTTTTTGTGTTAATTCTAAATCCATTATTATAAAATAATTGTCAATGGAATCCCCACTATGATTGGTTATAGTATAGCTTACACATATAATTTTGTAATCACTACTTCAGATTATGAAAATGATATAGTAAAGTTACATGCATTCCTCTTAAAATATATAATGTTGTAGGTTATGCTAGCAATTATAATTTTATTTATTTATTTATTTATTTTACATTTGTTTATTGTGGAGGTCTGACTGGACAGAGCTGTATGTTTTCAGCGGAGGCCCTGGGAGAAAAGCTCCAGAACAATTGCTAATATACTATGCATAAGATATTTACATGAGCATAGTGGCTTACACATACAGTTATAAAATATAACAGATAATAACATATGATTACATAAGATATTTACATAAGCATAGTGGTTTAGACATACAATTAAAAGTATAGCAGGTAGTAACATATGATGGTTGTTCATACAGTATGTTTAGTGCAGATAATCTTGAAGATGTACTGAAGATAAGACAAGAAAGGAAAAACTAAAAAAATACTAGCCAGTTTGTCAAAGGAGGAGAATATAGACAAGTTCATATGAGGTTCACTGACATTTTAAGGGAAAGCTTTTCAATTTAGTCTAAGGGAGAGTTAGTGGGTAAAGATGGGACAGTGGGGAGTAGGTGGCATTAAGTTGTTAAGTTGTTGTGTCTTTCGGCTTTTCCCGTTTAGGGGTCGCCACAGCGGAACTCCGGTCCGCTAATGATTGGCAATAGATTTTTTAGTGCCAAGTTGCCAGCTCTTTCGTACAACCTTCAATGAAGGTACGCCCATTCACGCATGTCTCCACACAGAAGACGCTTTAGCTGAAAATTGAACAGGACAGCGTCTTACTGTGAGGCGACAAAGCTACCGCAGCACCACCACCGCAGGCGTTAAGTTGTTAAGTAACGTGTTTTAATATATAGTGCATCTATGGGAGTTTTAAAGAGGTTGGATAGTGTGTAGGGGAAAGGAGTTAGAATATGTCAGCCAGGTGCTAGGCAGTTACATGTAATGTGTGATAATATATAATGCATCTGTGAGAGTTTTAAAGAGGTTGGATAGTGGGTAGGGGAAAGGAGTTAGACTATGTCAGCCAGGTGCTAGGCAGTTACAAGAAATGAGATAATATATAGTGCATCTGTGGGAGTTTTAAAGAGGTTGGATAGTGGGTAGGGGAAAGGAGTTAGAATATGTCAGCCGGATGCTAGGCAGTTACAAGTAACGTGTGATAATACATAGTGCATCTGTGGGAGTTTTAAAGAGGTTGGGTAGTGGGTAAGGGAAAGGAGTTAGAATATGTCAGCCAGGTGCTAGGCAGTTACAAGTAACGTGTGATAATATATAGTGCATTCTGGGAGTTTTAAAGAGGTTGGGTAGTGGGTAGGGGAAAGGAGTTAGACTATGTCAGCCAGGTGCTAGGCAGTTACAAGAAATGTGATAATATATAGTGCATCTGTGGGAGTTTTAAAGAGGTTGGATAGTGGGTAGGGGAAAGGAGTTAGAATATGTCAGCCGGATGCTAGGCAGTTACATGTAATGTGTGATAATATATAATGCTTCTGTGAGAGTTTTAAAGAGGTTGGATAGTGGGTAGGGGAAAGGAGTTAGACTATGTCAGCCAGGTGCTAGGCAGTTACAAGAAATGAGATAATATATAGTGCATCTGTGGGAGTTTTAAAGAGGTTGGATAGTGGGTAGGGGAAAGGAGTTAGAATATGTCAGCCGGATGCTAGGCAGTTACAAGTAACGTGTGATAATACATAGTGCATCTGTGGGAGTTTTAAAGAGGTTGGGTAGTGGGTAAGGGAAAGGAGTTAGAATATGTCAGCCAGGTGCTAGGCAGTTACAAGTAACGTGTGATAATATATAGTGCATTCTGGGAGTTTTAAAGAGGTTGGTTAGTGGGTAGGGGAAAGGAGTTAGACTATGTCAGCCAGGTGCTAGGCAGTTACAAGAAATGTGATAATATATGGTGCATCTGTGGGAGTTTTAAAGAGGTTGGATAGTGGGTATGGGAAAGGAGTTAGAATATGTCAGCCAGGTATTAGACAGTTACATGTAATGTGTGATAATATATAGTCCATCTGTGGGAGTTTTAAAGAGGTTGGGTAGTGGGTAAGGGAAAGGAGTTAGAATATGTCAGCCAGGTGCTAGGCAGTTACAAGTAATGTGTGATAATACATAGTGCATCAGTGGGAGTTTTAAAGAGGTTGGGTAGTGGGTAAGGGAAAGGAGTTAGAATATGTCAGCCAGGTGCTAGGCAGTTACAAGTAGCGTGTGATAATATATAGTGCATTCTGGGAGTTTTAAAGAGGAGGTTGGATAGTGGGTAGGGGAAAGGTGTTAGAATATGTCAGCAGGTGCTAGGCAATTGCTTGTCCAGGAGTTGTTTAAGTGGGAAATTAGCTGTTGTTTGAAGATGGTTTTGTTAGGTTGGACCTTGATTTGTAGCGGTAGGGGGTTCCAGGTCTTGGCAACGTTGCTAGAATACAGGGAGTCACCAGAGCTGTAATGGCTTTTGGAGATTGCGACTAGTGCCTTGTTAGTGGATCTAAGTTCACGGATATTGGAGTAGAGGGTGATCAGGTCTTGTAAGGCTGGAGTTTTGTCAGGTTGGTACAGTATTTGCTGAGCTAGAAAAAGTTAGTTTAGAGCTATCAGAAGGAATGAGGCTTCATAATTCTGATAGTTCTAATGCTCCTCAGATACATAATACTATGTGAATTATTAATGGAATTGCTTTTCATGGAGTGACATATGTACAAAACTTTGACCAGTTAATAGCAATAGCATATAATTGCTTCAAACAGTTAAATGCTAGATTAAAATCAAGAAGAGGTAAAAACTCTTCCATTGCTATTTCGATTAATGTTATCAGAATGGTAATATTTCCTCTATTTATATTACTAAACTTAACTCCACCTTCAATTGATTTGGTATAACAAAGAAAAAAAGCCATTCGAAAATCTTTTAGATGGAAGAGTCTCCCAGAATACCTTGGTCAGTTTTGTGTACATCAACTGAACAGGGAGTGTTAAGACTCACAAATATGTCTGACTATATTACGGCATGTGTTTTTAAAAATATAATTATTATTCAATATGAAGATGACTTTGCATAAAGGAGAATTAGATGGTTATTAAAAACTTATAGTCCTTGTATAATATGACTGATTTATCCTTTAGAAGAAACTAATGTCCTCATTACTTTTTTCACTTTCAACTAAAAATCTGCTCTTTAGTTTGCATATTTCTATTAACATAGAAATTACATACAATCAGTTACTTAACTTCCTCTGTTGTATTGCATTTTTATTGATATGAAATGCTTGGAAAGATTAATTAAATGTTAAAAGAACAGGTTTTTGTGGTATGTAAACAAATATATAATGAGAACATAATTAAGGTGTACCCTGGTAAATCTAAAATGGAAATAGCCTTAAATGCTGAGTTTAGTAACAAAAAAATGAATTTACTGTTTAAGGAAAACTAATATCTTATTCTTCCATACAAAATTTGTATACTGAGTATAACATCTTATCTGGTTCCATTTCATAGATTATAACTAATTAATTACCTAGACAGTCCAAAATCAGAGGGTTTATATCAGAACATCGAAGTATTAAAACTTCGAATGTTCTGATATTGAACACTGTTCAGCGAACGCTAAGAATAGCGAAGCTGCAGAACAGCGAATTCTTTCCTCGGGAAAGAATTTGGTTGGCCGTTTCTATGGCTTCGCTATTCTTAGTGCTGTGGTGGAAAGTCACAGGTTGGGTTCAGGTAAGTGTGCCATTGTTTGTACATTAGGTTAGGGGCAGGTTAAGTGAGTTAGGGTTAGGGTGCGGCTTAGGTGTGTGTGCGGCAGTGACAGGCTTTAGGGTTAGGGGCGGTTTAAGTGAGTTAGGGTTACGGAGTCGGTTAGGTGAGTGTGCGATAGTGACGTACCTTAGGATTACGGTTTGGGTTAAGGTAAGTGGGTAGATAGTAGTGTATGTTTAGTTTAGTGTAGTGTTAGATGCAGGAATTTAAGTGTATGTATGTGGTTGCTGTTTGTTTGATGTGCTTTTGTTGTATGTGTTTCGGAGTGTTCTGAATGTTCGATATTTTTATGTTTAGATGTTTTGGGGCTGATGAAATAGCTTTCACTATTTTCATCTTTCAATAATGATTTTCTTGCACATCTGTACCATTGTTGGTGGGCATGTCCACAAGGTTATGAATGCTGGAACAAATCATTTAATGGGTTAGTATTATAAATACTATTAATATTCCATTTATACCTGAAATGTTGTTACTTTATATGATATATGGCTTATCTAAAGAGGTATGCAGTAAGTTTTCAATGGAAACAACCGTAACAAAAATATTTATTTTTGAATAACTAAACAGTGTCACCATTGCCTCAAACTGAGGTGAATGACTGGCATTCATTCTATTTAAGGTATTTATTTGCTCGGGCACTTACAAATTAAGCATTTATTAATGACAATTATATATGTTTTGTATCAGCTAGAACACTTTTTTCTTTGGATTTTCTTCCATTTGGGCTATTTTCTGTTATTCTTTTGTTCCACTTTATTTATTTATTCAGTTAGTTGTTTTTATTTGAAGATGTACTACTTTGATACAACTAATAAAGCGTACTTTTTATTGTGCAAAAATGACAGTACATAATACGTGGAGACCGGGATGTTTCAGAAAATATCCATTTTTATTTATTCTGATATTACACATGCAACTAACTACAACATAGCCATCAGTTTAGTCATATTTATATTAAGCCTCAGAACTAAATACAGATAACCTACAACTTTAATGTTATGTATTTTTACAAAGCATTTTGATAAATACAACTGTCTCACAGTTCTGAAGAGAATATGTTATGAAGATGTGGATATTCTGTCTCATCAGAATGCTGTAGATATATATATATATATATATATATATATATATATATATACACACACACACACACATATATATATATATATATATATATATATATATATATATATATAAAACCAATAAAGGAATGCTGTGTCTCTGGTCATTTCCTAAAGTACTAAAATTTGGTTACTAAACAACATATAGATAAAAATAGCTGCTGCACCATACCTAAAAAAGAATTCACTTGCATATCACTACATGCTTACAGCTCCTGCCTTACAAAGGTTTTCTATATTATATCCCTCACACTTGCTTAAAGATATCCTAGCATCCCCATCCCATAGTCTTCACTTACTTGTGTATAAAGAGAATGAGGTTTAAACCTTTTCATATAGGAAATCACAGCAAAATGTTCTTCTGTTTGTGTACTTGTAGTAGTTCCATGGATGTTTTATTTCTCTTTTTCTGGTGGTTGTATGCACATATAGATTCTGTACAGGTAGTGTATATAAGTAAGGGACTATGGGGGATTGACACCTACAAGGGGGATAGCAAAACACCTAATTTCCCAAGCAAACAATAGACTTCTTGTGGTTTTGTCAACTTGAAGGTTGGATTGGTGTGTTTTGTCCACCCAAATCATTGGAAAAGCTTCAACACTCACAATTAATTTTCCCAAGATTCAATCAGCATGTTAGTGATGCTTCATCACCAGTAATGACTGCTCATACTGGAAACAGGTAGAGCATATAACAAAGGCTTTCTGTGTGATAAGGAAGGAAAAACTTTTCTTTTTTTTTTTTCTCAAATGATTTTTATAAATTTTTCAAATAGTTTTGTTGTATAATACTCTTAATACATTTTCTAATAAATAAAACAGAATTACTAACTATATACAATATTTACAATTGGCCTGAAAATTAATTATTGAATTGACCAGTCCAATCAGAGTAACATCATATCAATGGGAGATCATTTATTCCTCTTTCCTTTCATCCTTATGGAGAGTCTAAGTTCAAGTTTAATGTCTCAATAAGAGATAATATTTTTTCCCATGAATTCTTACTCCGTTGTTTTGGTGCTATTCTTCATTCTTTTACTCTGGTTTCCATCAACACAGTTTCCTTCAATAGTGACAGGAATTCTTTAAAGGATGGTTCAAGGTTTGACTTCCACTTTCTGGAAATACATTTTCTAGCATTCGTTAATATGTTCCATAGTAAGTAAAGATTGTTGTTATTTAATTCTAGATTCTCATTAACATTCAACAAAATTAAAGACCTATTTACTACAAATGTATCTGAAAATATGGCTTGCATAAAGTTGCTGACATCTTCCCAAATTTTTTTAACTTTAATACAGTCATGAAATACATGTATTCAATCTGCTTTACAAATTTGTAAACATCTCCAACATGTAACATTATTAGAAGTATTAATTTTTTGTAATCTATTGGAAGTATAAAAAGATCTATGCAGAAATTTCCATGTGTAAATTCTCCAAAATTGCATGTTAGATGTCAATTTAATAGAATTTAGTATTTTGGTTTTATTTTCAAAGGATACATTTATTGAATGTCCTTTTGTAATTGTTGTGTCTTGTGTCTTTTGGCTTTTCCCAATTAGGGGTCACCACAGCAGAACTCCGGTCCACTAATGATTGGCAGTCGATTTTTACATGCCGAGTTGCCAGCTCTGACGTACAACCTTCAACGAAGTGACGCCCATTCACGCATGTCTCCACACATAAGATCCTCTAGCTGAGAATTGAACAGGACGTCTTACTGTGAGGTGACAACGCTACCGCAGCACCACCACCTATGATTCCAAAATTTTTGATTGATTTTAACTCTATAGTTTATTAAAATATATAATTTTGATGTTAAATTTTCCCAATTTTGATTATTGTATACTAATTCATTTAGACGAGTTATAAATGCAGGTCTATCTCTGAAGGAAGAATTGTTAATTATTCTGCATAGATCTTGTGAATATAGCAATACACTTTGTAATAAGATCCAATCTGATGCAGGGAGGTCGTATGTTTTTATTATATTTTGGCTATCCATAACCTTTTGTTTGTTAATGCAGTGTTGCCAACAAATAAAATATTTAATTTCCCAAGTAATGTAAACCGTACTATGCATTTTGTTTTGAAAATTTCTTGTTACATTGAAATGATATAAAAGTTCAAGCCATAACTTTATATCTCTATTAGAAGTTACAAATCTTCTAAATGAATTATACATGTCATTTAAGTATTTTAGTTTGGTAGGTTTTGTTACATTATATTGAAGGCTAGTGCATAAGATATGCCATAGTTTATTAATATGATTATCTATCATTAAATTCTTTAGAATGGTATTTTCATTTGAGTAAATAACAGTGTGTAGAGTTTTCCAGTTAGAAGAATAGTTCAGATCTATCCAATTTATAATTATTCTAAAAATGGAGGCTCTAACATAAGTTTCAACATCTGGAAAGTTGATTCCTCCTAGTTTCCAGGGTCTAATGTGGTGTGTAAGAGCTCTGTTTTTATTAGGATACCAGAGAAATCTTAATAATAATGTATTAATTTCTTTTAAAAAAATGCTTGTCTGGTATTACTGGAATGGCTTGTGCTATGTATAGGATTTTTGGCAATAATAATATTTTTATTACTTGCAGTCTGTCTTCAAATGTTGCATATATTTTATTCCATTTTTCTACATTTGACTTTATTGTGTTTATAATTTTTCTATAATTTGTATTTAAGATTTCTTCTAATATTGTACTTAGTGTTATACATAAACAGTTTAAGGTGAGAGTTTGTTTACCCATTATTTGATTTTCATCTATTTGGGAATCAATTTTTTATTCAATATCATGAAATTTGATTTTGTTTTATTAAAATGCAGTCCTGAAATCAAATAACATTTTTCAACTTGTATGTCTAATTCTTTTAATGATTTCTTAGAAGTGGTTGTAGTAAGAAGTATATCATCTGCAAATAACATGATTTTTGAATTGGATTGATTATACAAGTTTATGCCCTCTATTTTTGGGATTGTTTCTTATCGAGATGGCAAATAATTCAATGGCTAATGCAAATAATATAGGAGACATGGGACAACCTTGTTTTGTACCTTTTGTTAATATTATTGATTTAGAGGTGTAAGGACCTAATTTTACATATGTTAAATTGTTTTTTTGTATATGTTCTTTATCAATGAAATGAAGGAGTAAGGAAACTCATAGAGTTCTAATACTTTAAACAAGAAATCTCACTTTAGAGAGTCAAAAGCTTTCTCTATATCCAAGGCAATTATTAAAGCTTCTTGTTTTTCTCTATTTAAATAGTCAATAATAGTTAATATTCTTTGTATATTATCATAGGTGCACCTATTATGTATGAAACTTGTTTAATCTTCATTTATCATTTTTGTCATAGATTTTTTTACTTCTACTGACTAAAATGGCCATAAAGATTTTGTAATCATTGTTGAGTAATGAAATTGGTCTATAGGAACTACATTTTGATGTGTCTTTATTTTCTTTTATTATAGGAGTAATTAATAAGTATCTCCAGAATGGTGGTATGAGACTTTGTGTTTATATTTCTATTAAGGTTTTTTGGAAGACTGAGATTATGGATGGTGGAAAGATTTTATATATTTCAGCTATAATATCATCCATTCTTGGAGCTTTATTATTTTTGCTTTCTTTAATTTTCTCTAAAACTTCTTTATGAGTTATTTGTTTTTAAAGCTCTAATTTTAAGTTCTCTTGATTTTTTTAATCGAGTCAGGTTTCAAGTCTAAATTAAAGTTTTTTGTTTGATTTCCTTCCATTTTATAATGCTTGGTATAATGGTGTTTGAAAGCATCTAGTATATCACTTATATTTGATACCTTTTTGTTCTTCCTTCCTTCATGAATAATATTAGTAATGTTATTTGTTTTAGATTGTACTCTGACTCTTATCGCCAGATTGTGCATATGTTTAGGAGAGACAGCATATGAGTTTAACTTTAATCTTTCTAGTGCTAAATTAGTTTTATGAGTAAATATTTCATTAAATTTCTCATGTAATTCATTAATTTTCTTTTTATTAGTAATTGGATTATTATTATTTATTTTTGTAATTTGGTTTTGTATGTTAAGTAAATCTGATTCCCATTCTTTTAGCTTATTTTTGTACCATGTGATAATTTTACCATAGATATAAACTTTTAAAGTGTCCCATATCATAACTATGTTGCGTTCATTAGAGAAATTAGTGTCTAGGAAGAATTTTAACTCTGTGAGTAGCCAATGTTTAAATTATTTTAATTTTGTGATGTATGCTGGAATTCTTGTCATTTGTATTAACTTCTTAAAGTTTGCTTGAATTTTAAGAAGAATTGCTCTATGATCTGAAAGTGGACATGGTATTATTGAAAAATTATTTACTTTTTCATCAAGGTCTTTTGAGACATGCATTTTATCTATTCTTGTTTGAGTAGTAAATTTTTGATCTTGTTGTAAAGAAAGTAGTGAGTTACTCTCTTTAAATTTGAATGTGTCTATTAAAATATTATTTTCAATCCACTTTTTGAGAGTAATTTTACTATAGGGATTAGACATAAATCTATTTTATTGCTGGTCTCAGAATTATCAAGAATACAATTAAGGTCACCACCTATTATCAAGTTATCTTTATATGTTTTACCAATAAAGTCTAGATGTTTCCTTGCCGTACATTTTCCTATTCCTGGAAACCAATAAAGGTTCACTAATGTCCAGATTCTGTTACTGAATTTTATTATGACAAGTGTTATAAGTCCCTCTTTGTCTTCATAGCTGTAAAGAATTTGGGGATTAATAATATTTTTTCTCCTTAGTATCATAACTCCTCTAGGTTTAGTTTTATATGATGAGTGTGCTAATGTTGAATACTCCTTTGGATTCCATAAATGTTTTTCATTAGATTTAAAGTGAGTCTCTTGAAGAAATATTACTTGCACTTTGTTTAATTTAAAATATTTTAGTAGGTTTGATCTTTTCTTTGGATTATTTAAACCATTTGTGTTTAAGGAGAGTAGTGTTAAGTCCATGTTTCTTGTTGGGTTTCATGCTTGTTAATATTTATAGTGATGCTCAAGCATATTTCATAGCATTGTATTTGGAAAGAGTTTATCCTCATTTTATGTATCATAAATAGACTGAATCTCTTTTGTAATACATTTATGTTGATGTTCATTTCAGGCCATAATAAAAAAGAAAGAAATAAGTTAAACAGAATTATTTTAATTAATATAATCCTAAATTTCAAAATTCCTCCATCACACATGGAATGATATCCATTCCTAATCTGATAGATAAAAAAAAAATATCTATCAGATTAACCCTCATGTTTTGATAGACATATTTCTTTATGCTCCATTCCTATATTATTAGAGACCTTTAAAGTTATAAAAATATATCAACCTTTGTTAAACATTCTAATCTTTTAGCTTTTCGATTAATTCATGTTAGCTTTTAATTTTTTTTTCTTGGGTACAAGTATATGTTTACCTTTTCTCAGATATATGATGACAGTGTGTGAAAATGAATCACAATAATAATACCAATTGATTCTTTATCCATATTATAACTGAAATTATGATCTATACTATTTATACTTTGTGAGTTTTAACTCTTATTATGTGAATGTCTGGATATTGAGTAACCCCCCCTCCTTTTTTTATTTCAGACCAAACAAAAATGAACTAGTATATATTGAATATTTATAACTCTAAATATTTATGAACATAGTGAAACATATAACTAATTGTAGCTTATGTACATGTATTTAAATACATTCCTTATTATGAATACATAATAACACACAATTCACCAAAGCAGTTGAACCCATTATCAAATTGTTCCAATGTCAACATAAACATTTAATATTAACATGAAATTGTTTATTTTTCATTCTTTCTTTTTTTCTTCTTTCCCTTTTTTCCTTTTCTCCCACTTTCCCCATTGTCCTTCCGCTTTTCCCTCCCCTTCCCCTCTCCCCCTCATGTAATAGAACAAGTTGTAAAGACATAGATATGTATTTTGTAGATACTTTGTCATTGTACCATTTAAAATGACTGTCTGACATCAACTCTTTAAAGCATCACTAGATCTAATGTAGTCACAGATTTTTCTGTACAGGTACATGGCACAACTATTAACATAGTAATAAATTGACTGTTTGTGGTTTAGTATGCAGGAACTTCATAAATCCTAATTGTATGCATCAAAGATTCAAGTGTAATCATCTAAAGAAGAAGATGTTAAAAAGAAATTATTTTTCAAATGTATATTCATTGCAATGAAATCAAATGTCACATAAATAAATTAAAATTTAAAAGAATCCATTGATTAGTTTATGCATAGTTTTCCCATGTAACAAGAATTTTATTACATGAACATACTTGTAACATTGTTTTTCACAAAAAGACACAGTTGTTGTTAGTGCATACATAAGGCAAGACTCTACAAATTAGGTATTGTGCTAGAAGTAATTCTGGACTTGTGCATAACTTAATATATCTAATGTTTCTTTGACTATTTAACTATATACTTCAAACCCTAACTTATAATGTATATTAAAGTTTTATTATTATTAGTAATCATGAGTCTTTTATTTAATTTGTTAGTTTAGTATACAAGTTTCACTATAAATTAAAGAAATTTTCTAAGTAAATGCAAATGTAACAGGTTTAACTTCCTGACAACAGGGAATATTGAACTATTGTCTCTGCTTTTATATTAATACTTCTCAGTTTCTCATTTTCTAGAAACAGAGATCTAAATATATATTATTTGACAAAATGAGTCTTATGTAGAGATCACATACTTTTTATATTGTCTTTTTAAATATGCAATTTAGCAGTTTCTTCTGTTAATATTGTAATTATGCTTCTGAACCTTTTAGAGGGTGCTTGTCACTTTAAAAGCAACTGGAATATGTATTGACATATAATTTCCTTGATAACATGACTTGTAAATTTGTACACTGAATCCCAGCTACCTACCATCCTGTAAAGATAAATTGTTTTTATTTATGCATCTAAGTTAGTGGATTAGGCTGAGTACTAGGAATAAAGGGTTCATTTCACATTTTATGATTACTGATCTCTGATAGAAGCAGAATGTGCTCATGCTATTTTTCTTTCTCCTCTCTGCAGTATACTACACTATATTCTGCTCTCTTTCTCTCGCTTGTATCATTCTGCCCTCAGAGAGTGTAAACAATACCCAGCAATATGCTTGTAATGTTGAATGCTTGAGAGAAGGCTGCTTGTGTGTCCATAAGTGAGTTTGGCACTGCAGTGTGCTCACGGCTTCTTGCAGACAATTGTTACTCGCAGCCTCGTCGAACAGTTTGTTTTTGATGCAAAAAAAAAAAGGGAAAAAATGATGCATTTAATCTAAATGATGATGTGTACAATCTCAAAAAATAAATAAATAAAATAAAAAAAACTGACAATCATTGTTTGCATCTGCAAAACCATCCTCCTGTCGTTATCCCAATCAACTAGAAAACAACATCCATACTTCCCAATTATTAATATCTGGCTTCTTGCATATTTTCTTTGTATTTAGATGGCATTTGATAGTCGCATATCACTTATATGAATTTCATGCTAGCAGTTTCCTAGTGGAAGTATTCAATTCAGTCTCCATTCCTCCCCTCCCCCACTCTACTTTCTATTTTTAACTATATCCCATCAAATTTATCAATTAAAGGAAGATAAAGTTCTTTAAAATAAATATTTCTTATTGTGTATCACATCTATAATTGCTATGAAACTAATTAATTAATATAAACAAATTAATTGTGTAGTAAGAAGAGAAAGATGCAGCGTTATGTTATAAAAAGAGAGTAAGAGAACAGGAAGAAAGATTATAGGTAGTGAGACAACTAAAATAAGTAATTGTACATACATTTTAGTTTCAGTTTCTTTTAGTGTGTATTTCACTTTTTAGTAGATTCTTTGAGAGTAGTTAAACTTGGTACATTTTTTACTTCAGTTCTTTGTTTCTTTTTCTTTACATCAGTCCATGAATTTTTTTCTGTAGACCTTTTCAATTAAGTAGATGATGATCAGTCCATTTCTTCTGGAATTGTGATGATATTATTGTTCTTGATGAAAGAAGATGCCTCATCTATGTTGTTGAAGCTCCTCATTTAATTTGAGTGGAAGATCTTGATATTCGCAGGATATGCAAGTTGAACTTTGATTTTATTTCTTTTAAGAAATTTCACAAGTGGCCGGGTCTTTTTCCTTAAGCCCAGAACTCTAGTTGAATAGTCATTATCAAATCTTATTTAGTGTTGTTTGTACTTTAAAGGACTTTTCCTCCATGCTGACTTCAGTATAAGTTCTTTGTCAATGTATGATAAAAACTTTACTACAATGGATCTGGGAGAAGTATTAATAGAGGAGGGTATAGGTTTTCCTATAGCTCTGTGAGTCCTTTCTATGCCACTTGATAGTCCTTCTTTTAAATCTAAGATTTCAGGTAACCAGGAATTTAAAAATAAAATAATGTCCTCACCCACAGCTTTCTCTGGGAGACCAAATATTTTAATATTTGTTTGCCTTTCTCTATTTTCTAAATCATCTATCTTGTTGATCAACCAGCTATTTTGTTGTAGGAGGAATTCACTTTGATTTTCTTTTTCCTTCAGCCTTCCATCTATATCTGAGAGAGATGTTTCAATGTCTGTTATTTTTATTTGTTGTTGTTGTAATAATTTTTAAAGACATCTGTTTGTTTTTGGCAGTTCTTCTTTAGATTTTCAAGATTGTCTTTAAAACTATCCATTTTCAATAATAGCTCCTGCAGCGTAGAGGACATCAATTGGATTGCCTTCTTCAAGGCTGTTTCAAATTGTGAGTTCTTTGAGTTACTCATTTCCACGTGGTGATAGTAGTCTCCAAATTAATTTGATAGGAACATATTGATGAAATGTTTCCAAAATTATTTCACACTTAGATCATAGGTTTATCAATAGTAATTAGATATTTTTGTTTGATGAAATTAATTATTTTCCTGTTTCTTAAACTGGTTTTGTGGAGTTCTAAAAAAATGCTGCTACTTGTTGGCCATTCAGGCTCCGCCCCCAATGGAAAAAACTTTTCTGACCTCATTCAGGCACTCTCAGTATCTTATTCAAATCCAGCATTATACAAATCCATAATGTAGGCATTCAAACTCAAGGACTGTTATTGAGTCATTTCATCAAACCTAATTCATTGTGACATCAAAGAATTTAGCCCACCAGGCCTGTCTAAAACTGCTTCTCTAAGTTCTTGCAAATTCATATTCATTACTTCAGTAATGCTGCACATCTGCCTAAACCTTTTACACCCCCTTCTAATTTGGCATTTGATCTTTCACAGCACCAATGTCTTCAACAGTAAATCCTGTCAATTAGTGCAAGGGATTAATGCTCTGAGCTGTTAACATGATGCTTCCTTTAGTATAGTGTACAGGGTTTGATTCCTTCCATGTCTATTTGCCTACTGTGTGATTCTAAACAAATCATTTAACCAGTCAGTGCTCTTTGATTGCCCCTGAAATGGGTTACCATTGTCCAAGAGGTTTACCTAGCTAACAGAATATATTACAAATACTGTATTTTTATCATATGGTCAGATATGTTTTAGTTTTAGTTTTACAATTAGGCCTTCCAGTGAACTCTCTGGATTTATTTCCTTATGTACTGACTGATTCAATAATCTTGTAGCTCATGGAATTCTTAAATGTTTTATCCAGCACCACAATTTAAAAGCATCAATTTTTCAGCACATAGACTTGCTTATAATCCATCTCTCACAGGCATATGCTTTTACTGGAAAAACATAGCTTTCACTATATGGACCTTTGATGACAATGTAATGTCTTTACTCGGTACGTACGTATTATCACAACCAGATTGTAAATCAATGGATAATATGCAAGTACCAATGTCTTTACTGTCGAAACAGTTTGTAAAAGCAATGTGGAAAATCTGTCCCAATTTTGTCGGTCACTTTCCACCAACGTGGATTATTATTTCTAAACAGCAGAGCGCAAAGGGAGTCAGTGTGTGTGTAACAAATCCAAATTAGTTTAATAACATGGCGTTTTGTATGCTAACATAGAACACAGACGGCAGAAGGAAATAAATGGCATGAAATGCACGTTGGCGCTGGAGGCAGGGTGAAGCATGTAACAGAAAGAAAATGCTGACTGTGAATAACCGTATGCTTTTTTGGGTCAAACCTGCAGAATGAGCAAGCTGATCCACGGAGCAATCCACATCCACACCCAACAGGGAAAAACTCAATGACCGCTGCAACACAATCTGTGTTTTTTGGAACATGCCCCTTTTCCCAACTTTGTCATTGAAAAATGAACCTGAAATCATCTGTCAACAGCATGCAACCATCATCATTTCAATTCATTACCAATGCAATGCTTGATTATTTTTCATATGGATTAAAAGCTTGCATATACATACAAGGTTCAGCACAGCCACTTTCTCTGTGTCTGTATTTTCCTTCTCTTAATAATGCAACAGTAGGACAGCAGCCATGAAAAGGCAAGCGTGCGTCTGTACTGCACAGCAAACAGGTACAGGATTTCTTAATTTGTTCCTGTTCCTGAAAGGAATGTAAATGTTTGGGCCAGTAGTAAGGACTTTCAAAGGCACCTTGAAGTGTATCGACAGTAAAGACATTGGTACTTGCGTATTATGAATTGATTTACAATCTGGTTGCGATAATACGTAAGTACCCTTTACTCTTTAAAAATCTAATCCAGAATTACCAAAGATTTTCTAAAAATAAGTGTCAATTTCATGGCTGCAATCATGACCTGCATAGATCTGAGCGCCCAGGACAATAACATTTGTCACTGCCTCTGCCGCTTCCTATGGAGGTGCAAAAGCACTGATATGGTTACATCACAAAGGTTCACAGCTTCATAGGTAAGTACTAGGCCAGCTGTCCTTGTGGACCCATGTTAAGCCTAGCCTAGTTCCCTTTTTGTGCTTAAAATAACCTATCCCATTTGGTTAGAGCTTGGCCTTATGCATCCCATGGTTGATAATTGTATATTACCCCTAATGAAAACAACGGAGATTATACCCCAGATATTTGAGGAGAGACTCATGCATGGGCTTAAGCATTTAGGAACTGCCTTTGTCTATTAGTACTACAGGGAGCAGTCCTAAGGAAAATGATCTGTTTCCCATCCATAGATCTAAGTTGCAAACACTTTGTTTTATGTGGATGCAGAGTCTGTTCCATAGCAGTGGTATCCTCTACGAAATATATCTATCCCTCAAAACCATTCTGTTGATGTTGCAAAAGAGGTTTAGATCCCTAGGTAGAATATTTCTGATGCCATAATTTTATGTTTACCTGATTTTTATTTACTTATTTTTGAGCAACAAGCTAGCTGTTTCACTTCATACTTTTACATTCATCAGCAGGATCTTTGCTTTCAGCCATCAGAGTGAAATTATCTGCATAGTGGAGGCTACTAATATTTCTCCAAGCTATTCTGACACCAGCATTGGATTTGTCTAGCCCTACACTTCATTTGAGATATTCTGCATATACACTGAATAAGTAGGGTAACAATATTCTTCCTTGTAGTATTACCTTCAGAGCCTTGAACTAGTCAGTTTTTTTCCACATTCAGTTCTAACTGTTGTTTCTTTTTCTGAATATAGATTAATCAGGAGGCAAATAATATAACCTGGCATCTGCATTTCTCTAAGAAGTTGTCACAGTTTGTTATGGCCCACATAATCAAATGCTTTAGGCAGTCATACATCTTTTGTGGAACTCCCTTGTTTTTTTCTTTATCCAGCATATGTTTGCGACTTGATCTTTGCTACTTTTTCCTCGTCTGGTAAATCTGGCATTTCTCCACCCATATATTGCTGGAGTCTAGCTTGCAAGATCTCAAGCATTACCTTATTATCACATGAAACAAGTTCAATTCTTCAGTAATCTGAGCATTCTTTGGCATTGCCATTTTTTAGGACTGAAATGTACATCGACTTTTTTGCAATCTAATGACCATTGTTTTTTAATTTGCTGGGAAATTCCAAGCAGCCCTGTAACAGCATCATTTTGTAGGATTTTAAGCAATTCAGCTGGAATTTGTTAATTTCTTGTGGTCCTGTTATTAGAAAGACCTTCTAGGACCCATTTAACTTTACTCAGCAGGACATCTGTCTGTAGATCAGAGAATACGCCATCATGCATATCTGATGTTAGGGTCTTTCTTATATAGCTCTCATTCGTTTTCCTGTCACTTGTTCTTAATATCTTCTTTTTCTGTTAGGTTCTTCATATCTTTATCTTTTATCATGCCCATTTTCACTGGAAGTTTCCCTTAGCAATGCCAGTTGTGAACAGATCTCTTACCTTTCCCATTCTCTTGTCATGGGATGCAATCATTACTCATGAAATTACATTGCAAAAATATTGCACGCACCTAAGCCTTAAGAGTTTTAATATTTAATCATTATTTATCACCTCGCACTAGCAATAATGTGCAAAACAAATTGCCTAATTCCTGAATGGGTGTAAAAAATACCAACAATAATACAAAGCACACAGATCTGAAGTGTACTACATAGGATACAGCATCTTGATATGTCTGGTAGTTGCAATTATGAAAAAAAACACAATCTTACGTACACTAGCATATTAATATTTTGCTATAAAAAGATTTAAAAGATTGCCATGTATTAGAATGAGCTTGTTTTGAAGCAAATGTATTATATATCATAAAAAACTATTCTGTGCCCGTTGAGACATTCATCTCTGCTTTCAAAAAGTAATTTCCATATCTCTGTTAGAAACTCTGATGTTAAAAATTGCTGAAAGAGTTGAAAATCCACTATTACAATTTACATGTTTCATTTACCTTATTTATTTGTTTGTTTGCTTATTTGTTTTTCTTTGTCTGTTGCAAATTCCATCTCTCCTGTGGCTGTATTGTAGCATTCTATACCGTCATCTTCTCTCAGTCTTGTTTTGTATTATATGTAAAGCTTACTGCTTGTAAGATACTATTTTAAGTTCTCTAAGCACCTTTGTATCACACATTTCTATTTGTTATGGTTCTACACTATTCTTTCCCATGTTAAATGGCATACTTCACTATGCTGCAGTGTTTTGTACTGTTGCCATTAGCTATGAATAACATAGTTTATAATGACATTCTACTCTGTATAAAATCAAAACATGTCCTGCTACAGTAAATCAATCGTATGCCTGTGCAGATGAAGGTTAACCTTTTGTTTAAAAACAGCTTCATTTTTTGCAGTTCAAGCCACAGCAGGAAGCACATTCTATTGCCTCGGGACACTGTTAATGAAAGCCGGAACACTGGCAGTTGTATGTCCCTCACAGGGCAGCTACCAATGACTGACATCAGAAGGATGCTAAGTGTGGAATGAATACAAGTGACCAGCAACTCAGTAAGGCAGGACAAGCCTTTATTACATGGTGCTCTGTAAGTCAATACTAAAGCCTTAGCAACAATGAGCTGCACAGTGGGGGAGCCAGAGAACAGCCATAATACACAGAGGTGAAGACATCACAGGACATATATGTATTCTGAGACAGTCAGTTTGCTCTGAATACCAGATGGGATGTCCTTAGAAGGGTTCTGTCCAGGAAATCTGCCAGTAGCAAACAGAATGCATCAGTCCTTGAAGTAGCATCATATTTAGCTTAGAGTGTCCCTTCTTTTTTTCTAATTATCAATTGAAGTTGGTACAAAATATGATTATAGTATGTGACTAGAAACAGAATTACTAAAACTTTGTATTAACAGTTTTCTTTTAATAGGAAATCAGTAGTCTGTTGTTATTTTGTTGTTTACAGCAGCCACAATATGCTACCTTTTTTAGTTACTTCCAGCGCAAGAATATGTAATAACTGTCCAGAGAGCGGAACAACATTATGAGACGGATAGATAGATAGATAGATAGATAGATAGATAGATAGATAGATAGATAGATAGATAGATAGATAGATAGATATAGACAGATATTTATTTTATGTTGGGCATAGAACTATGTTCTGCTTGAGGGCAAACTGAGTTATGTAAATACCAAATACTGTTTACTTTTGCAAGATAGAATTCTGAATTAATCTCTCTATTCTAGAGAAAATATAAAGTAGTATTAAAACTTGCACCTCTACCTATACAACACATGCTGGGTTATCTGACTGATTTATGGAAATATATAATATGAGATAGAGAAACACTAGCAGTTCAGTGAAAGGAATATCTATCAGAGGCTGTTTATCAATATTTAGACAGTTAATTTATCACTCACAGTCTATCAGCCTTATTGTACACATTTTGATGGTCAGATTTTAGAAACACTGTAAAATGAGATAATGCTGCCCAGAAGAAAGAAAGGGAACTGTAAAGGACTGCATGAGAAATTCTGTAAGGAGAAACCAGGTAATCTTATTTCAGATATAGAAGAGGAAAAAAATCACATTACAGAAACCTATAAATGGTTCAATCGAACAAATAAGGTAGGAGAGAAATATGATTTCTGAGAGGCTATTGTCAAGAATAAGGATTGTGAAGTGAATCTGGAAGTAGAGAATGCTGGGAGATGTAGAGCAACACTTCTTAAGCGAAAGAGTGATAGAGGCATTGCATGGCCTTCACACACACGGTGGGAACAGTGGTGCATTTCAGGAAAATTTAGAATTTGTCTAAAATAATTTTAGAAGAAAACAAAGTCCTTATGTTACAGTGTAATATAATTCCTGGTATGTTATCCATTTCTCGTAGTATATGGCTAAAGATGCATCACATAAAGCATAAGAAAAACATTTTAAAGAGAAGACCCCAGCCTACACAAATATTCACTGATTGTAAAAATGTGTTCTTAGTATGACACTAACGAGCAAAGTTCACATGGTTTGCCATTAACTAATTTAACCAATCTGGTATCATTGTGCAGTAATATGAATGCTACATTCTTACCCCTGAGGTGTCATGCTTTAGAAAACAAAACTAAAAAACACTTTGCATGACTAGAGTGCCACCTTCGCAGAGGTTCACAATAAAAATCTACCCAAACAGCAGAGACCTCCAAGGCAGAAACGCAATCAACCACAACAACACAACAATAATCACGAGACACATAAATCTCCTAAACAGTGTGCCACTCAACCAAAGCCCTTAAGCCAAAGTAGCATGCCCAACACACTAGTCATAGGTGACTCAATAGTGAGGCACACTGATGTACCACTCACTAAGGTGAATAAGGAGAAAGTAACAGTCAGCTGCCTGTCAGGTGCCAGGATCCACCGCACGCACACAGGTCCCTCAACAAAAGGTACAAATATGACTCTGTCATTGTACATGTGGGTGTGAATGGAACTGAGACGTATCTCCCTGGACTAGATGAAAAGAGACATGGAGGAGCTCTCGGATTATGTAGCCCAGGCGGGTATGACCCTAGCCCTGAGCAGCCTCCTACCATCATTTCCTGGAGACTGTTGATCACCAGAAAGCTTAATAACTGCTTTATAGTTGACAGCTTAGAATCTGTGCTTATATTCGGATCCTGGTGAGAGTAGGAGCACAGTGCATTGATTCCTGGCTCTTTCTGGTTGGAGAGTGTGTATGTGCTTAACATACCTGACTGGTCTGGTTGCTATTCGAGGCATCTACCAGAAAAAGGCTACAAGCCTGCAGACCCTTGCATCATCTGGGACAAGGCTGTGGATCACCAAACAGGTCATGGCCTGCTTCTGTTCTTGGGATTGGGGCTAAAACTAGCTAGTTTTAGCTAGACCTAGCCAGTGTTTCTATTTTCAGCACTCAAAACTGTTTCCTTGTGCTCAGCACTTGCTCAGAACTCGTTGTAAGCACCAACTAAACTATAAATTACTACAGTACTCAACTTTCCTCACTTATCAAGAGGAAAACAGTTCTTAGCACTTAAATTAATAAGCACTGATCCAGGCATGTCCATGGGTCAGCTCCTGGTGATTTCTCCTGTCCACCTGATGAATATGGGCATCTTAGGGCAATGTAGCAATTACCTCATGCATACTGACAACCCTCTCCTCCTACCACCCAAAACTACAACCTGTGAGAGATGCACTTATATAGCCAAACTGGAAGCCAAGCTCACTCCAGCCAAGACAGGACTAGACAGTCAAGAGAAGATGGTTAACACCTGCACCACACCACACTCAACACATATTCCTTGAAAACCCACACACTACCAAAATCCACACATAGAAACACAAAGCACACACTCCCATTCATGGAGGCTCTCAATAAAAATCTTCCCAAGCAACAGAGACCTCCCAAGCTGAAACGCAAACAGCCACCACCCCCAAACACTATCCAAATGACACATAGCCCACAAAATCAGTGTGCCACTCAACCTCAGCCCGTAAGGTAAAACAACATACCCAACACACTAGCCATAGGTGACTCTATAGTCAGGCACACTGATGTTGCACTCACCAGCCTAAACAAGGAGAAAGTTACTGTCAGCTGCCTGTTGGGTGCAAGGATCCGCCACATAATGCACGCACTCAGGTCACTCCACAACAAGTACAAATATGACTCTGTCATTGCCCATGTTGGTGGGAATGACCTGAGACGTACCTCTCTGGACTACATGAAAAGAGACATGAAGGAGCTCTTGGATCTTGTAGCCCAGGCAGGTATGACCCTAGCCCTGAGTAGCATCCTGCCATCACCCAGAATGATACCACAGTACAAGGGCAAAATGACTGACTTCAACAATTGGCTAAGCTTCTGGTGTCATTCTAAGGGGATACAGTGTCTGCCTGGGACGACATGGTCGACAGACCACGATGGCCAGAGATGACCTGCACCTGTCGCCCATGGGATTTCGGATACCAGCTAAGGCACTTGCCACCCCTATACTGGCTTTTTTAGGCAAGGTTCAAATGCTAAATTCACCACCATAACAGGTACAAGCAAGCAAACTCTGAGGGTAACTCTACTCAATGCTAGAAGTCCCAACCTCAAAATGCACTCACTCGAGGCATTCCTTAAAATGGAGAACATTCACATCTGTGCAGTGACAGAGACCTGCTTCAAGGCTCCAGAGAGCACCCCTGCATTACCAGGCTATAATTCATACCTTTCAGCCACCTAACCTGGACGGAAACACTAAAGGCGGAGGCGTGTCCATATTCATTAAGGATATCCACACCTCCAGGCTAGTTGCTCAACATAATGCATCCATAATTATCCAAGTGCAACTAACACTGCATAAGACTGCAATTCAGGTTGTAGCTTGTTACAGATCCCATACCATACCCCAGGATTTCCACTCTTCATTTCTTAAGATACTGGAAAATATTAAGGTATAACCCAATACCTTAATTACGGGTGATTTCAACTACCCCACCATCAATTCGGAAAACTATCATGTACCAACTCATTCGCTCAACATTTTCTGGAATTCATACATTCCAATGCCTTGGATCAGCTTGTCCACATCCCCAAAAGGGGCAGCAATATCCTTGACCTGGTCATTACCAATATGGGTAACCGGTGTTCCACATCAGAAGTCAATTCCTTGCTGGTCAGATCCGACCACAAGCTAATCACCCTAGACATCCATATCCCACCCCCACTCCCCATTAAGGCAACCACCATCAAAAACTACTCCAAAGCCAACTTCATGCTTCTTAAGACAGAAGTGGCAAACTTCATGACAACCATGCAGATGGAAAATAGAGATATGACTGCTGAATCTTACAGACATGCACTGTAAACGCACATACACGAGTGCATGGATCGTGCCACCCCCAACAGAACCAAGATGCTATTCTCCAAAAAAAGGAAGCCAATCAGGTGGTCGCCTGCCATAAACAAACTCTACAACAGAAGGAAGAAGCTGTTGCAAAAAAAGAGTAAAATCCCAAGATTGGAGGAACTCCCTGGTCAGCCTCAGCAAGAAGCTGAGATCCCTTATAAAATCTTCCAAAGCCAGTTATGAAAATAAAATTTCCACTGATTCCAAAGACAACCACAAAGCATTCTACAGCTATGTCAAAAATCTCAATGGCAACACTCAGATCTGCTCTGAACTACAGCACAATGGCACTAAATATACAGAACCAGCCGATATTGCTAACATTTTGGCAGAGAGGTTCAGTGCTAACTTTACTCCCCCCTCACCCTCCAAAGGGCCCATCTTAATACTGGAAGAATGCAAAGCCCTTGTAATCATAAAAGAACAAGTAAAGACTGCACTCTCCAAAAAGCTAAGAACACAGCATCCATGGGACCAGAAAACATTCCAGGCTGCATACTGCACGAACTACAGAACGAACTGGCACCCCACCTAAGTACCATGTTCAAGCATAGCTTCACCTCAGGCTATGTGCCTATTGAATGGCTCACAGCGAGGGTTATCACACTCCACAAAGGGGATGTCATCACGGACCCTGGAAACTACTGCCCCATTAACCTGATGAGCCTGGTCTCCAAGGTGATGGAATGTATCATCTTGGAGCTTATAAACAAAGACATAGATAACCTCCAAACCCTGAACCTCACTCAGTTTGGGTATGTAAAAGGTAGATCATATCTACTCAACCTGATTGACTTCTTTGAAGCAGTCACTAGAGCCATTGACAAGGGCAAGGTAGTGTACACAGCCTATCTTGACCTCATCAAGGTTTTCTATGCCATCCCCCACTCTGGAATTATAGATAAATTCACTAAACTTGGCATAAATCCCTATATCACAAGATGGGTGGCCAACTGGCTCACTGACAGAACCCACACAGTAAAAGTAGCCAACTCCAAGTCCAACTTCAAACCAGTGACGAGTGGAGTACCACAGGGTTTGGTCCTGGGTCCTCTCCTGTTCGGCATCTACTTCTCTGAAGTGCAGGTCAACACAGAAGGTATTTGGCTAACAAAGTTCGCAGATGACTGCAAACTGGGAGCCATAATAGAATCACCTAATGATGTATACATTCTACAAAAGGACCTCACAGAGACAGATGCTTAGTGTCAAAGTCATGGCCTCAAGCTCAATGCCAAGAAGTGCATTGTTATCCCCTTTGGGAAAAACTCGGTACCCATGAACTACCACATAGGCAGTAGCTCACTAAACACTGAAAGTGTAATAAGAGACCTCGGGACACAAATGGACAGTAGTCTCTCCTTTGATAATCACATCGCCGCAGTAGTGAAGAAATCCATCTATGTGGCACACCTCATCACAAAAGGGTTTTCCGCTAGAAAAAAGGAGGTCATTGTTCCTCTCTACTCATCCGTCATCAAACCCATTATAGAGTACAATGCCCTGTTTGGTATGTATCTCACAAGACACCTACAACAATTGGAAAGACAACAGAAATACCTCACTAAGAGTATTACCGGCCTCAAACAGATGCCATATGCAGACTGTCTCAAAAAACTCCAGTTCAGTTCTACTCTGTCACATATCGGCTACTCAGAGGTGATCTCTGCCTAACATACAAAGCTATGTCAAACCCAGAGCTGTTGGACATGCTACACTTAAAGAAATCCCAATCTCTCTGAACTACATGCTCCAGGGACCTAAACCTTGTCACCACAATAAACAGAACATGCTGGAGGAATAGATTGCTGTCCCAGAAACTTCCCATACTCTGGAATAAACTAGCCATTCATGTCAAGTAAAGCTCCTCCTTGGCCCTCTTTGAGAAAAATCTTGACGACTGGATGGGAAATAGAAAATTCACCCCGGGGATCACTTCTGCAGCACTGCTTGACAGTGGCACAGGAAAATATTTTTTGGCTAGGCTTATATAGGCCCCAGGTCCAATAGCCTAGTACCCACCTATGAACCTATCACCCAGAATGATACCATAGTACAATCAGAAAATGATCGATTTCAACAACTGGCTTAGTTTCTGGTGTCATTCTAAGGGGATCCAGTATCTGTCTGCCTGGGATAACATGATTGACAGACCTCGATGCTTT
The DNA here is from genome assembly GCF_019279795.1 of Protopterus annectens. Taxonomy (NCBI): domain Eukaryota; kingdom Metazoa; phylum Chordata; order Ceratodontiformes; family Protopteridae; genus Protopterus; species Protopterus annectens. The sequence continues at coordinate 220,304,826 of NC_056748.1, forward strand.
GCCAGAGATGGCCTGCATCTGTCACCCCTGGGCTTCTGGATACTAGCCAAGGCTCTTGCCACCCCTATAGTGCCTTTTTTAGGTGGTGTTCCAAAGACCAAATTACCACCGTAACAGCTACAAACAAATGCAATCGGAGGGTCATGCTGCTCAATGCTAGAAGACTAAATCTAAAAATGCACTTGCTTGAAGCACTCTTTAAAATGGAGAACATTGACATTTGTGCTGTAACAGAGACCCGGTTCAAGGCAGCAGAAATCACACCTGCACTACTAGACTATAACTTATTCCACACCTTTCGGCCCCAGAACTTGAATTGAAGCTCCACAGGTGGTGGTGTTTCCATATTCATAAAGGTTGAGCACACCTCCAGACTGGTAGCTCAACATAATGCTTTAGAGATACTTCAGATGCAGATAACACTGGGTAAGACAGCGATTCAGGTCATAGCCTGCTATAGATCCCAACCATGTCCCAAGACTCACACTCCACATTCTTAAGCACCCTGAAGAATATTAGGGTCCAACCTAACACTCTCATACTGGACGACTTCAACTACCCCTCCATTAACTGAGAAAACTACTCGTGTACCAATACACTTGCCCAACATTTCCTGGAATTCATTAATTCCAATGCCCTGGACCAGTTCATTCTTATCCCCACAAGAGGTAGCAACATCCTTGACCTGATCATTACTAACATGGGTGACAGTTGCTCTACACCAGTTATCAACTCCTCCCTGGTTAGATTGGACCACAAACTAATCACCTTGGAAATCCACATCCCAACTACCTGCCCCTCAAAGGAAGCCACCATGAAAAACTTCTCCAAAGCTAACTTTTGGTTCCTAAAAACAGAGGTGGCTAACTTCACAGCACCCATGCAAATGGAGAATAGTTACATGACCGCCGAGTCATACACTAATGCACTGTACGAACACATACACAAATGCATGGATCTCGCCATACCCAATAGAACCAAGATGCTCTCGTCCAAAAAAAGGAAGCCAATCTGGTGGTCCCCTGCCATAAACAAACTCTACAACAGAAGGAGGAAAATGATGTAGAATAAGGTGAAGTCCCAAGATTGTAAAAACTCCCTTAACAGCCTCAACAAAAAGTTGAGATCCTTCATCAAATCCTCTAAAGCTAGCTATGAAAACAGAATTGCAGCAGATAGTAAAGACAACCACAAGGCCTTCTATAGTTATGTAAAGAATCTCCATGGCAATACCCATATTTGCTCTGAGCTACTGCACAATGGTACCTCCTATACCGAGCCAACAGATATTGCCAATATACTGGCCGACAGATTCAGTGCCAACTTTACCACTCTTTCCCCACCAAAGGACCAATCACAATACCAGTAGATTGCCAGGCACCCAGTATTACTGCTGCACAGGTTAAAACAGCACTGTCCAAGGTCAAGAATACAGCATCTATGGGATCTGACAATATCCCCGGCTGTGTTCTACATGAACTATAGAGTGAAATGGCACCTCACATGTGTGCCCTGTTCAATTACAGCCTCAACTCAGGCTTTGTCCCTACCGAATGGTACACTGCCACAGTTAACCCTCTCCACAAAGGAGGAGCAACTACAAACCCTGGAAACTATCACCCCATTAGTCTGACAAGTCTAATATGCAAAGCTATGGGATGCATCATCATGCCTAATAAACAAGGATATAGGGAATCTCCAAACTCTGGATCCCACACAGTCTGGTTTTGTGAAGAGTAGATCATGCCTGCTCAACCTGGTCGTCTTCTTTGAGTCAGTCACCAGAGCTGTGGATGAAGGCAAGGTGGTTCATACAGCCTACCTTGATCTGGCCAAAGCCTTTGATACTATTCCCCACTCAGGAATCATAGAAAAACTCACTAAGCTAGGCATCAACCCCTCTATCACTAGGGGGGTTGCAAACTGGCTCACAGATAGAACCCAAAGTGTGAAAATAGCTGACTCCAAGTCAGACTGCCAACCAGTCACGAGTGCAATCCCACAGGGTTCAGTCCTGGGTCCTCTCCTATTTGGTATCTACTTCTCTGAAATCCAGGCCAACACGAAGGGACTATGGCTGACAACGTTTGCAGACGATTGCTATTTGGGAGCTATTAACTCCCCAAGTGATGTTGACATCCTACAGAAAGGCCTCACTGAGACCAATGACTGGTGTGAGAACCATGGCCTTAAGCTCAATGACAAAAAATGTGTCATCATCCCCTTTGGGAAAAACCTGATTCCCCTGTATTACCACATCAATGGTAGTCCACTGAACACAGACGTCGTTACAAGAGATCTGGAAACAAAGGTTCACAGCAACCTTTCTTTTGACCACCACATTGCCACTGTGGTCAGAAAGTCCTTCTATGTGGCACATCTCATTACTAAGGGTTTTGCATCCAGGAAGAAAGAGGTCATTGTCTTCCTCTACTCTTCCCTCATTAGGCCAATCATTGAATACAATGCCCCATTTGGCATGTACCTCACTTGACACCTGCAACTGGAGAGGTCGCACAAGTACCTCACAAAGAGCATCCTAGGCCTTAAACACTTATCCTATATGGACAGACTCAAAAAACTCCAACTATTCTCTATCTCATATCACCTACTTAGAGGCGATCTCTGCTTGACTTACAAAGCCATGTCTGACCCCGCTCTGTTAGAAATGCTACATCTAAAGAAATCCCTATCCCCCACACCACACGCTCCAGAGACCTCAACCTCATTTCCACAATCAACAGAACAAGCTGTGGGGACAGGTTCATAACTCAGAGACTGCCCATGCTATGGAATAGACTTCCCATACATGTCAAACAGAGCAACTCACTGGCCCTCATCAACAGAAATCTTGATGAGTGGATGGGAAATAGAAAATTCACCCCAGGGATCATTCCAGTGGCTCTACTCGACAGAGGCACTGGCAATTAAGGTCGGGTGGCAGGATGCCAGCGTAATCCTATTGGTTAGGCTTGTAAAGGCTCCAGGGTCATTAGCCTAGTACACACCTATAAACCTATGAAGCTCAAATTGAACAAACAAAAACCACTCAAAAACAGCTGACCGCCAACACCGCCAACAAGAATTTAGGTTAAGAAGCTCAGGAGACCTATCTAACTGAGGATCTATCATTCTGAGTTGGTAGTAGTTCGTGTTGAAGTACAAGATCACAAGGCACTTTAGAAGATTAGGGATTTTTCCTAACATAACATTTAGAAAAAGTAGAAAAAGTTTAAAATCAAAATATATAACAAAAATTAATTCAGAATAAACTGAAAAAGCATTTCTCTTTCTTGAAATAATTATCTTGTATGTCATTTTTATTATGCAAACAGCCATATACTTCTCTGCCCATATTTTCTGTAAATAGCAAAAATAACTACCTCATCCACTGTACATTTAGTGTTCTTCATTTAAGTGTTCAAAAAAATCCTATAAAAGATACTTTATTTATTTATTTAACATTTGTTTACTGGGAAAGTCTGACTGGGACAGAGCCCATTTTCAGCAGAGGCCCAGGGAGAAATGCTATAGATACACATATTTAGAGTTCATAGTTCATAGGTTAGTACTAGGCTAACTACCTTTGTGGGCCATTTTAAGCCTAGCCAATTACCCCATGTGAGAATCAAACCCTGCACCTTGTGTTTGTAAGGTAAACACCTTAACCATTATGTCAGCAAGTGTGGGAGGAAACCACAGCACCCCATGCAAAGGCAGGGAGGACATGCAGACTCTGCACAAATGGCATCCCGGCCGAGAATCAAACCAGAGAACCTCTTGCTGTGAGGCAACAATATTAACCACTGCACCACTGCTCCACTACATACATACGAACATGCCAGTATTTCAGGCATGGCCAATAATGTCCTTCTAGCCTGACAATATGCCAAAACAGTCATCCCCATTATAATTCTCCAAGATGTTCTTTAAAATATCTAAGCTAGTGCTTCCTTGAACAGAATTTAATGGTCTATTACAGATGTCTGCTTCTCTGTCAGAGAACCAATCAGTAAATCTCTCATTGTTATGTAATCTCCTGCGCTACTTGTCTGATAATCCTCTACTTCTTTCAGATAACCCCAAGCTTTCCCTCAAGTAGTTGTGCCTAAATACCCTATATACCCGAATAAGGTCTCCTCTTAAAGATGTGTATGAGACATTGTACAAGTTCAGATATTTTATTATTTCATAATAAATGGGGTTGCCATAATGGTTAAGGTCTTTACCTGACAGACAAAAAGCACAGCATTTGATTCTCACCTTTGAAAGAAAAACTGGCTAGGTTTAAAACAGCCTACAAGAGCAGCTAGCCTAGTGCCTACCTAAGACTCTATAGATGCCCCTGCCACTGTACTCTTTCCCCTCTGCTCTAACTTTCATATAATATATATATATATATATATATATATATATATATATATATACACACACACACACACACACACACACACACACACACACACACACACACACACACACACACACACAAACATGCAGACAGACAGATATAAATATAGGCATAGTAGAAAAGCTAAAACTGGGAATGTCACTTGATGGATGGCCAACTGGCTCGCAGATACAACTCAAGAAATCAAAATAGGGGAAGCCATCTCCTGAAAGAGACCAGTTACCAGTGTTCTGTTATGGGACATCTCCTGTTTGGCATCTACTTTTCTGACATTAAAGTCAATACCAAAGAGCTGTGGTTGACTTGACTAAGTCTGTAGATGACTGCAAGCTAGGATCAGTCATCAAATACCCATTGGCTTAGCCATCCTACAGGAAGGTTTGGCCCAAATTAATGACTGGTGACAAAATTATGACCTGAAACTAAATGCAAAAAAAATGCATTATCATATCCTTTGGGAAGTCATATATATTGGAGAACTACCACATTGACAATACATCCCTGAGCGATGACACAGATATTTGGGATTTGTGAACTTACGTGGGCAGTAACCTAAATTTATTCCAACATGTGTCCACTGTCATAAGAAAGCTATACTATATTGAGCAGTTTATAAACAAACGGAATGTGTCTAGATTTATGGATGTCATTGTCCTGCTTTAATTAGATCTCACTAGGCCAGTCACTGAATATAATATCCCCTTTGGCAAGTATCTGTCCAGACACATGCAACAACTGGAACAACCACAAAGATACCTTAATAGAAGGGTATTAGGCATAAACATGTCCTACATTAATCGTCTCAAGGCCCAGTCACTATACAATACTATCCTACAGACTGCTAATAGGTGGCATGTGTCTGCCATACAAAGTATCCTCTGATCCAATATTGATGGGTTTACTGCACATCAGCAAGTAAAAAGACATCAGAAGCACACAGTGTAGGGATTTAAATCTGTTGTTCAACATTAACTGAATGGTTTATCCTGCAGAGGATACTGCTGCTCTGCAACAGACTCCATATCCACATAAAACAAAGCTCCTCGCTGTCCATATTCAAGCACTTGAATCTATGGATGGGAAACAGAAAATGTACCCGAGGTCTGCCCTACTACTACCAATAGACAATGGCAGTTCCTAAAAGCGTTGTCTCATGCATGGGTCCATTCAAATTATCTATGGTATGATCTCACTTACAGTCACTAGGGGTAATATGCAACTGACCATAGGAGGGTAAGACCAATCTAACACCAAGCCGCTGAATCACTTACAAATGCCTTCTACCAGCACCTGCAGGACTGCATGGATAAGGCAATCCCAAGCAAAACAAAGACTCTTTGTACCAAAGGCAAGCGTCCAGTCTGGTGGACCCCAGCCATAAACAAACTCTACAACAAAAGGAGGAAGCTACTACAAGATAGAGCAAAATCCTTAAAAGGTAAGACACCCTTGATCACTATAAGTAAAAAACTAAGAGCTCTCATAAAATCATCCAAAGCAAATTTTGAGAGAAAAATAGCTAAAGACTCAAAAGACAATCATAAGGCCTTCTTTAGCTACGTTAGAAACCTGGGAGGAAACTCCCAGATATGCTCAGAACTAGTTCAAAATGATGTGAAGATTACTGATCCTACAGACATTGCCAACATACTGGCTGACAGGTTCAGTGCAAACTTCTCCCCTCCCCAAAAGGAGAGATATCTATACCAAACGATTGCAGCCCCCAAACATCTCGAACGCGCAAGTGAGAACTGCTCTCTCCAAAGCAAAAAACACAGCATCCATGGGACCTGATGGTGTCCCCGGCTGTGTGCTCCACGAACTCAATGAGGAATTAAACCCACAGCTAGGACAGCTGTTTAATCAAAGTCTTACCTCTGGATACGTACCCAGGGGGTGGCGCACTGCAACTGTGGTCCCACTTCACAAAGGCGGTGCCTCCACCGACCCTGGAAATTACTGGCCCATTAGCTTGACAAGCCTTATCTGCAAAGCCATGGAGAGGATCATAATGGACCTCATAAATAAAGACATAGGAAATTTGCAGACTTTGGATCCAACCCAGTTTGGCTTTGTCAAAGGCAGATCATGCCTTTTAAACTTGGTTGACTTTTTGAAACAGTCACCAAAGCCATTGATGAGGAAAGGCAGTCCATACAGCCTACCTCGATCTGGCGAAGGCCTTGATACAATACCCCACTCGGGTATCATTGAAAAACTCATCAGCTTAAATGTTAACCCATACATCACAAGATGGGTTGCAAACTGGCTGAGTGACAGAACCCACAGGGTCAGAGTTGCTGGCGCCATGTCAGACTCAAAGCCTGTCACAAGTGGTGTCCCACAGGGCTCAGTCCTGGGCCCACTCTTGTTTGGCATCTACTTTTCCAGTACAAGCAAACACAGGAGGGTTATGGCTGACAAAGTTTGCAGATGACTGCAAACTGGGCGCCATAGTAGAAAACACATCTGACACAGATATCCTTCAGAAGGGTCTCACAGAAAGCGGATAACTGGTGCCAGAGCCATGGCCTAAAGTTAAATGCCAAAAATGCATAGTCATACCCTTCGGGAAAAACAAGGTTACCCCTAGCTACCAAATAGGTGGCAATCCACTGAGCACAGAAGAAGTTATCAGGGACCTGGGGACCCAGGTTGATAGTAGTCTGTCATTCGACACCCATGTAGCTAAAGTAGTTAGGAAGACCTTCTACATTGCCCACCTTATCATGAAGGGATTCTCATCTAGATCAAGGGAGGTCATAGTCTCCCTTTACTCATCACTCATCAGACCAATGATTGAGTACAATGCCCCATTCTGAATGTATCTGACCCGACACTTGCAGCAGCTGGAGAGGCCAC